>NC_066372.1:5484318-5798409 GCF_013377495.2 Cygnus atratus | reverse complement strand
ATTTTAAATCAAATCCACCCTGTTCTCCCAAAATAGCTCATTGTTTTAAATTACAGGAATGAGAAGCTCTGAAATACTTTGTGAAGTTAAACTAGTTTTATGAACTCTGTTAACCAGAACTTTAAACAAAATAGAACAAAGTCCTGATACAGATGCTTCAAATCAGCTCATATCTAGTTTTGCGTGGCCAAAAAAGGGAAAAAGAAATTGAGCAATAGCAAGATTTATTTATTTTTTATAATGGTATAAAACCATTTACAAGGATGCTGGAGTATCACATCTTTATAAAGTAAATGGTAGTGGAAGTCTGCAACACGCAAAATTAATACATGGACAGTCTGAAGCAGGAATTTTGTGAGTGGGAAAGATGATAATTTTTCACCAAGGAAAAATTTCCTGTTCCCGAGAACATGAGTCCTAAACATTCAGTTTTATATTACAGGCATTTTATCAGTACTCTTGCTGCATGAGTTTGCTCAAAAATTTCTTCTGTTTTCATATACTTCTGCTTTGGATCCTGTGAGTCCCTTGCAAAAAGTGTGAAGTGCTCAAGTTGTATGGACTTAAGTGAATTTATGTTACTTTACGTCATCCCAAGAAGCTGTTCAGGAGAATGGAAAAAGTGAAAGGCCATGTAGGCCCTCTCCCCATTCCATTCCTACACAGTAGCTGTAAGATGAAAACACCTTAGTGCGAGTCTTAGTGAGTCTGTCCACATTATCATCACAGCCACTGTGTGCACAAATTATGCCCGTAGAACCAATCAGGACTTGCCTCTGACTTTTCTGGACAAATCTATGAAGTGGTGCATGTGGACACCTCTGGCTTCTCTCCTCATAGCACACTTCTCCTCTCTCCTGCACGTAGGGGCTGTCAAAACTTAAGAATATTGGGAAATGTAACTTTTGTGCCATAAATATTTCATAGAACTTTAAATGTTGAAATCTAGTGTCTGTATTTGAGGAATCAGTTGTTGTTTTTTTTTAAAGTAACTTCTCTTAAATGAAAACATCAAGTCAAATAATGCTCACCCGAGGAAAAGAGGCTCTTCAGGTAAAGAAAACATGGGAAGGTGAAACATAAAATCCTGAATTTTCAGTCTCTGTAACAGGAGTCTGAGACTTGGGTAAGATTTTGCCATCAATAAAACGCAAAGTGATGAAGTAGTAGTCATGCCTTGAAAATAATCACTTCCACTGGATTTGGTCCACAGTCATTCTTTTCAGCTGTGTTTAACTGATTTCAGTACTGATTTGGTCTCTTATGATTTACCCATTTATTATTTCTAATTCTTCGCTTATGTGTGCTTTTTACGTGGGTTGAATACTGCATGTTCCCACTTTGGTAAGCATTTTTTCATTCAAAACCACAGAAAATACTGACAAATGTCACCAGGAAGCTCTCAAATGAGTGAATTGACCTAGCAGTTTATTCAACAAATGTTGTGTAACTTTTATTCATGTTTATGCTTGCAAGCCAGCAATGAATTGCAGGTGCAAATAGTATTGCAAAATATTCAGCTGGATGTTTTTACAATATACTGTTTGAGGCTGATTGCTAATATGTTGGGCCTATTGAAATGGTCAATGGTCAAAAAATTGGTGTTTTGTATTTATGAAAGCAAGAAGAGATCTGATGTTTGGTACAACGGACGTAATGCTTGCTAGTTGGCATTTGGTATGAATGGCTGTGTTGAAATGAAAACTAAATCTGGACTGGGGGGTTCTCATGTGTGTTTTCTGATGTCTCGAAATTGGACCCCTGCAATGAAGAAAAATCTTTTACATTGCGTAATGAGATGGTAAAATGCTGATAGCTGTGCATCCCAGTGGAGTATGCATAGGTGGAAAATGGCTGTTTTCCATGACAAACCATTACTTGTAGTCTGAACCTGGACATGAAGGCGAGGGTGTAATGGAGATTTAAGAGGAGTGATCACTTGAGGAAGCTGAGTAGGGAATTGCTTGTTTACACACCCTTCTGTGTAAGTCAACCTAAATCAGCTCCCTGATTTTTGTGTAAAAAATAAAAGAAGTAAATGTATGCCTTACTGATTCATTGAAGCAGAAGGAAGCCCCCTAGCCATAGGTTCCCCTCCTCTTGAAGCAGTTACTCAGTGCAGCTGAGGGCTGAGCATCGTGTGGGTAGCGGCTGTTGGCAGGTTCACTCTGTTCTGACAGTCTGCAGGTGGATCCCTGTGCTGGGTCTGGCTGGGGTGGGGTTAATTTTCTTCATAGCAGCCTCTATGGTGCTGTGATTTGGATTTGTGCCCAAAACGGTGTTGACAATACGCTGCTGCTTCAGCTATTGCTAAACAGTGCTTGCACAGTGTCAAGACTTCCTCAGTTTCTCACTCTGCCCCTTCCCAGTGATAGGCAAGAGGCTGGGCGGGGACACAGCTGGACAGCTGACCCTGGCTGATCAAAGGGATGGTACATACCATGTAACATCGTGCTCTGCAGTAAAACTGTGGGGGAGTTTTCCAGGGGTTGCTGTTGATCAGCTGGTGGTGAGCAATTGCTGTTACACCCCCTTCTTTCTTTTTTTTTTGTTTTGTATTTGGTTTTCCCTTTTCTTAGTAACTGTCTTATCCCATTGACATCTGCTGTGATATGTTGGCGGCAGTGGGAGATCTGCTTGAATTGAGATTTTTTTCCCCTTTGGCACCATTATCAGTTCTTCTGCAGCCAAGAACTTTTATTGCCACTTCTGCAAAGGAGATTTATCCAGCAGATAATCCCGCTCCCTGAAAGTGGGCCTGAGAAGCTAAGCCAACCTTTCTTTCCCATCTGTGAATGTGTGTTGCTTCACTGCCTTGTGTTACTGTAAATTCTGCGATTCATTGCGTCTCCTATGTATTTAGCACATACACTAGCTTAAATGCAGCATTTGTATGATTTCATATAAACAGAAGCCATTTATGAATCTGCTTTTCTCTCCCTTTCTGATTATTTGTTGCCCATGTTGCTCTGAATCCAGACTATCAGTACAAGACCTGCATCTGATCCCTGTCTCCTGCTCCTCGGCTGCTATGCTGGCATCTCTCAGTTGCATGACAGTGTTAGGACTTCTCATATTCACAATAACCTTGATACCTACATCCTGAAGCCTGAATATCAGCCCTGGAGCTGCCTAAGACATGGATTAGTTTGACTGAGATAGGGTGTTAACCCACAGCAATTCACAAATGCCCAAACTTAATCCATGTGGCAAGCTAACATTAACTAGAAGCCCAGCCAAGCAAAGTTATTGTTCTAGGATGAGAACTGTGATGCCCTTCTGTATTACTGGGAAGTCTGATCTGTACATTTGCAGAAATGCCCAGGCACAGGGTACAGGTTTTGCTGGCACCTGAAAAGCCAAGAGTTTATGCCATTAAATGGAGCAATCTAAACACACGGATTAAATGTGATACGTAGACAGGTTTCAAAGGAGTTCTTTTTCAGTGACACTGGATGAAAACAACATTACTTAAAATGACAAAATTCTTTCCTCTCCTGTCTGAGTCAGTTCCTTATGCAGAACATGTACCGTATCTCTAAAGCAGAGAAGGGCAGCTGCAGAAATGTGTAATCAAACTACCAGAAGGCTCAGTTTGTACTGTGAAGTACAGATATGATCAATCTCATGAAGCATTCCGCAGAAACTTAGAGATACTTCCAAGAAGCCCAAGCAGTGGGGGATAGTTGTACATTTCATATGACAGAGGAGCTTGAGCTATACCAGTTGGCCCTAATGGAGCTGGACCACAAGTTTCCAAATCTCCCAGTACGTCCCTGCATAGTCATTTCAGTGCTATCCATTTCTTAGAGCCCTTGGGCACACAGACATTTTGATAACCGGGTTGCTTATTTAGGTACTTTTTATGTAGTTTTGGAGACCTAAACCACTCCTTTTGTAAATTCCTGGCTGTGATTTCTTCCTTTTAAACTACCAGTTGTTTAACTTGTTCTAAAGAAGGGATGTGTGCTACGAGCTGTAAGACAGAAATTTGTTTTGGGAGTACTAGAATTGTTTATCTCCCTGGAATGAATGTACTGAGAGAAGATTTCCTTGCACACCTACTGGTCTGCATGCTGTAAACATCTGAAATCACGTAATATCCTTAAGGAAAGGCTTACCACTTCTAGTGATTATCTCAGTGGCTTAGGCTTAAATAGGCTTTGCCAGGATCAGGGAATGACTTTTCACAGTAATGGTTTGCCCTAGGAGTTACACTGCATGTTTCTACATTTGTCATTCAAGCTGATCGTTCCACCCTTAAGGAACAGCATGTGCCATCTGTAAAGCAGAGTTAACAAATAGCTTCGTGGTGCAAATGGAACTGTACATTAGGGGTGAATCATTAAACCTTTTCCTCTGTCCTTAAATGATTAGTGTGATTGTTGCTGTAGTTCTTGTAACCCTTTAGTGTTTTTTGTGTACCATCCTGTTTCTAATTCAGCTGAAACCAAAGGCACCTGGCCCATAAGACTTCAGAGATTTCATCAAGTATATGAGGACAGACATGTCTTTGAGCAGAAAGAAGGAAGATCTAGACCTCATTAGAAGACAGAGGAACCAATGCAGTCACCATACAAGTTTTGCTCAAGGAAAAAGAGAGTAAAAATCCAGAGCCTGGTCTTTCTTTTAGTTTTTTTGTTTGTTTGTTTGTTTGTTTGTTTGTTTTTTCTGTGGAACCCAGACTTACTCAGTTGTTTCGTGGCTGTTTCCTACTTAATAGGTTTTGAGCTTTTTCTGAGTTCGACCAAATTCAACAATGCAATTTAAAAACAGCTAGCTGCAAAGGTGTCCCTTGGAAACAGGTGAGTATCTGGAGGACAGGTGCTTCTCTGGGCTGATGGGAAGCTGCAACAGTTTTTCCCAATTTGGGTATCAGTGACTATACACCGAAGCCCCTAGGAAATTGTTTTTCTGTAATTCAGGTGCTCACTGAGCTGTCTGCTTATTTTTGAGCTGCCAATGGATATATTACAAGACATGGTTTGTTGTTTAACACTATTCACACACTGAACTAGGGAATTACTCTTGGTGTGCAAATTGCTTATAGACAGGTAATTGTGAAAATTTGCAATTTGTTTTATTGGTTAGTTTCTTAATTCATGCAATAGTTTCCATTTCCTGACTCTAACTGCCATCGGAAAGCACCAGCAACATGGAGTTCCAGTGCCCAATTTGCATTGTTGTAGATTAGTTGTGTAATCTGGAATTTACTTTGAGTATGTATTGAAGTTCACATTTGTTGTTTTATCTAAGTTAGCTCTTCAGAGCTTTACCATTCATCTGAATCAAATATGTTCACTCAGGTATTCAAGGAAACCAAACGTAAGAGGGCTTAAACAGAACTGACTGAAGAATGTATTTAGAATATAACTACAGATAGTTTTCTAAGTGCGTTAGTTGATTTACTCTTAACCTGGCTGTATTTTGCATTTATCTTTTTTTCAGGAATAAAAACGTAGTGGTAAACGTGGTCCAGGTAGATCAGCAAGGTAGTTGGCTTGCGTTCTCTGCAGGTAAGTGGTTGAATACATTCAGTGTTGGGGACATTCATTGCCTGTCTGAGAAGCTTGATTTCCTTTGGTGGTTTGTGTATTAAAAAATGGAAGACCTTGGTCAGTAGGAAGATGAGTTCAGTGACAGTCAGCATATAACATGCTGATAGCCACCTGCATTTAGGGTGAAGACTTATCTGCAGATTCCCAGTGGACAATTTGGGATCCCTGCTGGAACCAGAAGGGGTGAAAGGTTTAATGGGCTATGTAATAGCAACCACCTTTTGCTTTTGGGTGCATTCTGTGAGTAGGTCTTCTCCAAACTCTATCTTACCATCTCCTGCCAAATGTCTGCAGTGGAACCCCACCTGCAGTGTCTCTGGAGCTAGTTCTGTCTGTACCTGCTAGGAAGGATAGATTTTTGCCTTCATAAAACTTACATTAATTTTCTGCTTTTTAGTGTGCTTTACTAAATAATACCTAGGCATTGCAACAGTTGTTTGTCTAATTCTCTCCAACATGCTGCTTCTGTTTTTAGCCTTCTCACTTACCAGAGGATAGTTTTATGTCATGAGCGAGGGCTGCATGGCAGGTGCTAGTTAATTGCATGCGTTGGTCTCACAGCTGCCAGTGTTCTTCTGCCCAGCTGAGCACATCAGGGTTCATTCGAACCATGACTCTGGTCATCAACAGCACAGAACAAGGGTGTGCTTGTCCCACTGTGG
Organism: Cygnus atratus; assembly: GCF_013377495.2. Taxonomy (NCBI): domain Eukaryota; kingdom Metazoa; phylum Chordata; class Aves; order Anseriformes; family Anatidae; genus Cygnus; species Cygnus atratus. The sequence continues at coordinate 5,792,189 of NC_066372.1, read as the reverse complement.
TGACAGCAAAGCGCCACGGGGCAGTTCTGGCTGGTTAACAGTTCTTCATCGTTCTGTGTAACGCAAATGTTGAACAAAGCACAGTGAGGGGATGACATGATGTAATGCGTTTTCCAAGAATTGTATGGAAAAGAAAATCCTAATAAATCTCATCAGTGAGTGGGATGTTCTTTGGGCAACTAAGTGGGCTATACTCTGCAGCCTCTGACAGCAAGGGTGCCACCTTTCTGATCACAACATAGTTATTCTGTAGTGCTGAACTGCTACATTGCACCTCAAAATAAGGGAAACAACATCACTAACGAAGCATGTTCAGTCACCAAAGTCCCCTAACAGTCTAGTTTTTCAGTTACTCTGTAAAGGCTGATGCTTGCAACAGAAATCTTGTACAGGCAAAGTGAGGATGCAAGTTTAGTTACTTGTGTTAATTAGTACACTGCCATGACAGCACTTGTTTGTAATTAGAAACCCACATTTAATAACTAAGTTAAATTTTATTTTCCCAGTGTGTGTTTTGAATGTTGTAACCTGCAGTACCTTTCAGAAATAACACTGTACAGGCAGCTCAGCTTAGAGTGTGGTGATACTTAACACATGAAAATGCTTTAGTGAAAATATTAAATATGACAATGCAATTGTTTGGGTGAAAGATTTTAGTGCGTATATTATGACTCAGAGTATGCACGCTCTGTCTAGAACTCACAGCACCCCCAGAAGTGGAGATGGTGCCTTTGTATTTCAAAGCAACTGCATAAAGAGAGGGTTGACACCCTAGCTCATCTTTGAACAACAGATTTTCTTTGGGCTAGGGGATTTCCCAGGTGAGAAATCCATCAGATCAGGGAACAGCAAACATCGTGATGCGGAGGCAGGTAATGACAGCATACCCTCAGTGAAAGAGTAGGTGAGCTGTGGTTTTCTCCATGCAGGAGGGAGGCTGGGATCAGTGTCTAACAGCTTCTTGTCAAAAAACAGGATGCAGATGCCTTCAGAGTAGGAAAAGAGCCAAAACGCACCCCTGAATTTCTCTTTCAATGGGAATTGTGCCAGTTGGCAGAAACAACCTGTTAGGAACAGGGGTTCTTAACAGGGAAGCAAAAAGAAAAAGATCAGGGTTTCTCTCCTTTTTTCCTTCCTGTTTATCCTTTTTCCACTAGGTGCTTGTCCTAAATGAGCCAATGGCATGAGTATGCATTGCCCACTTACAGCTCAGATAGCAAGCGCTATGTATACGCAGAGGGCTGTTAGTGAGCATCCAGAGAATAAAAATGTTTAAGAAGAAAAACTGAAGGAAATAAAAGGAAACAGTGGGGGTAGGGAGAGGCTAAATATGTCAAAAATAATAGTAAGAGTAAAGATTTGCTCAGTTAATCACCATCCTGAGTCTGGAGAACCCTCTTCTATTCCATATCTCTGAGTTTCCCAAAGCTGGCTTTAGGGGATACATCATGCATGTTACAGGCTCTACTCTCTTTTATGGAGAAAACTGGAAAGACTTTCTGCAAGCAGTGAATGGCACACAAACAATGAGCATTTTTAATGCATCTCAGAGGCTGGTGTGAACCATGGGGCAAGGATACAGGACTGTAATGGGGCCCTCTCCTCCAACCCTCAAGCTCACTGCTCGTAACCCAAAGAATACTTCTAGTGTACAAAGTCCCCATTGTATTCTGCACACATACTGTTCATGTATATTTCAAGAGATGTAATGTACTGTAGTAAGTCAATGGCACAATTACAGACAAATCCTATGGAATATGTTTCGGAGAGGATTTGAGCAATAAAACATTACACTGTTAACTAGCATGTTCCATGTAAACAAAAATGCTTTACACTCAGGAAATGGAAGGGCTTAAAAACTTGACTGTAAATTTTGCATAAGCGAATATTGCAGCTTACCTCATAGGAATATTTCCTGTTCATAGTTTATGCAGTGTGGGGAATAGGGAAGTTCTACAGTTCTGCATTCAGTGGGAAAACTGTTACAAGAGTCTTCTTTATTACTTCCTGCCATCCTGGAGTAGGATCACCACGTCACTTTTCCTTAACGCTCCTATTCATTTTTATCTGCATGCCCCTGCCCTTTCTGCCTTAAATCTGTTTAATTAAGGCCCAATAAATATTTGCAGAGGTGCATCTTTCCAGCAAGCTACTGCAAAAGCCAAGGCTCTAGGTCAGAGACAGAAGAGGAGCTCTTAGTACAATGGAGTTTCATTCTGTTGTGTCTGGTGGTATATAGGATCTCCACAAATAACCCAGTAACACAGTAAGATTGCCTATTTAATTCTCTGATTACGATGATGGGAAACCTTTTTAATAACATTTGTCTAAGACCCATTTAACACTCCTGAATATTTCCTTTCTCCACTACAGTATCTATAGTTTGGTGTTCCTAGGTCTTCACAACCATGATGAGTTAACATTTGCCCTGTGTTCAGGTCTTCGTCAGCTTATTCAAGTTACACTGCTATACAGTAGTACAGTATATTTTAAGAAAATTGCTTTTTTTTTTTTTTCAGCTGCATTTAGTTAATATATTTCTGCCTAATAGAAGTAACCAATTTATTACTATCTTTTTACATTATTGTTCTGCTTGATGCATTGCTCGGCTTTTCTGGACAGGCTTCAGACTCTTCCCAGGGAACTGAGGTTCTGCAAGGGCTGCTTCCACGAGGAAGCATGGCACTTCTGGGGCTGGAAGCAGTGCAGTGCTGACAGTCTCTGGGGGCTGCGGGAAAATCCCTCTTGCTACAGATCTTGCTATTAAAATGAGCAGGAGACACAGGGTTTTCCCAGTTCAGCAGGTGCTAAGGCACAGGCTGAGAGACAGGAGAGAAGGCAGTGGAAAACATTTGTCTTGGTGTGATCATGATGGCTGAGGAGGAGGAGGAAGGGCTAGGAGTCTTGCTGCCTTTAGAACTGGGCTTTTGGTGAAGAGAGGAAGGAGAGCATCCGGTGCTTTGCTTGTCTACACTCTGGGGGGGGAGGGAGGAATTGTCAAGGGCTCAGAAAGGCTGAACAAATGTCTTTGATTTCATTAACTTTCTGGGAGTTGCACTTCACCTAATTTAGCTGGTAAGCTGCCTCAGTGAGAGGAAAATGGTCATTTCTGAGGGCAACGGAAGGGGAAGTCACTTTGTTGTGAGTTGTTGTTTGCGTCCCCCAAAGTATTTTAGGAAACAACCATTCTAATGTTGAAAACAATAAAGAACTGAGTGGTAAAGGGCAAAACTTAACCATCCTTATGTACATGCTTGCTGTTTCTCTACTACACTACTGTGTAGTCTTGAGTTGGTTTTGAATATATTTTCTAGAAATTACCATTCAGTAATGACAGCCCGTTCGGCTCTTGCAACAGATAAGTGTTAATGAAGAGCCTTAGGGTGTGGGGCCCTATGGGTGTTCCTTTGCCCTCAGTCAAATGTGTAACAGTCCCTGTGATAGTAACTACAGATTAAAGCAAGAACTGTTACTGAGGCAAGCAGGTAGAGGTAAGACCACTACGATTTATGTAGTTCTGAATATTTTTCCCAGGGCAAGGAAATACCCCTTCAAGCGATCACTGTCAGGATGGTAAATGGTAAGTAAGCATTTGTAGAGTTAGCCTTGGGATGAGATGTTGAAATGAACCAGTTTAGCTGGAAGACTGACCAGCATCTTTACTTCTCCACATCATACTGCTGTAATTGATGCACTTCACTATAAAGCATAATCTTACTCAGTATTTTGTGGATGTCTGTACAGGGCCTGCATTCCTTGTCCTTTAGGAAGCCTGGGAGCATGAGGCCTATGTAATTGGGCCTACTTATATAGAGGGTAAGGGTTTCAAAAATACCAAAGTAACTTGGTATTTACTTTTCCTTTTCAAAAGTGACAAGTTCCTGGGATTTCCACTGTCATATAGTTGTTTTAGCACTTCTCACAAACTTGAACACTCAAGTTGCTAGTTATTTTCAGAAAGAGTTTCTATTCTAGACTTAATTTACATGAGGGTTAGTAAGGAATTATATTTTTGTTGCATGTTACTTTCTTTGTTTGAGCAAAAGGGACTTGGCCACAGTTGGTACCAAATGTAAAGGAAAAATTTCTGGTAACTGAACTTATGTACAGCATTTCTTGTAATATCAGGGCAGTGGTGCTGTGTAGCATAATGCCTTTGCTTTTCTTCCTAAGGTACTGTTCTGCCCAAATACTCTACATATTATGTCTATAATATAGGAAAAAAAACACCTAGAAAATCTCCATGAGCCAGCAACTTGAGGTGGAGGATTTTCTCACTTTTTTTTTTCTCTTCTACCCACACCAGATCTCAACCATGGATGATAGAAAGGGCAGGTCTTTATTTTATGGAAGGGTTACAGTCTTACAAAATGTGGTTATTCTCTCTGGTTTTAGGACCCTGGAGGAAGCTGAGGAGCTATTATGCTTGACTGTACCTGGCAGCTGGACATGTGGGTCTCTTAATTTCATTTCAGGTGAATCTCTTTATTTGAAGGAGGGGAGTGGAGGGGAGATGGTGAGCAAAAAATTGAGTCTGTCACCTTAGGACAGGATTTGTGCTTTAACTTTCCTCTTGTCTTCTCTCCTTTACAATCTGGTAATTCCATTTTTGCCCAGGTTTGTGGGGAGTGCCTAGGCAGTCCTTAGGCAGAGAATGCTTATAGTTAGCTATTTGTCTAAGGAAGGAAAACTGTCCTTTCTAGGATTCAAAAACTTCACAGAAACAGTAAAACCAAAAACGGTTATCTCTGTGTATTTTCTTTCCCACAGGTGATGCATTTTGTTTCCATTGTTACAAGTGAATGAAAATAAGTAATCCTTATCAGTACACGGCAAGTGGCATGTGCAGCAGGAAGAGGAAGTAGGAAGAGATGTTGGGAGGGGTCTGTCAGTCAGGCCAGTACAGCACCTTTGTGCAAAGCATTTCATGCCACCCAGTCACAAAGAGCTGTGCTTCCATCACCTGAGGCATGCTTCAGTTGCAGTAGGTTTGGCTCTTGAACTCACTATGGCAATGATGGATTTGCCAGGTTGCTGTTTGGAGAAGTTTTTTTTGGGAGAGGAAGCTAACTGAATAAAAGAAAAGGTAAATGAAGAACTGAGAGTACATGTAGCAGCAAAGGCAAGAGAGAAGGAGTAGGAAACATCACGCATGTTTTTATGAGCAAAGTAAGGAATTTTGGAGATTACTGGTTGAGTTTTGCCATATTAACAGGATATATTGTCCTTTCTTTTTCATTCTGTCCCCCAATAGGATAGCACTAGGTGACAAACATCTATAGTAGCAAATATCTAATAGGGGTGTAAAATAAGGAAAACAGGTACTCAATCCTTGGTTTTGAGTTTGTAAGTGAATCAGATGTTCTAATGCATCACCCTGACTCTGCTACCCTGAATTCATTCTGTCAAGCATCCGCATTCTTCCCTCCCATCTCCTACTTCCACTCCCAGCACAATCTAATTTAGGAAATTGTGAAATCCTATGTGAAATCCTCTTGTGTAACACTGCCCAGAAAGGCTATAGCAACAGTGTATCAAGTAAGATTCAGGATCTCAAGTAAATAGGTAAAACTATACGCTAATGTTTTCCACTGGCCTTCAAAACTGATGTAAGAAGTATTTAGGCTCACCTCTAGTAACTGGAAGGTGGATTAGATTGTGCAGTGGATATCCACTGTTGCCAGTACCTGTACAGGCCTTTTCCCACTACATGCGTTATGGCTCAGCCAGGGACTGGAGAATGAAAACAACCCACAGGTGCTGCAAAGCCCAGCTTAAAGGAGTGCTATCTTCTGTAGTGTGCGTTACTGGGGGGGGTGAGACCTGGAGCTGAGGCTTCTGTAAGGAGCAGCTAAAGACTTAGCAAAATGCCAGGATTTTGGCCTACAACAGTGCTCAGCTGGCATCGCTGTGCCAGGCAGGGCAGCCAGCCTGTTCACAGCCAAGGCAGCACGCTGTTGCGGAGGCCCAGGACGGCTGCTGGAGGCACACGAGGGGTATTGCTGGGAAGCACAGTCTGCTTGAAAAGCACCAGCAGTATCTGGAGGAGGGCCAGTGTCTACAGAAATAGGTGAATAAAGTAGCAAGCCCAGCTTACATTCAGTCCTGGCTGAGGACTGTACTTGTGAAGGCCTTAAGTATGGAAATACCCCAGTACACATCAAAGGGTTTTATGTGTTTTCCCTCTGTTTACTACACTATGCCTTTAGTCTGGTACTGGCCTTGGAGAGCCATGGCAGGCATTCTGGGCTGTTTGAATGCTGTGGAAGTAAGTGGTATCCATGGCACGGGGAGGGGGTGCTCTTCAGTCTCTGCCAGGTTCCTTTGTTTCCTCATGGGTCAGAAGCAGCGGTATTGAATCTCATCCCCATGCAAGGCAAGCACTGGTTTTCCAAGAGTACTGGTCTATACATCCCTACCGCTTCTGACTCAGGGCAATGAAATTGTATACCGAGCGCATTGTCTAATTGTTTATCCACTCCTTCTTTCTGAAGCTGAGACACTGAATAGAGGCAATTCTTTTAGCTCTGGCTTCATGCCTCATGGCAAGTATATAATTCCTGCCATTTGCTTCAATTTTATTCTTGGTTGAAATGGGCACGGTTTCTTTTTTATATTTCTTTTTTTCCCATGGGCCAGTCTCCTTAGGTAGGATTGTACTCCCCCTTGGATTGACATCACGTAATTTTTTGGTGTGCTGAATTTTGGAAGCATGCTAGTCAGTTGCACTCAGGATGCTTACATCTTGCACATATATGAGCTATGCAGTGGAAATTCATTAACTATTAATAAAAGGTAAATTGCCAGCTTGGGGCTGCTGCTGTTGTATGAGGCATTTTAAGAGTAGAGGGGCATAGGAAATGTCCACAAACTTTGTTTCAGACTCTAGAAACTGTTCTTCTGTTCTAGCCACTACAGTACACGGTGGTTTTAGTGAATCCAACCACTGTAAAAGATTTTTGAGGGGGACATGTTCATAGATGTTTGTTTTTTTTTCTTGGCCAGAAGGTGGTTGGGATTTAAGTTGTGGGCAGTATTTGGGAGGTGGTTCTTTTACCCAGACAGCAATATAGAGTATAAATGAAAGAGCTTCTCAGCCCGTGACATGTTTTCACTTCCTTTTTTTTTATTGTTAAAAGCTAGATCTGGTGGTGAATCTTGTTCCTACCATTTTATTGTATGGCTTGAGGGAAAGAAAATCTCTTCTCTGAAGAGCTTGTATAATATTCAGGTGGAAGCGAGTTCCTGGGAGACTCTTTTGTTATATTTACTATTTATGCTCAGTCAGGAATTTCAAACAGATTTTGTTCTCAAGCAGTGTCACACATTTGCCATGAGTCCAGTGTATTCTGTAAATCCTCATATGTGGTTCATGGATCATCCATCTACATATGGCAGATCTGATCCTTGCAGGATGCCTCACGCCGACCTGTGGTCTTCCCAAAGAAGGTGATTCTTACGAGATGATTCACCAAGTTGAAAAGTCAAACTGAGCCCAATGCTTGAATCAGAGCAACAAGAAAGGTGTCTGATTTCTGCACCCCCATCCCTGCAAGCCAACATGTGTTAACTAGCAGAAGACATGGTGGTTTTCTCTGAAAAAAAACATTTCAAAATTCCGTGACCTTCATCTGAGTTTTCCAAATTGATTCCAGATGCCATCCATTTCCAGCCATGTCTTTGTGTCTACCAAGCTCCTGAACCCAAATACTAGAATAGGCAGTCATATCTCCTTGGCTCTGGTGAGATCATACCCACATTTCGAGACTCCTTGGATTAGACTAACTTTCTGACCCAACTGAATAAATATCAGAGTGGTTTGGTCAGTGGTCAATTTGTGACCGTAAATATAGACTGCATAAGGAGCTCTGTGATTAGCATGGCGGTAGCAAACCGTAATGGAGAAGTGAGTTAAACTAACCTGTTTCTTTGAAGAGTTAATTAACCCACAAGATTGGATGCAGCTTCATTGGTGAAGGGGACTAGGCAGCAGCAGCAGCATAGTAATTCAACCTCTCCCATGTGTATGTCCTACTACTTGATGTGAACATGTGCATAAGGAGGAAGGCTCTCTTTCATTAGGTTTCCTTCTTTTCTTACTTGCCCAAAATGTCCAAAATATTACTCCTTTGGGGGAGAGTAAGTTACTCTAATGTTGTCCCTAATGTCCCCATCAGCCATCTCATGGCTAAACTTGTTGAGGCTAACATGTAAATGCATCTAGCAGAAAGCTTTTGAGAGAGAGTGTATTTTGTTTTCCCACTAGCCAGACTTCTTGGAGGGGTGGAGGGTAGTGGAGTGGAAGTTGTTACTAGATGTTTGAGCTGCAAGCTTTATATAGCTTGAAGAAAGTTACTTGAATACCAGCTGGATCCTCAGGTGACTTTTAATCTTTTTATTTCTGTAATCAGAGACTAGGGCTGTGGGAGGAAGAAGTCAGCTGCAGAAACACTTGTTTTTCTGTTCTTGCGGTTACTCCTCAGCGTTAGGCAATGTTTCATTTCCCAGCATAACTGCTCAACAGCCCTCCTTTCAGAAGTGTCAACACATGCAAATATGTGTTTGAGGAATTGCTACTACTGTATATAACGATTACACTTCTTTTTTCCTTTTTAAATTCAGGCACTTGTGTGTTGCAGTTTAAAGAGCCTGCAAAACTTCCGTGTGAGGTGTATGAAAACGCGGCTGTGCCATTAGGCTTGTCCTTTGTGTCTGAGCATGCGTTGGTACTACCTTAGCTCTTGAAAGTCTGCTGCAGTGTTGCATTAAGATTAAAGGTTTGCCAATGAATGATTTCCATGGTTTGAAGCCCAGTAAAGCTTCATCCAGTTTTGACTTCCCTTAAAAACACAATTATGGGGAGTGTTCGTATCCCTGCAGAACAAAGGCATATCAGAATACTTTATTTAAGAGATTCCAGACTTCATTGCGGAAAGGCAGACATGAAGCCAGACTGTGTCTTTCAAGGGCCACCATGCTCTGTACTCCACGTTAACAATGGTGTATGTGTGACTGTCACTACCTCCCACTACACTGGCTTTTCATTCATGTGGAAATGAAATCCAAGCCTGACCTCAGGATGAAGTACTGGCTCAGTAAAAGGGCATTGGTAAAAGCCACATTGACTTCAGTGGGGCAGAGGAGTTCATGTGCTTTTTTAAACGCTCTCCACGGGCTTGTTGCAGCTTGTCTTAGACCTCTTCCTGTGTCTTTGCCGCCTGGATTCCTCATCTATTTTTAAGTCTCATGCTCTTTCCTGAACCTATTTTAACTCTGTTACTGTACTGTTTAACCCCTGTGGGACATGGAGTTTGTGGGAAAGAAGCTGTGTATTACAGAAAATAAGTTGGGTAATCTACATGCTCTTCCAAGGTTTCATAGCACAGGACACGTAGAAACCCTGATGAGGTTCACATCTAGGTTTTATGCAGCTGTAATATCATGGAATATGGAGCTTTATGAAAATTGAGAAATATTGAGTAAGTGTGTCATCTTGTGTCTGTGTAACCTCTACCTGTATAAAGCCTGGGCAAAATACAGAATCTGAGTCAGTGCCCGTGATTGAGGGTTTGCCTGCAATTTGGAGGTGTTTTCCTCACAGTACAGGTACCAGTTTGGGCTTGTTGAAGGGAATTCTTTTTGACAGGTTTTCCTCAGTAGTATCAGTGTGTGCAGTGCCCCTGTGCAGTGCAGAAGTAAACAGTGTTCAGGCCTTGAATCCCTTAAGTATGTCTTCTGCTACCGATTCCCCAGGGATGCCTATGAACTAAGCTGCTTGAAGTATGTTACCTTCTGTTTCACCTTGATTCACCTTGTCCCAAATCCCAAACAAGAGTTGTTAGTAAAACAAAGAGAAGTACTGAATAAGTCATGTGAGACTTTTGAAGTACAAGACTGGAAGCAAAAGAGTTGCAAGTAAAACAAAGCAATCCAATTATATTTTAAATTTAGCAGCTAGATAGCTCTCCAGTGTCTTAACCTCTGCTGTGCAGAATCCTAATGATGTATCTCATCTGTGGGAGCTGGGAATTAGCCTTCAGAGCAAAAATGTCTTCCAAATACCTTCAGTAGCTCCAAGTAACATCTTATTTTTTTCTGGAATTAAGTTTTGGGGTGCAAGTGTGAATCCTGCTGATGATGTGGGGTTTCCTGTGTTGTAAACCGTGATTTCTTCCTAACCTGTTCCTACTCAGCCAGGCAGAGCCCTACAGTGACAGGTTTGTTTGTAAGTTTTTCTGCCTACATGCTTCTGTGAGGATGTGTTCAGGTTCCAGCTGGTGGTTGGTGGCGGTTTGGAGGTGCACACCCTCACTGCAGGCTCTAACAGCAGTCTGCCTGCAATATTGTTTGCTTTCTACTTTGGTTTGTGTAGAAGAAAAAGGCCAGTCCTCTGTGAGGTGTGAAAGCTGTGACAGTGTTGTGGGAATGGTAATAAAATTGCTATTTTGGGTTTGGATGTCAAATTCCCCTTTTAAATGGCCTTTATGCAGGAAGAGTAACAGACTGCTTTGGTCCAAACATGCAGATGTTAAAAATTGTGAGGACCTTACATTCAGCAGTATGTACTTACGGTGCATCGTGTATAATATTTTCAGAATGGAGACAATTTCTCCATCTTAAATATTTTTCAAAGCATATCAGTTAAAATTATTTGCATTCATCTCTTTATTCACAGACGTATCTTGTCTGTGATGTTACTTGAATCTATGAAATATGCCATGGAAACAATAAGATTGCACTGCAGAATATACCTGCCATATAACTTACTTTCTGAGTAAGGTGGTAGTAAAGCCAGGAGATCCCAAGTCTCCTGCATGGCCTTGGCAAGTCATTCAGCTCAGTTTTTCAAATTATTTCCATTAATTTTGGACTTTATTATGGGTGCCCAGTGGGAGGCTGCAAAATAAGAACAACACTTGTATGGTTTCCATCTAAACCTGGTGAGGTCTGTAAATCCAATGTTCGCTGTTCCTCAAATTGTGCAATCTAAAACTAAAGAGCACTCTGTGAAGCATTAGACTGTTCTTCCCTGCCTCCATGGCCTGGCCCACAATGGGACAGTAGCATCACCAGTTCTAACTACGCTGCTGTGTAACACCATCAGTGATCAGTACCAGCAAACTTGTTTATGCATATCAGTAACCAGGAGAACAAAGATTGCTGTGCACGTTCCTGAATGCTAGAAGTCCCACTTTGTTCAAAACAACTCTTGTAGAAATGCTAAATGCTTCTTGTCGATCACGGCACCCGCTGGCCTGGCCTGTAGTTTGGTGGAGTTCGTCTTGAATAATAGTCTGTTAGCTACGTTTTTACCCATGATAACTCCCTTTTACAGGTATGGAACTTGCTGTGTTCATCTTTCTTCATCTTTGAGAATAAAATATACTTAGGTGTTTTTCTCTTAGCGTAACTAGAACTTGTTCTTTTACTCTCACTCGAATCAGTGGAAGTTATGTATTGAGGAGGACTCAAAGGCCTGCCTTACTACAAATTTTGCTAGATAAGAGCCTTTTTTTCACTGTTGCTGCCTAACCTCTGAGTATGTTATTTTATGTTTTAGTGCAATTGTCAGAACAGCCACACGTTGACGAATTTTAATTTTCAGTAAGTGCAACTGTGAGCTAAGATTCCTTCTGTAGCACTTAAGCTGTGGTTTTATATCTTGTTTGTTGATGTGTGAGATTTGATTTTGACGTGTTTTGGAAAACGTCACACAGTTAAACAGATTGCGGACTGTTACCTCAGACACCTGTTGATGGTGTTGGTCTTAGAAGTGACCCACTATGGACAAAAGAAGAGTGGTGTGTAAACATCCTCCATACACAAAAGCATGAATTTAAGTGAAAATAAGACTCTAAAGAACTTAAAATTTAGCCCTTTACCTTTTTGTTCCTGGTTAAGGACTCTCCCTCCTTTTCTGTTAGCCCTTCCCATTCATACGTATAAGTTCAGTATGCAAAAGTATCACATCATCCCCTAGGTGGGAGGTTTGTTTCTCTCTCAGCTTGTTTGAACTAAGTTGCTTATATTGTTTTCTCTTGCTTCTGACTTCCTGTCTCAGTAGTCTGCCTGCTCACTGCTGTGTTTCACCAGCAATACGTAATTCATCTGCATCTAACTTTTCACACTGAACTTTAGTGCATTATTTTCAGCATGCATGTTGGAAATTAAACTTCAGTGATGCATCTGAAAAGCATGTACACAAGTGATTTAAAAAATGAAAGAGTTCTGTTAATTGAATTAGATGTTTTTCTTGAAACATCTTTGAAAACAAGGGTGGTCTGTGCCTGGAAAGAATAACAGCCTAGCCTTTATGGCATATGTTTACATGCTTTGCACAATAGTGCATTTTGATGAAGCATTGTTCATAACTTGGCAAAGACCTCTTAAAAGGAATCTTGGCGAGAAGAAATGGATTTTTACCATTACAGGAGAAACAACGGTTTGGGATACTTTCAAATGATACGTGCATGGCTCCAAACAAACCCTACTACCTCACCTTTCTTCTTGGTAGGGGCCTATACAGACCATTTCCTGTATTTCTGCTTGTTTTTAGTGACCCTCTGGTGAAACTGATGCCGAGCTGTGAACGGGAAGAGGCACACTAGAGGTGTCCTGGTTCCTTGCTTTGGTAGGTGGCAGCTGGAGAAGGTATTCAGCTGTTAACTAGGATCTTAATGGCATTGAGATCTTTCTGTCTAGGAAAGTTTCAGCTTGGTTAAAGCGTGTGTTTTGTTCTGTGCTCCGAAGATAGGCAGTGATGGCTTTCTGGTTTTAGCAGAAACCAAGAGGCTTGAACGCACGCTTAAGGCTGTGAAGGCCTTTATTTGTGTGGTGTATCCTAGCGTTCTCAATTAAAGTGATGATGCGAGACAGGGTAAGCTCTCTCCGGCTCTGCGCCCGAGAACGCGTGCGGGGGGGGGGCGAGGAGGCCCCGAAGCAGTTACCCCCGGCCGGGCAGCCTGGGGCCGAGGCGCCGGTGGGCCCCCCCCGGCCGGCGGCAGGCGCATGGGGCGCGACCCGGGCAGAGCCTCGAGGCGGCGGGAGGGGGCTCGGCTTCGCGCTGCCCGGTTGGGAGAGTGAGTGCGGGCGGCGGCGCCGTTGCCCCTTTAAGCCGGCGCCGCCGCTGTCCTCGCGTGCCCCGCGCGCCTCGCCCGCAGCCGCCAGCGCGCTATTAATAGCGGCACGGGGCGGGGCGCCTCCGGGCACGCGCTGCGCGGCCTCGCCGCCGCCTCCTGCTCCGCTCCCTCTGCCGGCGGGGCCGGGGCACGGCCTGACACCCTCGCCCTACCTGGGGGTGCGACCTTCCCCAGCGGGGCTGCAGGACACGGCCCCCTCCCCACCGCCTGGCCACAGACACTCGTGCAGCTCCGGCGGGTGAAGGAGATTACAAAAAACTGTCATTCTGCGCAGCACGCAAGGCAGGTCTCGGTCCTGGCCCTGGCCCTTGTCTCCTGTGGGGAGAACGCTCCCTCCCCCTGCGGCTCTCCTCCCACGGGTTGGAGGAGAGGCACTGAATCGCCACCTGCTCCGATTGCAAAGGCAAGGCTTTCCCTTCCTTCTGGTAAATGGGAGACATACAAGGAAAACGCCAACGTGTGTTCTCGCAGCAGTCCACCCACGCTCTGATCTGAGGAGAAAGGAATGGAGCGCTTTCCTTCCACCACAGAGGGGTATCATTTACTACACACAGACTGTACTTTGTAAAAGCAGTGAAGAGCCTTTGTCTTAGTGGAAAGGCAGTATAACAGTGTAATGTGTTTGTGTGTCCCTGTAATCACAGAGAAAAGAGGCTGTGCTGCATGAGCAATAGGGATTGCCATACCGGATTAGAACCATCTACTTGAGTATTGTGTGTGAACCTAGCCAGAAAAAGACATTACAGAGGAAGGGAATGGGTAACTCCCCCTCCCCTTTTCCTTTACTTCCATCAGATCAGAAGCATTGCAGTGTCTGCTTCAGTTGTTAGCTTATACCCTGGAACTTCGATGTCTGTATCCTTTTTGTTTCTGTACAATGAGGAGTACTCCTGTTATTAAAATTATCTCATTAAAAAAATGCTGTTCTTATTTTAATTCAATTCTGTTAGAGTGTGACAACAGCCCTGATTCCCCCAAGTTACTTGCACATTGTATCTGTCATTCATAAAGGGTTTGGGGGGGGGGAGAGGGTGTCCACTTTTGATGCTTTCAATTCTCTCTACTACAGTTTTCATCTGAAAAGCAGCAGGTTGTTTCCACTGCATCGGATGGCTTCCCTACTCCAGCATGAGTACTGGAACACGATTGCGTGCACTCTGCCACCCAACTGCTCTTGGCACTAGTGATATCTCTCTGATCAGCAACTGCCCGAGTAGTGACGTGCATTGAAAACAAGGCCAGTTGGTTTGTTGCCTATGCCAGCAAAGCCAAATGAGCATGAATCATTGAATTTGAGTGAATTGGGAGTGTCTTTGAGACATTCATTTTAGAGCTTTCCTGGGTATTAGGGGATTTTCTTGCTTTTCAGAACAAATGCTATGTACATCCCTATGCCCTTTGCCATTATATTCCAGCTCCTTTAATATACAACAAATCAGCCAGTGGCAGAGAGAGTTTACCTTGGGGGTGTCTGAGGTGAAGGGAGCAAAAGTAATCTCTTATGTGCAGGAACGCCCTCAGCACTTTAAACCACAGTGTTAGAACAGGAGTCTCAAGTGTGCATTTGTAATGCTTTTGCCCTTTGCTCTGTGGAGGGGTGAATTGCTCTACGAATACGTTATGAACCTCCTGAGACTGTGGCACCATGTTATTCCTCAAAAGTGCCTGCTAGTAAATTCCCATCGCATTACAACATGGACTTCTGTCACAACATGTTAAAAAGTCATAGACAGATGGTATCTCATGATAGGATTTGTTCTGATAAACAAAGGTCTCTAGAGCCATACCAAAACGAACAACAACAAAAAACACAGTTCTGAGACTCGATGTAAAGATCTATGTTGCTTGGAAATGGTAAGAGAGTTGAGCACATAATACGTCCTTTTAAAAAAAAAAAAGACAAAATGAGGAAGTCATGAAAGGGCAGCCTTGTTTGTATATATGTGTTCTGGAGTGTCATCTTTTCTTTGAGTTAACAAATTGAACACAGCAGAACCAAATAAAATCTAGTGCTACATATCCACAGACCTTTATTTTGCTGGGCAGTATCGGTCACTGGACTGAGACTTGTCATCTCAGGAGGCTGCCAGAGAGGAATTTCCTGATGAAGTTTGTTCTGAGGCATGGAGAATTTGGGTCTGGAGTTTGTGGTCTGTCTGTTGTAGAACTGAAATACAAACTTGTAGTTCTGAGTGTGGAAAGAGCTGCTTAGTTCAGCCTTAGGTGGCAATAAGAACACCTTTGCTGCAGGACTGTTAGTTCTGCCAGCTCTTTGCATATCCGCATTCTGCCTTTGGGTTTAGCAAAATGACAGTGTCTTTTACTTAGGCTCCCTAGAAATCATACTGTGGGAGGCTACTAAAAAAGACACGTTTTCCCTTGCCTTTTGCTAAGCATTTACAGCACGTTCTTTTTTAGGGCTTATCCCAGCTGTCTGTTGGTGCCACACTGCGAGAGAGGTTTGGGGTACTTCCTGCTTTTGGCTGATAGACAGGAAGTTTGGCCTCTCGGGCTTGACTGCTGACTTTATGGTGACAAAGCCTCTTGTGAAGACTGGTCTGTTAGTGGTGGCAACTCTCTGTGGATCATCACTCAGATACAGACTTGCTTTGCTACATGATGTAAATTAGACGGAAGCTTCCTGCCATCCCAACAAAATGCTGATTAGAAGTGCTCAGTGAACTAGCAGTGCAAACAGTAAAACAAATTGTGACTGCTCAAAGGAGATCTATTTTTTTCAGAATCTGCTTTCAAACATGTAAGCTCTCACTTTTTGTTCTTGAGCTCATTTTGTATGCTTTGATTTTGGACTATTTGATTTATTATTATTTTGCATACTGTGAAGAATATTTAAATGTCACCTAGACAAGTTTCACACATCACATAGCAGACAATCTAAACACATCATCACTCAAAGCTTTGTGTGTTCTGCTGGTCCTTGCTTAACCATGTGGTCCCACTGAATTTGATGGGAGTTCACACAAATTCATTGGTGTTGATCAGATGTTAAATACATTTTTCACTCCAAATATTTACTCTTCATTTTATGTTGCATTTGAGAGCCTGCAAAATTTCTTCAGTCATACCAAAAAATATGTAATGGAAAAATCAACACAAAGAGAAAATAATAGTTGAGAGAAAGCATAACTTCTGAGGGTAAAAGGGGCTACGTGTCCTTTCGCTTTTAATCCCAGCCTGGGGATAATTTAAGATCTGCCTTAGACTGCTTTTTCAAACATGTTTATTACCACTGAAGAAGGGGATACGTTTTAACACTCTATGGCAGCATTTAGCCTGTTTTGTATAGGCAAAACAAATAATGGTAGATAGTAAAATTTTCGCATACACTTTTTCTTTTATAAAACTAATTACACAAGTTTGGAAAGCTTGGCTTCAAACTGTGGGTTGTTTTTGTTTTTACTACAGCTGAGATGGGAATTGGGTTGGGACACCCTGTGAACAAGTGGTTTGCAACCATATAATCTTACCTTGACGAGAAGCGTGCTATTTCATCTTGTGGGCTGTTTAATTTTCTCTTTGCTGCTGTAATTAAATGAACTGGATGTTACATGCATTTAAATACTGGTGAGAAACAGAGTAATAGAATGTTATCAATTATGTTGGCTTAAAAAAAATAATAGACATGCCTGGCATTCATCAGTGTATTGAACAATACAGCTATAAGACATGCTGATAATAGGTATAGATGCGACTGTTGTTAAAGCTTGGTGAAATTTCTGTTCTTAATTTAGGTCAAATTGTAATCTCTATTCTTTCACTTTCGTTAATGTAAATCAGGCCTATTTTTTCTTAAACTGAGGTCTTATATTCTTTCAAGGGTCTGATCCAAAGCAACTAAAAAAGCTTCTGTTTTCAGCAAGTAATGAACAGCTAATCAGGTAATGAGAAAGTAGAGAATCAGGCTTGCAAGTTGTAACAAAAAGGATTTCCCAGGTATGAGTTTTATAGTTTAAGGCTCACAGGAATTTAATAGATAGCTTTTTAAATATCACATTTAAGAAAAGTTTTTTTGAAACCGTTAAGAAAAATAACTGATGAAAGTGAGTATGTACGCTGCAAAATATCTGCCTACATACACTTCAGATTGTCTGTCAAATGTGCTCAGTTTTCAATTCTTGAAGATGTGATAATTTAGTTCACTCTGTCCACTTGCATGTTCAAAACTCTGTAGAAAACAAATAATCTTTGAAAAATACCTTACAGGAAATTATGGTGTATACTATTGACTAATTTAAAAGGCAAATTATGATGGAGAAGTAAAATGATTTTACCAAAGTCTCAAATGGCTAAGTAGCAGCAGTGAGGTTGAAAGTTAGCATGTCTTAGACAGGTGACCATTTTTAATACCCGTTCCTGACTTTTTTTTTTTTTTTAAAGGTCTGAGTGGAAGCATGGTCAAACAGAACTTGGGTGAATTTTATGGACACAAAGGTCACGTTGCTCTACTTTCTCTTTTTCAATGAAACAAGTTGCTTTTCTCCATGCTATGTGGCGGAAACTAGCAGACTGCCACAATAACTGAGGTCAGAACTATTAAATATTAACTTTCCATGTAATAGGGTAGGCTTATTTGTGTTTGGAAATGTAGGCTTGGGAACCATTCTTTGGAAGTGACTCAGGCAGTGTTCTGTTCGCACTAGGAAGTCATAGATGCAGGGAATCCTGTACTTTTCTAGGCTGACTGGAGTTTAGCCTGCAGAAAAGAATTCACACTGATCTCTGTATTCAGAGAGGAAGAACAGAAGTAGTCTGAATTTTAAGAGTTTTTTTCTTCCTGATCTTTCCCAACAGTATAGTAATTTAACAACAGTTATGTAGAGGATAGATTATTTTTAACCTAGATTACTAAATCAGTGAGACCTAATGCAACCTTACTGTTGTTTGTCTACAGCGGATTCCCCTAGCTAATTTTGGCTAACATTAGCAGTGAGGCAGTGTCTGAAAATAGGCTAAATAGGGTAAGAGGATGGGACAGACCCAGTAGCTGCCTCAGTGGGAAACTGTATCGTGAGTTTGTGTAGTGTTATGCAACAGTGAGGCCATAATATATAAATCCATAGAAAACAGCCTTCATTAGTGCCTGTGCTCATGGAATTGGTTGATCGATTGGTTTAGAAGTTTTTTGATGGCAGTCATGTGGAGCCCAGTGCTCTCAAACTTGCTCAGTGCTGCAAGAACTAGGAAGCTCTTCTGACGTGGAAAACAGGGATTTTCTTGTAGAACACAAAGAGTCCTTCAACTGCTCATAGAAAAGCAGCATTTTGCATTTATAAGTTAAAAATTAAACCTGACTGTTGGCCTAATTGCTCTCAGTGAGTCCAACAGAAACTTCAGTTAGTGACTAACGACTCGCACCAGTTAGTGACAAGGCAAATGAGCAGAACTCTGTGTGGCCAGCCCTTGCTAACTGGACACTATTTGTAGTGTCTTTGGAAAGTTATTTGTAGGAGGGGGTTGTCCTGTGGCATTGTGGGGCTTTCAGTAACACAATTTTTGACAGAGCCTGCGAGGAGTACCTGTTTGTTACATACAATTTGGCTCCGTATTGTAATCTGCTATATCTATCTTGCATGTGGGAGTTGCATTCAAGCCTCCGAGTTTTAACAGTAATTTGTAAAATGGCATGTGCAGCCTTTAAGACTGTGATCAGGATGAGATTCTGTACTCACCACATCAGAAGGCCTCCATATCTCATGGCTCCCAATGGAGTTGGTGAAATCTTTTTCTCATCTCTGCAGAGGATGAATGTCACACGAGTGGATCTTTTCAATGCTGTTTAAGCTCCTAGAAATTCAGATAACGTTTAGTGAGATTTTCAGAGTTGCAAATCTCACCTGCAGCAAAGCAAATGGGAATTAGGTACACCGTGACATTTTCTGAAGTATTGTCTGCATTTTAAGGCATCTGTTGAAAAAATACTTTAATAAATCCAGCTCCAAGTCTCAATTTATAGTTGTCTTGGAAGTTCGACATTGACTGTGGTGTTTGACATTGGCATTGGTGGGAATGGGCTGTAAAGATTCAGTAATTGGCATCCAACTTCATTATCACACAATGTTATTTTGTGTTTTATTGTATAGTTACCCTCAATAAGTGGCCTGCATAGCTTGTTTATTTGTTATTAGGAAATACACATATCATTCTAGTGAAGAGATGTTTGTCCCCTTTGCAGGTCTTCCTCGTCTGTGGTATTCAGATTACATTTTCTGAGAAGATACCATGGAAGAAAACTCGCCTCTCCGTTCTGCTCCTTCTCTTCAGTCCTTTGAAAGGGTATTGCATTGTTTATGAAATGTAAGTGCTTTAGGTAACAACTGCAATCAACAGTATGATAGATGATGAATATTAACAGTTGTGTTTCAGAGCATAAGCCAAATTCTAAGCATTTGAAAGAGAAATGAGAGCTTTGCCAGGTCTCATGCTTGTCCCACTGCTGACCACTAAAGATTTGTTAAGGCGTCTTTGGTATGATTTTTGAGAAGCTTTTGGTGAAGGCTGGGTATGAACTAAACCTGAGGATGATCCTGTACAGCAGTTCCCTCCTAGTCCCAGCATGGCCCTTCAGATGTCTCTTGCTCCTAAGTGAAATAGCTTCTGTTTCAGCTGAGGCACCAGGGCTGAAGAGTGCAGATTTGGGTGTCACTGTGTTTATGTACCAAGGTTGCTGAGAAGCCAAGCAGGAATGCAGCTATGAGCCTATAAGCAGCATGGCATGGAAAAATAAAGCACAAAGTTTGTGTGTGCATGAGGGGAATGTACCCAGTGTTTTGTGCATTCCAGGAGAGGCCTCAGTAAAGACTGGAATTTTAATTCTCATCTGACAACATTCCACAAAGACAACTTGCATTCCCTTCCAGCCTCCCCCTCCTAAGAGATTCCTTTCAAAAAATTATTTTGGCTTATTATCATTATTCTGCCTTGGCTATCAAATAACTGTTGGAGTGCCAACAGTCAGAAGAGATTAGGTGCTTTTTGTTTAGTTCCTAGTTTGGATTCCCTGGGATTCATTATTATTATCTATTTTTCCCTCTTACAGTCATTATTAGTGATATAACTTCTTAGGTGTTATTCTAAATCAGGATTGGAAACATCACCAGCTACATTGATATCTCTGCAAGGACTCTAAGTTTCCCTCTACTACACCCATGGTCCCTTCAAACACACCCCTGTTTGTACAGTACAAGGCCGTTAGAAAGGCAGGAAAGAGGAGAGGCAGTGAGTCATGTTAACTTCTGAACAGCACAATTAAAATACAAACCCCACCTATTCCAGTAGGAACACCAATCTTGATCTGCACAACACCTTCTGTACTGTATTTCAGTGTTCTTTTCAGATTTTTAGTTCTTAATATAAATATGGAAAGTAGGCCACTGTTTAAGGAATTTGAATGAAGAAAATGTTGCTTCTGGACCTGAGATCAGGAAAACCAGACTTTGCATACAGTAATACGTTCATTTCTGGGTTACAAGCTCTATACAAAGAGGTGCAGAAGTCTGTTTCCTTTATGTGTGTGGGCCTGCCAGCATTGGTAACGTCCCATTTAAGCTACAGCTGATGGTTGTGTAGCTAAAATCATAGAACAGACTAGCTGCTTCAAATGAGGCTGCTTTTATCTCTCTCATTCTAATATTAGTAATTCCAGTAACAGTCACAGTAGAACTTTTTATTACAATAGCTACAGTTTAGCACTGTTGAACAAAGGTGTCAGCTTGGGAATCCAACTGCCAGTATTTTCTTTCTTTCTCTATTATAAGAATCAACCTGCCTTTTAATTGATAGTCATGTTTTTTAGAATGTCAGTTTTGGTCATTCAGTGATGTAGCCGTAAGAAGCAGAGCACAAGACTCACAACCTAGCAAGGGGGAAGACGACTTGGCTGACTTGCAGTCATCAGTCCCAGCCAACATGGGTTCATGAGGGGTAGGTCCTGCCTAACAAATTTGATTTCTTTTTATGATAAGATCACCCATCTAGTCGATCAAGGGAAACCAGCTGATGTGATCTTTTTGGACTTCAGCAAAGCTTTTGACACGGTTTCCCATAGGATCCTACTGGACAAAATGTCCAGCATACAGCTAAACAAAAACATCATACGATGGGTGAGCAATTAGCTGACGGGCAGGGCTCAAAGGGTTGTGGTAAATGGGGCCACATCTGGCTGGCGGATGGTCACTAGTGGGGTCCCTCAAGGCTCCATTTTAGGGCCAGTCCTCTTCAATGTTTTTATAAATGATTTGGATGTAGGACTAGAAGGTGTTTTGAGCAAATTTGCCAATGACACCAAACTTGGAGGAGTTGTGGACTCGGATGAGGGTGGAAAGGCCTTGCAGAGAGATCTGGACAGATTGGAGAGCTGAGCGATCACCAACCACATGAAGTTTAACAAAGGCAAGTGCCGGGACCTGCACCTGGGATGGGGCAACCCTGGCTATACGTACAGACTGGGCAACGAGACACTGGAGAGCAGCCCCGCAGAGAGGGACCTGGGGGTTGTGGTTGACAGCAAGTTGAATATGAGCCAGCAGGGTGCCCTGGCGGCCAGGAGGGCCAACCGTGAGCTGGGGTGCATCAAGCACGGCATCGCTAGTCGGTCGAGGGAAGTGATCGTCCCACTCTGCTCTGCGCTGGTGCGGCCTCACCCCACATACTGTGTGCAGTTCTGGGCACCACAGTACAAAAAGGACATTAAACTGTTGGAGAGTGTCCAGAGGAGGGCGACGAAGATGGTGAAGGGCCTAGAGGGGAAGACATATGAGGAGCGGCTGAGGTCACTGGGCCTGTTCAGCCTGGAGAAGAGGAGGCTGAGGGGGGACCTCATCACAGTCTACAACTTCCTCGCGAGGGGGAGTGGAGAGGCAGGTGACCTATTCTCCATTATCACCAGTGACAGGACCCGCAGGAACGGCGTTAAGCTGAGGCAGGGGAAGTTTAGGCTAAACATCAGGAAGTGGTTCTTCACCGAAAGGATGGTCGCACACTGGAACAGGCTCCCCAGTGAAGTAGTCACTGCACCAAGCCTGTCTGAATTTAAGAAGAGATTGGACTGTGCACTTAGTCACATGGTCTAAGCTTTTGGGCAGACCTGTGCGGTGCCAGGAGTTGGACTTGATCCTTATGGGTCCCTTCCAACTGGGGATATTTTATGACTTCCTTACTTTAATGATTCTAAATAGCTTCAGCATCTAGGAAGTCTTACAGCATGTATACGGTATCTCATGTCTGACATAGGTCAGCAGCATTGTGCCCTGTAGTCCTGTTCCTGGCACACCTCTTAGACATGAACTGTCACTAAGGTCCTGAGAAACTGCCAGCATATTGCTTTCACGCTGACTTCAGGCTTCTCAGGTCCCTCTACCTTGAGTAAATGGCCTAAGGTATGGGTGAGAATCCTTGCTCATAACTTTAATTAGTTCCTAACATAGATTAAACCATCCAGAAATGTCAAAATAGATGCTCTGTGGAGATCTAAAGGCTAATTAATGTGTGGGAGTCAGAGCTATTTTTTTCTCTCTGCTTTATTCTCTTACTGTTGAGCTCAGTCATGAACTGTCGACTAGAGGGAACAAGGATAAGCACTGCCTTGTACATCCTATATGACTTATCTACATCGCTGAACTGTGCTTGGGATGGAAGGTAAAGTTGCCCTGCAACAGTGCCATACAGGGTGGTTGGGAAGGATCCTCCCAGGGGGAAACGGAGCAAACAAA
Source organism: Cygnus atratus (assembly GCF_013377495.2). Taxonomy (NCBI): domain Eukaryota; kingdom Metazoa; phylum Chordata; class Aves; order Anseriformes; family Anatidae; genus Cygnus; species Cygnus atratus. Next base: position 5,769,322 of record NC_066372.1, on the reverse strand, counting down.
GCTTGTGCTGTTTCCCTGTTTCTTGTGTCACCCATTTTAAATGGTGTAGCTGCCTCGCTGCAGTAGGGGGCCACACTGTCAATATTCAAACTCAGTGTCAAATGACTTTCTAAGCTTTTTGAAAAATGCCACATTCGTTGCCGAGGTCCCCCAAAAGCCTTAAAGACATATCAGAACCCTCACCTCACCCCATTTCCAGAAAAAAAGATGTCAACGTAGTTGAAAGTTCCTGAGATGAGCTTTCCTTTGAACCACAGTCCCTCTGTGCCACGTTGACAACATAAAAGGATAGGCAGGTGGAATCTGTCCCTTAGGAAGACCCTTTCCAGAAGGACTGCATGTATTTTCCTCTGTCTGATTGTTCCTTAGACCCTCTTAAAAAACATGATGGCTGTGTGCCAGTGTATCTGCCAGACTGGGCTGTAACATGGGCCACAGTGGAGGTGTTAGGAGCGCTACGTGCTCTGACTGCCTTCTGCTTGGAACACCGAGAACCAGCGCAGACAGCAGAAGGGTCTATTTACAGCAGATAGGAGCCAAACTGTTCCTGCATGTGAGGAATGCGGTGACTTGAAAATTTGTCTTCCCTGTACAAGCTTAAGAATAAAAACACGGAGAAATACAGCTGGTATGTGGGCTAGCTGAGTAAAAGGTAGACCTGGGTTTCGGAAAGAAGGTCTTGTGGTTATGCCACTAAGGTTTGCTCTAGAGATGTACTTGGCTTAGGAATTGCCTGTTTCCTTCTCAGTCTGCGTCCAAATGAAATGAGGTACCTGCTTTCCCTTCTGGTAAGGAGGAATAGCTGGGGGGAGTTTGGTGGTATAGGTTGGGGACTGGAACATTCTGAATGCCTTACTGGGAATTGACAGATACTCTGGGAGAAGTCTGAGGACCTGGGGATATTTAACCTATTGAATTACCTTTTTGTCCAGCATCCCCAGCAGTGCCTGGACATTGCCTGAATATTTGAACACTAACTGAAACCAAAAAATGAGCTTTTTTTTTTTTTTTTTTTTAATTGAGCTCGTTAAAAACAGAGCCTCAGTCAAAATCTTTAAATCCTTAACTTAGTTCTATTTCAACATTATGTAATGCCCATTTTGGATACTTCTTACGTTAGCAGTGAAGCAATCACCTCTTACAGTAGCTATAAATATCCTTATGTATTTTCCAGAATATAATGTAATAATATTAATAATTTTAAGAGTTTCTTACTACTAATTTTCTAACAAGATACTGCTAATGGTATTTTTCTGGCTTCAGCAGTTTTCTTTGTCTCAGGGCCCCCCTTAGGGGGATAGTGGGTTCCTAGCCAGAATTTTTGTTTTGATCCTGTAAAATGAGGTTTTGTTGGAACAGCGGCTTGTTCTCCATAGCATTTACCTGCTTTCTTCATTTATTATAGTCTAGATTTTGCTACATCAATTCCTCTTACGTTGCTGACAGCCTAACAGCATACAGCTCAAGCAGATGAGTATCCAAAAGCTGTCTCCACCGATCAGAACTACATTATTCTTGCTTCAGTTAGTGCAGTGCTTCTTCCACCAACTGATAAAATTTTGATTGTATTAAAAACACACTTTCTAAAACATTATATGTGATTATTATTCTTAAAAAAATCTCCAGAAGTTTCTTTCACTATGTGCTTCAGTGAAAAATAAACTTATGTGTCAGGATCAGTCACTATCTGTATGTAGTCATAAGAATTACGGAGGCAAGTCATGTATAGTCAGTTGACCATGCAGTCAGTGCATATTGTTGCTCTGGGTCTTCCAGCCTTTGTTAGTATAGTTGCACTTTGGTAGATGCTGTCTAGGGGTATGGCTGAATAGGTCAAAAGGGGGAGTAAGATTCAACAGTGTGAAGAGCAGGGCTATAGTCAGCTCTGTATAGGGAGATGGAAATACATCTGTTTGGATTGCATTATCTGTATGAACCTATTACACAGTCTCAACCCTACTTGAGTTAGGTAGAGGGAAGTAATATTTTTGAATGCTTGTAACTCCAATCTGTAGAGACTCACTTTAAAGGTCAATGACCCAGCAGGATTTTATATTTTTTTTAAACTGTATGATCTTTAATAAAGGTTCTGTGGAGGACCAGTGTAGATGATATTACCATTGCTTTGGAACATAGTGTACTGTTAGCCAGCATTCTAAGAAAGTGATTAATGTAGCAGTGGATACAGCCAGGGAACAAGAACGTGCAGAAAACATGCTACTTCTTTAGCGATGGAAGCTTTGTCTCATTCTGCAGTAGGCAGATCAGGATTCCCTGCAAGTTCAGTTTGTTAATCCTCTTCTCCTCTTATAATTTTAATGTCGTCTTTGAGTCTTCTTCTGGGTTGCCAACAAGATGTGCTTTGACTTTGAAGGTCTGTTTCTTTTTAAGTTGCTGTCAGATTGGTCTAAATGAAATGCATAATTTCTTTTTCCTTTCAGTTGAAGATAGATCCATGTTTTTGCAGTTTGACATCTGGGACTGGTAACTGCTTAAGCAGGGGATTTGTGACCCTGGTAAACTGTGACTTTAGTCAGGAAAATAAAAAAAATGCCTGAAGTACTGAGCCACCTTGCATTTTCCTTGTCTGCCACTGTCTTCCATGCTTCTGTGAAAAAGGAATAGGCTAAATAATGAGATAGAATCAAGGATCTAAAGTGGGAGAGTTGAGAAGAGACAGACTGCTTTTTATCCTTCTCTGGGAAGAACAAATGGTGGAGGGATATTTGATTTGCACAAGATAAGCTATTACCAGCTAGTTTCTCAGAACTGTTATGTAAAAAGTGTGGTCTAGTCTAATGACTCATTAAAATGCTGTTTCTTTTCCATGTCCATCCCAAACAAGTGTATTGCTAGCTCCATCTGCTGGACCCTGATGAACAATGTAGTGAAGCTTGGCTGGACACACAGGGAAGAAATGTGCCAAAAATTGAAGCACTCCGTGCGTGTCATGGAGACAGTGAGGAACCAGATGGGGATAGCCATCTCCAGAATGTGTAAATGTAAAAACTAATTAAAGTTTTTTTTCTGGTTGCATTCATTATGACTTTTGTAGTTACTTTAGGGCACAGAGAACAACCAAAACCACATAAATTTAGAAGAACAGTATACAAATCTATATTATGTTGGCTTTTACTTCGGCATATGCTACTGCAGAAGAAAAGCGACTGAAGATAGTTTATCTGAGTCTGATAAATACAAAGTTGATGAGTTATGCATAAAACTCATAAGTGGTTTCCCAGATATGGAAACAAAAGGATTGCTTCATAAGCAGCAGACCAGAGAGTAATTTCAGACTTAAAGTATGTTGTTCTGTACGTTTCAGACAACAACTCAATGCCTACTGACAGTGTCACACCTGATGGGCTTCAAGGACTTTTCCTACAACTGTGTTGCCACCTTTGTGAAAATTCATCTGTCCGTTAATTTAATCTTTGTCTTACAAAAAGGCAAAAGAAAAGGCTTACTTATGAGGACGCTTCTTATCTGGCACTCTGTCCAGCACAGATTTCTTTGTTTAAGTAATCACATATCTACAGTTAGGAATACGATTTTTTGGCTCAGGTGCTCGGTATGTTTAATAAAGTCCTTGTTTTTAACCAAATCCTTGAGAGACATTGTTAGGGGGAAAAAGAAGCAAAAAAGGGAACTGTAGTTCATAGTAATGGTGGTACTTTCCACAGAAAAGGGCCTTTGCTGCTGTTATGACACAGAGGTCTCCGTATCTGAGAGCTCTTCAGTGTTCTGAAACACCGGAAGGAGGAACTGAAAAGCCATGGGAAGGGTGATTAAGATGAGAACAGATTTTTTTCCCGTTATTTCTTTTGCCATGGTTTAGAATTAGAATCTTTTGCCAAGATTCTTGCTTGGAATAATTGGAAGAAAACTTTTTAAAAATGTCACCATGATTCCAAGTTTTTCTACAACATGAATGTATTCTCTAATAGAACCATAAGGAATTCAAATATTGGGGAACATCTCAAGGTTAACATCAGTACACAGAATTGCTGCACAATCTAGTAGTTATGACTTTGGAAAGTAAATAGTTGAATGCTGTGGACTAACTGAAGGTGGTTAATTGTGAGTTGCAGGTTTTGCTCTAGGGTATCTCATAATCTAATTTTCTGGAAGATGTTGAAACACCAGACTTACTGAAATTAAGAAGTGTTTCCTACATGGAATTCTTTGTCTGCAGTCTGTGATGCAATTATATCCATTTGCAATATATTAATTATTATTTCATTTTCTAATCAGATATTAGCCAAAAGTACCAGAGAGGGACCAACGTCTTATTAAATGCAAAAGACAATCTACCTGAACTGTATACCAGAAAATGGAATTAGAAACTGATCAGTCTACTGTAAAGGGATGAGGGCAAAAGACCAGAGAACTGTTAAGTCCTGGACTACCTGGCAGCATTATCATCCTCTATTAGCTTAATACCCTAACAAGCTATTAGAATTTGAACTTAAGCAGGAGTGTAAAGCACTGTAAACAGGCAGTTCAAGAAATCATTTTTTTAGGAACTCAAAGTTGAAGTAGTGAAGTCTGTCATGGACTGAAAAGCTTTATATGTGCCTGCTCTCCAGAGCTGGCTTCATGGAGAACTCAAGTCACACTGTGGTTTTATGACTTCTAGAAGGCATCCTATAAATTCAGCCAGGTGAGAAACTATATTATGTGAGATGCTTAGCACAGGCCACCAAGGAGAATAGGCAGATAGGCAGCCAGCTGCAACTCCTGTAATGAAATGGGGCAGTTCAAGTGAGCACGTATTAGTCAACCTTATCTGATGCCAAATGCCTCGATATAGTTTGTTTAAATAACATGCTTCAGTATGGTACCGGTACACCTAAACAAAAAATGCCTCATTTAGATGTTTGTCAAAATGTGTGTAAAATACCTAATTAATTACCCTTGCAGAAATGCAAACAACTTGTGACAGAGAAATCCATTAAACTCAATGTCTGTGTTCACCTGTGCCTTGGAAAATGTGTTACTGAGTAATGTCATTTGCAGCTGTTTCATCAGAGTTTATTGTGATTACACCTATGTTGCTAGTTATTTGTTTCTTTTTAAACTAGCAAGGAACATCAAACAAAATGTCTCCAACCAGTACCATTGTTCTTGTTCCGGCTGCAAATGGAAGTTACAGGTGTTAACCCCTCTAAGGATTTGTTCTATTGTTTGGTAAGTAGCCTGGTTCTAAGTTAAATGGTTAGAAAAGATTTATTGGCTTACACCCAAAATCTAAAAACAAGCATAAGCACTCTCCCTTTTCTGACATGGCTTGACCTTCTTCTCTTTTTATAATTGCTACCATATGGGGCATAGTATCAGCCTGCTCCAATCTGCTGCTGTTGATTCTTCGAATGACAGGTTGTGACACATGAATGGAAAGGGAATATGACGTTATTGCATGTTAGCTGGTATTAGAAAAGTAAAACACTACTATCTGTTTGTAATTTAGTCTTAAAAAGCTACATACGTGCGTAATCATTTAATATTTTTACTCAAAGCTAGAGCTTTAGAAACCCTTTGCCATATCACTTTCATGATTACCTGTGACACAGCACTGTCACCTTGGGCAACCAGTAAGTCTCTAATAAGAATAAAGCCACTAGTAGTCCATAGCAGCAAGCAGGCTTAGTAGAGGGAATTAGGAATTAGCCTTTTCTAATACGCTGAGTAGACGTTTGCACATCCTCTAGCAGAGCTAAAAGAACCTCTGCATGCTAAGGGCTATGGAGAACACTTTGATTTTAAACTAAACGTTATGTTGCTATGTCTAACTAACGTCCCAAGGATATGGTGCTTTCATGATGTCTGACAAGGTAGGTGCTTCTCATTTTTCTATTTTAAGCAAAACTGTAAGATAAAATGAACAGATTGTATGCAACTGAGAAGAGAAATGTGTTCTTTTTTACCATTGTTTCACTGGCCATTTGCTTGTGTCAAAGGTCTTTTGCAAAGCAGGATGCTAAAATGGCTCATTTTATGGCTCTGCATTTAAGTGAGATGAGAACTGCTTTTTTTTTTTTTTCCAAGTGGTATAGTGCTAGCTGCAATTCTTCAGTCTTCTGAAACTTGAACTTGAATTAATCTTAAGTAGTTTAAATCTGAGCTTTTAATGCAGTAGCATCTTACATACCTGGAATTTGTTAACTAAATAAAGACATTCTCTTTCTTTCTTAAATTTTTTGGCAGAAGAGAGAGATTTTTTTCATGGCTTCAAAATGAATAATGAAAGTAAATTTTTAGCCATCTGAAATGTGCTTGAGGAAAGAGTACAGACATATATATCTTTTGATATGTACTTGCTAATGCTACATCAAAGTTCAGGTTTCTTTAGTACCAACTGTATTGTAGACTAAACATTGCTTGTAAGCAGGACAGTGAAAGAAAGAGATAATGAATAAAAAACGACTGATGTTTTATAAGCAGAATGCAAGGCAAAGATTTGAAATGAACTAACTGGTGTTCTTTTTGTTGACCCGTCATGATGATATCTTCGGTCTTCCTTGACCTGAACAAAAGGGATAGACTTCTGAACATTTTGCAGTTCATCTCACTTTACCAACCACACTGGGAATCTATAGTCAAATAATTTTGGAAAGGAGAAGAACTCTGCAGTTCTCTAGTGTGTTTGTTATGGAAAATGGGAATTAATAGACAGTCTTGTGCCAGTTTGTGCTTAAAAGTGTCCCAGCAGAGCAGATTTGGGGGGTCATACAAATTTGCTGAAGGCAATATAGATCACCTTGCTGCCCATCTCCAAAACTCTCAAACTATTAAGTTCTAAACGTTTCATCTAAAAATTGTTACTTTTCTAGTATCTTGCAGTAGGTATGGATTTAAACACCACTCAGCTGCTTAAAATGTTGTATTGCAAAATAGCTTTCACTAAAAATGCAAACTTTCTCTATTCTGGCAATTTAGAAACAAAGAATGTTAGCAATGATCCTACTAACTCATCACTGGAAGTTCTAAGGTGAATTACCCCTCCCTAAATGAACAAGAAAGAAAGGTCAGCCATACCTTTGTAAGGTATGGTGTGTTAGTTGTACTGTTCTGAGGAACAGATTGTCATGCTGTTTTTAAGATGAATACATAACAGAAAATCAAATCACATCAACGCAGTAGTTTTCCTTATTGATTGGGTGACTGCTGAAATGGAGCTTGGCAGCGGGCTCCACCACCAGCCAGGCCTTGAGTGGCTCTGGGACAAGAAACTGCCTACACCTTGGTGTTACTGCTACAGAGGTGAGAGCTTGGAAGTTTTGCATAACTCACAAAACACAGCAGTCAGGAAGCAAATATGGCCCCACCAGCTGCCTACTTATCAGCGTGCATAGAAACCAAACACCTCAGTGGCAGTGATAAAACCTTAGTCTACCATGGGTACATCTGTTTCAGTTGTGAGGACTCTTGCTGAGTATTAATGCAACCATGTATGTCATGACTAACACAGCTCAGACATCCTCTCTGTGGCCCTAGCTACCAGTTTCAGGGGTGTTAAAGGGAAATTCTTCAAATGGTCTTTCTACTTGAAACTTCATGTTAATTTTGTTGCAGAAATGTTGCTTGATTTACAGTTTTCTGCTAATAACACAAGTTTGAAGGTTATCAAGATGTGCAGTCATCCTTTCCTCAGACAGCACAAGTTTGGAAATTAAAATTCAAAAGCAAGTTGTGGGCAAACATTGTTCTTGTGAGAATCCATTTAACATGGATATTTGGGACAAAATGTGGGTTAAGCAAAGGAAGAAAGAGTCACTCATCTTCAGGATGAGTATCTGCAAATGGAGTCAGTCAGGGATGTAATCATTAGGAGTAATTGCATATGTACACGTTCAAAGCTACAAACGGCTGCTTTCAGTCTTGTTCCTATTTCAGTCTGGTAGTCAGGCTTCCATCACAGCTAGTTTAAAACCCTCTACATCAAGTTAAGACCACGTTTTAATTGCAAAAATGCTGATGGTTAAGGTTCCTGTATCACTGAGTTTCTGTTTGGGATATTTTTTTTCTTCAGTTACAACTAGATAGCTCTTGATAAAATAAGCCTTTGGTGTTCAGTTTCCTGAATCTTATTAGGGAAACTTGACTCTTGTTCATGGATGCAAAAATACGCTTACTGATGTAAATGTTTTCTCCTTTTAATATGAGTATTTTTTTAGTAGAATCTTGTGGGAAGTCAGATGGCAATGTACACTTACTTTCTAAATTGATTTAGTTTAAAAAAAAAATCAACACGTGGTGTTTCCGATTTAGTAATTTTTGATATGATCCGAGAAAGCTAAGGCATGGACCCTGTTGAGGTAGGCACTATACATACACGGTACAAAGATGATCTTTGTAAGTGCATGCAAAGAGCTAAATGGAGTCATTTGACTGGATCTGCATCACAGGTATGCAACCATGTTATATTTTCATTATTTTGTCCTTTTGTCCATGTTAGTTCTCATTTAAAATGTCTATGTGCTGAGAATTCCTTAGCTGTAATGAATCACTGTAACAACAGTTTCTAATTTAACAGTGGGCCCAATCCTCGCAATCCTGGAAAAGCCTAGTTCAGACCAACTTCATTAAAGGTGGAATTCAGTCTAATGCGGAGGACTGGCATAATGCCAGTCTATGCTTAACTCTCCTCTAAGTCCTAAAATATGCACTACTTTTGTTTCTGAACTATGGTAAATTTTACTTGGGAAATTCCACCCTTGTAAGGTATGTAGGATTGGGCCCAGAAGTCTGTTGATAGTTGCTAAGGAAAACAGAAAAAAAGCAACATGTTCTATTGCACAGCACAGAACACACTACTTCTTCGCGAACTTCTCTGGTATTCAAGATGTTTTCTTCATCTTCTGTCAAATTTATCTTGGACTTCATTATTTATGAATTTGCTCTCAAGATACCTTCTAGTCATAGAACATGGAAGACTTTCTTTTGTTGCACTTCTGTTGCCCTGTAGCATGTGAAGATGAAGTTCCTTGAGGACAGGTGGGAAAAGTTGTTTTTTTGAGTAGACTAGAAAGCAGGAATTTATTGACTGGATATGTGTATGTATACAAACACTGACTGGGTGCGTTCATTTTCTCACTTTATCTCTGAGTCAGGAGCTCTTTAAGAATTGGGTGTTAAAGTAGACCAGCTGTGTAGGTTAAGCAGGCAGCAGTAGGGTGGTGGTGCCACAAAGGCAGTTGGTTACTCTCCCATGCAGGGACCCGGTCTGGTGCTTCTGCGGGGGTGACTGTCCAGAGGTTTGCACAATCTTGTTTTGCTCCCACTTAGAGTATATCTTCAGTAAAACAGTATCTCTGATGTCAGATCAGCATCTTGGTTAGTGTGTTTTCACAGGCACAACTCTGCTAGCCCTATTATGTGGAGGCATTGGGCTGTGATCATTTCTATGAGTAGGAAACCACAGGCATGTGAGGAAATACTGCCCCCCCCCCAAAAAAAAAAAAAAATTTACTTTCTGTCTTAATTTCCCCATGCCCACTTTCAGTCAGATGTTGATGTTTTGATGAGAATTCAAAATAAAGATCCTGGCAAATATTTTAATTAACAGAGGTGAAGGAGAAAAGGAAGTATTCAAAAGGACTGTAAGCAGCCTGGACTGAGATGGTAGAATGGACAGCTCCCAAAGATGTGTAGAGACTTCTGGAGAAGCAGTGCGATGCATGCACTGAAAAAGGCATTCCTATGAGGAAGAGGATGCTCCCAGAGGTACCTTATTCCCCAGATGCACAAAAGCCATTACTCTTACTGACTGGGAAAGAAGTAGTTTGATGACACCGAGCAGGGAACAAGCACCCATTTTGTAGTGTGGTGCTCTGGTGATCTCTGTGCGAAGGGACTAATGGCAGGAGAGGAGTGGGCTAGTACATCTGCAGTTAAGCAGAGCCACCAGCTGCTGTATTCATGGGCAGAGAAGCACAGTGGGTATACTGTTCCTTCTCAGAGCCGCCCCAGTTCAGAGCTTCCTGTTGCTTGCAGTCTGAATGGAATATTTCTCTGCCAGCCAAAGGGAAGATGTTCCACTGCCTGCAAGACATCTTTGTGCTGATGGACAGAATTGCTTGCTTCTCTCAGAAAGAAAGTTTTGACTGCCCAAATGTGAATTCATAGAGTCTGTAAGAGCCTTCAACATAACAGTGCTCTGCTGACTTGTATATGCTTTTTCCATGAATGCACACAATGTAGTTTAACAACTGTTTAAAGAGTTCTCTTGCTTTCTGAAGCCACTTTAAGGTCAGTTCAGTGGTGCAGCAGTAAGTGCACTAATCGTTGATGTAGGCACAGTCTAGATGGTCTATTCCAACAGATATGCTTTTTGCACTCCTGAGTTTTTCCCAGCTTAGCGAGTAAACATACAGTCTTAGCTGACTGGAGAAAGATTAGTTTACTTCAGTGGGCTTAATCTATGACATGGACTAATCCTGATGTGATCCTATTACTGCAAGGTCAGGTTGGATTTTGCTAGTTTTTGATTTTCTAGGTTTGCTCATTTGACTCTAGCACATGTCTTTTGGAGCAGTTTTTGTCTTTGTCTGTCTCTGAGGCTTTGTAGTCAGGAGGAAAAGAGATGACTAACTCGTGATCCCAACCACAAAAATGTTAGGAGATTGACAATGAAAGAGGAAGATAAAAAAGAGAAGTCCCCTCTCCATTATATATCCCCTTGTAAATGTAACATTGAAATTCAGGAAGTAGCAATGAAAATCCACCATCTTCTGTCAGATTTCTGGAGATACCTGTGACATGAGTTGTTCAGATGGAATATATTACTGTGATAAGTGTTCCTAGTAGAAATAGAGTACATGAAGCTGAAGAAACTGGTAAAGGTGGGAACTCTGTGTAATTGCTGCTGGACAGAGAGACAGGTAATGGATCTGTCACACCTAACTTTCATTTGTCTCTCACCATAAGACGGCATAGCAGGCTGGTGGCTGTTAGGTCCAGATGCTGCTGGTAGTGATTGGTTGCTGTCCAGAAGTTTTTTGTTTCCAGTGATTAGCCTGGCACCTCTCACCATGGAGAAGGAACGGGATCTAATGTCCTAATCAGCAGATAAAAGGGATGAGGTGCCTGTGAGAATGCCTGATACTGTCTTCCTCCAGCATTCGCATTACACTGACTCCTGTTGCTTATCCCAGGAAATCAGGAAAAACCTTATGGATTTTGCCCTTTTATTCTCCACAGATTGACAGCAAAAAGCACGGTCGCATTTATTATCTAGTGCTTGGCAGGCAGATGAGAGCAATGGATTTTTTTCTGCATAGCTTTGTGCAATCTCCCTTCACTTTATTAGATTCCACTCCTTTGAAGCACGTTTCTTTTCCTAACAAATTTCTGTCAGCAGAAGGTAAAACACCACAATCAGAAAATGCCCAGTGTAAAGCTACAACTTGGTAGCTTTGAGGCCAATGTCACGGGCCTCAGTGAGTTAAGCAATGAGAATAAATGAGGATCAGCAATAAATGAGAGGTGCTAAGCTCTGCCAGACAAGACTGTCTAGGAGATGCTGATTCATTGCTCACTGACGTGTGAGAGATTACAGAGCTGTGCTACCTAACTGTATCATCTGTAAATTTAGCGGGAGTAGAGACCTTTAAGTGCTAGAGTTAGAACGCAGAGGTAGGATCAATTCTGTTGTATTTGTATTCATCTTCTGTTGTTGTTCTTACCTTTGGTGATACATGAATTCTGAAATGAAATGTTTGGTTTGTGTAGACTACTGCTGACCCTCTTAAGTGAGCACCCTTGACAACTCAACTGAGGTTCCCCACCACCACTTTTTTTTTCCTTTCAGTAAGTCTCATTAATGTTGGCTAGGTACTTCTGATAAAATTTATCAACATTTTAAAACTCATTACTGTGAAGAACTGTGGACTTGTCAATATAGTTGAGAATGTTCTTGTGAAAGTGTAGGGACTGTTTGCTCAAGGATTTTGCATACACGAATCATACTTTTATCTATCCAAGAACTCCAAATTATTTTACAAATATCATGGGGTTAAGAGCGTTTGCATAGATTTATATGATTGCTTCTTCTATTCAGATGGAGAAACTGGGGCATCGGTCCCGTAGAAGATCAGTGCCAGGGCCAGGAAGAGAGGAACTGGGAATCAGATAACTTCTAAAGCTATTCTGTATTTTATGTTTGCTTCTATCATGCAGCTAATCTCTATTTCATATTCTCATTATATCAAAATGTTTTGCATATCCACATTACAGGTCTTCTCTAGATTAGTTTCCATTGTTATTTAGTCCAAATATATTTTATGTATTCCGTTTATTTTTCTCATTTGAAAAGCAATTTTCACAATCACAGCCAACCTCATTATGTATAATACCAGTACATTATGGTTTCTAATTAAATTCCTTTTCTTACAGTGTTACATCAAATAAAGATGGAAGTTTCAGAAGATCTGTGACTTTTTTCCCATGCTAATATAACGTAAAATTAATTAAATATTAAGACATTTTAATGCTTATATTTCCAAAGGGAGGACAGACAAAGTATCAGAAAATGCTATGCTTTCCGTTCAAGAAAATATATTCTGCAGAATACCCACCAGATGGAGCTAGTGATAACATTAAAAAAAAAAAAAAAAGTGTTGCTTGCCAGTGAGACCCAAGTGTTGCCAGTGATGGAGCTCTAAGAAATATTTACAATTAAAGGTACCAAATGGATGTGCCACTTTTAAATATTTCTTTGGCATTCCACAGTGAATGCCAAGTGCAAATGAGAGAACATTAGCATCTAATGAAAGTCTGTCTTTTCCTCTTTGTAGAACTGATGGCATTGCTTTCTTCATCTCAGGAATGATGGAGCACATTAGAAAGCCTTGTTTCATCATGTAGTATGTTGCAGATGAGCAGATTTCCAGCTTGCCTGCTGTGCAGACCCTCCTTGCTTACCTGGGCAAGGAGTGGGTTTTTGTCACCAGTTGTAGGTATCGTCTTGAGGTGGGAAGCAGAAGTACGCTACTTCCTTCCCGAGTTACAGGCTTATGTGTTCAGTGCTCGGATCAGTGGAGTTTTGTGGGCTAATACCTAGTGATGCAGGTTCAAGGCTTCAAAGCTTACTTGTATTTAATTTCCTTAGTTTTATGGTTTAATTTCTTCATCTCTCTCCTTCACTATCTTTTTGAGTGCTCCGTTATTAGGTGAGTAAGAGAAAATCTCTCTTTCAGCCTTTAGTTGCTGGTGGACAATGAAACGTTGTGGATTTATATAGCTAGCTTTCTTTGAGACCACAGTATAGCGTTGAAGAAGGTGGTATACTAGATAGAGAAGTATTGTATGTAAGTGCACTTTTTTATTTTTATTTTTTTTCCACAGAAAGAGCTTCCCTATTTGTTGAAACCTCTTTTTGGAAACATTCCTATTTTCCTCACAAAAGTTAAACTCTGTAGTTTTACCAGAAATGTTGCTGTTATGGAAACTTTTATGGAATTTATTTTGTGTTCATATTTTTTCCCTATCAGAATGTTCACCTATTGCATCATAAATCTGTTTTTTTGGGGGGTAGGTGAGTTGGGACTAGATGTTCTTTGAGGTTCCTTCCAACCCAAACCGTTCTGTGATTCTATGAGTCAGTGCCCAAGGATGGCATGACAAAGAGAACTGGTAGGTTTCTGTGGGTTTTACTCCCTAGGCAGATTATGGAAGTGAGGTTACTGAAATACATTTGGTTGTTTAGATGGACTGTTCTTAGGCTATTTCTAATCTGTGAGCAATAGGGTGGTAATGCAGGCACCATGTTACAGGCTCACTGGCACAAGAAGAGGTTGTCTCTTTACCTTTCCTCCACATGTCCCATGATCTCCTTAATTTCACCTTAAACACGGTTTCTTCTTGCAAGAGGAGGAGGATGGAGTTGATAAATAACAAGGACTCTTGGAATGGGTAATTAGACAATGCTGAAGGAAGAGTGCTACAAAGTAGCTCACAGTCTTCCTCTGAGCTTTTGAAGTGTGGAAATGACTGAATGGAACTTCTGTGCTATGTATGTCACATGTCAGTTATATGCTGTCTGAATTTTATTGTGTAAATTGTGACATTTTAAATCCAAATATATTTTTGCCTAGGTTACTACAGCATTGCTATGAGGAGATATAGTTCACAGAAAAAGACGTTGAATTTTCTTCACCCAACAGATAACAGCCCCCAGGAACCTACAGTGTGCTCATTCTCATGGTATGTAACCAGTGCTGAACAATAATACTCTGTCTGTACTTCATTTCAGGGATAGAAACAAAAGCATCCAGAGCAGTAATCAAGTGCATAACAGATAAGACCTATAAATGAGATAAAATAATAAGGTACCTCAGTATATAACTAGAGTGGAAACTGTCAAAGGGAATCAAAGACAATGTGCTCCCACTATGATTTATGTTGTGCACAGGAAGTTTTAGAGTTCTGTAAAAAATTATAAAAACAAATTAAAAACCATGTATAATTCTCTATATGCTCCTCATTATTTGAGTTGGAGTTACTCTGATCTAAGAAAGATGTCAAGCTCTGTTTTGCAAAATTATGATTGTTTTTGTTGTAAATAAGAAATGCACTTTGCCTAGAAAAAATATCATACTTCCAAGCAAAAACATCATAATTTCATGAATTGTTGACGTTTCTTCAGAACTTGAAAATGTAGAACATCTGTATTTTGTCCCTTATCTTTAGAAATGTACGTGTGGAATTTTTTGTTTTTGTCTCTCATCATCTGGACTTCAATATATTTCTATTTAGCTTGGTATTAAGTTATTGTACCCTACTATGGAGTGTTACCACTGCCTGTTCTGCATTTATGTTGGACAATGCTGCATTTATGGTCATTAGATTCTGCGTTTCTCAAAAGAAGAAGAAATAAAATTTTAAAAGCAAATTCTTTAGTTTTTAATGAAGAGAGGGAGGAAAGCTATAAAAAATCTTAGGAGAAGAAAATGTGTTTTTTCTAAAAACAGTGGATTTTATAATGGATCATGATGTAGTGGGATATGTTTTTTCTTTTGGCTAATAATGAGACCTAGAAGTTGTTTCACGGCTTTCCCTTCATGACATAAAAGTAATGTACTACTACTTTGTTCTGTGTGATTCCCACCCAGCCAGTGCATCTGAATGTGTAGGTGTGGGTGGTGGAAAGTAGCGCGATGTGGTCTCAGTAGTAGTCCACTGAGAAGCCTGTGTAACTAAACAATAATCGTTTTTCGAATTTTAAACATTTTGTTACTGTTTGAAGTATGCAAGGCTCCAGAACAAGGTGTGTTTATTACTTACAGTTTTGTTTTCATGTTTGTCCTTCAAAAGTGAATCTACTGTGGCAAAGTTGTCTGATTTGGAAAGCAAAGTGATTCATTAGTAGCCAAGAAACTTCTTGCTTCTTTCCTTTAGCTTGTCTATAGAGTGTTTTCCACTTTCATTCTGCTCAGCTCTTCCCAAATGGGCCCTCCATCACCTGCTTTGGAGTTCATTGTGCAAAACTATGAGAAGCTAGTCTGATTTCTATGCAGCTTTTTATATGTACTACAATGAGGGGGTGGGTGGGGGAGGGGAACACACAACAACAGATTGGAAGAGGCTGAATTTTGAAAGTCAAAAATATGTTAAATGACTGAACTGTCTCTCTGAAGCCAGCCAACTTGCAGGGAATATATAAATGGATTAACAGGATTAAATCATCTTGAAGAGTAATTCCATTTGTTTTCAGATTGGGAGAGTAGCAGGTTTATCCTCCTTGTAACAGAATAACAGGTGGGCTTCTGAGACCCTGAAAGGCTTCAAAATAATAATAGGTAGCTTGCAGCACCACAGTGATTTCAGACAATCCTGGCATATGCTCATGTCCTTATGCAGGAAAACTCCTGTTGAAGTAGAAAATGGATTTGCTTGTAGGGACACGTCTGGAGATTTTGATAGAAAAACATAACTAATTACGACTATCCTGGAGTAAGCACTTTTGGAACAGCATTTATGCAGCAATGAGCATAATACCGGCAGCTGTTGTTCTTAGCCCAGTTACTTAACATCCTTAATGGAATGTAGGTTTTGTTTTTGTTTTTTAGTTCAAGATGACTGTTTGAATTTTCTCATTGTATCAGTTATGTCAAAAGATACCAATACCTTTTTTTTTTCTTTTCAGAGAATACTCTTAAGATTTCACATGCCAAAAAAAAAAGTAGGTGTCCTTTTAGGTTTTGTTTTAGAATCCATGGGCTGTGGAAGAAGCTTATGTTTACTTTAATACTCATATTAAATACAAAATCAAGGCCTAATTCTATTAGTCCTTTTACATTTAAGTCTTGATACAGATATAAGCCTATCTTACCCCAGTCTGTTTATGTAAATAACATTCATCAGATTATGCACTACTGCTTTCCGTATTAAGAGTTGGACTACCAAAAGTCAGTGGAAACATTTCAGCCGATATGGTAGACTATAGGTCAAAGCTTTAAATCTATCACATTTCTTTAAACCGTCTCTCTGATGTGATGTCATAGATGAGCTCTGACTGGGAACATTTTAGTCCCTTATGGATTTTCTGTAGGCTGAGACAATTGCAGCTCTCTTTAACCAAACCATTCACATTTTTAAAAACACATGGTGATAGGGAATTTGATGGATGGATCTTGATCCATGAGTGCACAGGTTAAATTTCCATGGTGCGGTATCTATAGGATATATAAGTACATATGTCTTACATAGAGTGTTACTTTTGTGTACTTGGAGTGGATGCATACTACTTTTTCCATGGAGCAGGCTGACAAGGACCTTGAAGGTGAAGGATCTTGCAAATTGTGAGTGTCTGCACTCCATTTTTTCTCTTATGACAACATATGATTTAGGATTTTTCATAATCTTTTTGCCATTTTTTTTCAAAAGACAGATTGATGGCAACAGACAAATGCGTGCTTTCATGTCATGGATTGTTCAGATACAGAGACAGTTTAAGGGTCTTTCACTTCCCCACTGTGCCAAATTCTCATTCGTTGCCAGCCACATCCTGTTGCAAGAGATTAACACTCTTTCCTCCCCCAGTGCTAATTTAAACCAGATCATTACACAGATCTGATTTAGACTACGCAAACCATTAAATCAGCTCAACTGATAAAGTGGAAAACTCCAAGGAGAAACAGGAACCTTTGGTAACAGTGTTTAGCAGGATCCCTAATGTGCGACTGTCTTCCTAAAGCCACGAGCTGTTTTGGAAAATCAGTTAAACTTGTGCTTCTAAAATATGGGAGTTGATGAAAATGCCAGCATGGTGCGTTTCTCTTCCCTTAGTATAGCGGGATCAGCCCCCAAAGAGTTATATAAGCACAGCAGGGACAAGAACATCAGCAGAACTTAGTTGCCTGATTTTTCAGCTGGGGTTAGTATTCAGCAGCTTGCGTTGCATTGATTGTTGGTAGGCTTTCACCAGGCTCTTGGGAGGTCTTCTGGGTACTGATAACATGTGAAAATCCAGTGTGGTCCTTAAAATAAACCAAAAACAGTATACAGGGAGCTCAGACAAAAGTCTTAGAATCACAGATCCAATACAACCAAATGAATGAATTAATTCTCTATTTTCATTCTACATTGTATCTGGGAGAACAGGATCGTATTCTGATTTTCTGCTTTCTGAAAAGTGTGTGAGAAAATGGAAGAACATTAAGAAACTAAGTAGAAGGGTTACAAATTATTTTGACACTGATGATGTCTACTTATAGCTAAAAATGTCCTGTGAATTTTAACTTCCAGCACTTAGGGACTTCTTGAAATGGAATGCAATTACATTAAGCTTATGAAAATAAGACAGAATGAGAAGAGGCTGAGAAATTAAAAAAAAAAAAACAAAACACTTCTGAGACTTCTGAGTATAAAAAGTATTGTTTGAGAACTAGTAGCTCCCTGAAATGCATTTTCAGTAGGATTTGAAGGTAATGTTTGTACACAATCAAGCTTGTATACCCAGTAACTTGTAGAACTCAGTCTGAAATGAATTGCTCCAACAACTTCATATCCTGCTTTTCCAAGTGAGAAAGACAAAACGGAGCACTGTCCTTGTGCTACAGCAGTGGGGTCATGTTCCTGTGTATGACAGATGTTGCCTATCCCAGGACAGACCTTTTTGCTATTTGTAAGCAAATACTATTTTTTTTTGTGTTCCATGACACCATTCATGATGGAAGTGTTTAAACTACAATTCAAAATAAAAATGTTCTCCCTACTGTGACTTCAAGCATGAGCTATTATCTGAATGTCTTTCAGTTTTGTTTATAATTATCGAATAAGATGCTAGATCCAGGAGGGGCATATTGTCAGCTCATGAAACCTGTCAGATCTGATAGAACTTACGGTAATTGCAATGCTTTGCTGCTAACTGACCAGATATGATGGAGAGACCATTTTGGAGAGCAGGTGTACATGGAATTTACAAGGCATTATTTTGTAAAGTAGCTTCTCTGATCACTACTTCCTTTAAGGTTCTTTGGTCTATGCTCTGTCATTTTACTGTCCTTACCAGATTTTTATATTTCATGTGCCAGCTTCTACGCCTGTCTTGTTTGCTTAAGCCAAGCTGTGTCTTAAAACAATGACATGTACAAGCTGCTGACAAAAGTCTTGTTGAAAATGCTCATTTTACCTTCCTTGTTTTTGCAGAAGTTTAAAGAATTGTTAAAAAGGAAGACCTCTTTTGTTATCCTTTAGAATCCATGCCTCCCACTCAACATTCCACCAGTCTGATCCCCCAAACTATTTGCACTAATGTAATCTATGTGCAAAGAATGGAACTTTCACTCTCCCATTTCCCAACACAGCTTTAAGTATATGATAAGTAGCCGGCTAATTTTCTTTTCTGGCCTGGGACATCCCATTTCAGCTTCCTGATTATGGCAGAACTGACAAGAACAGGAAAAATTGATGCAGCTTAGTCCATCATCCTCTTCCAGTTTTACTTAGTTTTGGTTTAGGTTTTCAACACAATTTTCTTTGTCTCCTCTAACTAGCTGGAGGCGTTCTCTGGTACCCATTTCATCTTTATAGAGAGACAAAGGACTCGAACCTAGAAAAACAGAATAACTAACTAGTGTAACTGTGTGACTAACTCCTGTAGGTTGTTGATATTTCCTACTTAGTTCACAGGCAAAACTGCCAGATCAGCAGTCCTTGTGTATGTTTCTGAAATGTCTCTCTTGTTGCTCTGTGCTCTCATCTATCATCTTTCCTAAACCATACTCTAACAGATTCCTCACTCATTTCTGAGAAGGCAAGTCTTTCTGGAGCTGGCTAGGTATTTCCTAGTCAATAAGAATTTCACTGGTCTTTTAAAGTACCTTGTCCCATCCTTGTTTCTCTAATCTTTCCTAATTGCCTCCTTTTGCTTTCACTCTGCATATTTAGGCTGAATAGTACAAAATAGGTGAATTGAGATATCCATAGGCATTTATGAAAATAATACATGCCACACCTTGTTTGTTACAACCCATATGCCCTAATTAATTAGAATCTAACTTGTGTTCTTATGGGTGGCTTGCTTTTAAAACCTTGCCTCTTTCATCCTTAGGTCTACTGTAGGCACATTCTCCATCAGCAGTTACCTTTTAGCGTTCCACCAACCCATAGTCTGCTGAGGACCATCTGCTCTTCTCATGTGCCTTTCTACTGATACCAAAATAATTTCCATCTGACTGCCCTGTGCTTTGCACGAATAAAAACCTTTCGGGCTGCCGCTTCTAAAGTAGATTTACCTTCAATCACCATTTATTAAATCTCTGTCCATTAAAAACCATAGCTTGCAGAAGCTGTGTGCATTAAGCCTGATTATAGAGTTAGTAGAGAGGAGAGGGAGGGGGACAGCAGTTTGTATCAGTGCATTGCCTTGTTTTTTTACTTGTCTCACTGGCTGGTAACACTTGTGACAGGGTGCATATCAGAACAGGGGTCTCATTACTTGGCTTTGAATTTGTTTTATGCATCTGTGAGACTTTATTTAAGCTGTACTTCAATGATTGTTGGTTTCAGGCTCAGACTGTATGACTAAAATCAGAGTTTTCTTTGGTGGTGGGGTACTAGGTTCCTTATGGAGGGTAAGGGCCAGGGGACTATGAAAGGAAGAGGAGGAAAGTTCACAGGTTCCATACGGAGGATGAGCGGCTCCTTCAAACGCACTTCATTTAAGGGCTCCGCATCTGGATCACAAAAGGTAAGTCTGCAGTTACCCAAATAACACAACGTGAAAGAAGCAGATGGAGACTGTCTGTTTGCCCTTTGTATTTTTAATAGCTGGTACCAATTTAAATGAGAGTGATTCTATTTCCTTCTGTTCTCTTTTAAATCCCGGAGGTATTGGCTGTGTTCATTGCACTGGTTCTGACAACGAATCTTATCCCTGTTTGGGGAGTTCTTTCATATGCACGCTGTCTTTGGATAAATATCACCAAACAGGGCTAGACTGTAATCCTGTACGTAGTTAAAATCATATTTTGATGACTGTTGATACTTAGTGTTCATGCAAAATTCAGATGCAATCAATGAGAAGACTGATAGGATCTATAAAAGGTTCTGACATGATTCACTGAACATCTGCAGCAGACGCATATTATGAGAAATACACTTTGTGGTTAGTTCATGTGCTGTGCAATATACAAATGAAAAAGTAAGCGAGGGAGAAAGAAGACAGGAGATTGCTTTTTAACGTTTAAACTCACCCTGTTGTCACAAGCTTGCAAGTTGTAGATGTGTGTTAAGGCTTTTTAGTAACCAATGAACTATTAGATTTTAAATGTGAAATGATTTTGAATATATTTTTGTCCATGGATTGTCCATTTGGAACAGTATACAGACTTAACTTCAACTCAGGATTATGTAAATTTTATCTCCACTGACCGTTCTCAAACTGACTCCATTCAAATAATGAGAAATAGATTTCTCTTCTCTTCTTACCCCTCCAGCCCTCTTACCTCTAATTTCTTCTGGTATTCATAATGTTAAAGTGTCAGATTATAATAAAAGTAAGTCTGAAAGAACAAAATTGAGAGAAAAAAACATCTGGCAGCATCATGGAGGAAATTATTTATTGATACAGAGGCAACTAGAATCTATTAAAATGTTTCCTTCTTAAAAAATAATTTGTTCTATATGATATGAAATATTGGCCATGGTCATCTGTGAAAGCAAGAATGACTGTGTCTAGTTTTGGGGGACTTCAACAGAAATTGATGGTCATGGGCATCACCAGATGAATAGTAAGCACTGTGTAGGGATAAAGTCATTTACAGCAGTGTCTTTTATAAAGTAACTAGGGAACCTGGCTCCTTTGTCTGCTAAAGAGATTGTCATCAAGTTACATGTAATGCCATAGTATAAGCCATATTACAAATGTTGAGTGCTAGGAGAAAAAATGTGCGTATTTCAGCTATAATGGCCATGTTCCCGGGCCCCTGGAACAGTCAGAACAAGAAAATGCTCTAACGTTTATAATGGGCTCAGCTTTTTTCTCTGCTGAGAGGCGTAAGAGCATAGTGGCATATAAGAATGTCAGCTAATACCTAGTAACAGACTCACTTTGTGTTACATTTCCCATTACTTGCACAGTTAATACTTAAAATACCTCATGGCTGTGTGCAAAGAGTGTGGAAAAAACAGGCTGTCCTCCAAGACACTCCCATTCTCACAAACAGCTGCTTATTGCTTGCTTTGCCAACCAGAAAACTTCAGATGTCAGCAGTAGTTTCTTGGACTGGTAATGTTAACTTTATTGACGAATACAAAGAAACAGCGATAAAGGAATGTCAGGATTTTTCCTTCAATATGTTGTTTTCTATATTCAGCATCACTTGAATATGACAGGTCAGAATAGGAAGTCTGTAACACGTGTAGTGCCCCAGGTGCAGTCAGCTTTTTTTTTCTGTCCACAATCCTATCTTGATACTGCAAGAAGATAGAATTTTACCTCCTGAATGGAGTAAGTCAGAGTGAAATACCTGATTAAAATTGTTTAATCTTTTCCCATCATTCACATAGGAAAGGCAAGACAAGGAAGGTGGAAGAACACAATGCAGATTTTGTTTTTCATAATGAGGTTTGATTTGTGATTTTTTTAAAAAAGAAATGTTTAAAAAGCTGCAAAATCTTCATGTCTTACTTGCTGTAGTCTTCCTAAATCTTTTGGTGTCTGTTTGCTTTAGAGCTCATTTTAGGAATAAAAAAATAACTTTTGTGAGAAGAATATTTTGTGTGTATGTAGTAGGCTGGGAGTGGTACTTCTGAGAAATGATGGATGTTGCCTCTGAGATTAACAGTATGCTATCAGCATAAATGCAAGTGAAAGTCGTCATCTTCAGGAGTTGACACCTTGAAGGAAATTTGAATGATTTTCTGCTTTGGGGAGGGTGTTTTGCATTGAGTAAACTTTTGCTAATGGTATAGCTGAAAAGAGGGACTGAAAATAGTCTCCAATGTGTGTGTTTTGCAGGGATGTAGTACTTTAACAAAGTATATGTTTTGTGTGCTTGTTATGGTAATAGTAAACTTCCAACAGGAAAAAAAAAAAAAAAGGATTAGTGGGATGAATTTATTTTCTGCTGCTAAACTGTTTACCAAGAAACTGTTATTTCCTTCAAACTACCATACCTTTTGACAGTTCTTTTAAAAAAAAAAAAAAAAGCATAATGGATTTATTTGGAACAGTGATGTGCAACTGTATAATTTGACAGTTCTGATTAGACAGACCTCTTGGTAAGAGTGGAATTGGTTTCATTTGCACTCCTTTAGAGTATTTCAAACCTCTATTTTTTTTCCCAAAAAATTTCTGCTCTGACTAAGAAACGCTCTTTCCACAGACATTCTGGCCAGTGTCTCAGTGACTCAGGAAGTAACTGCTGTGGTTTTTTTTTCTTTTAAGTCTGGGGAGTCAGATGAGTGAGGGAAGTAAGAAAATGTTTAGGTATAATAATTTATTTCAGGTAGACTTTTATGGCCCTAAAGAAAAAGAGAGGCAGGCTTGTGTATGGAGAATCAGCCATCAGTTGCCCCTTTTCAAAGAATCCAAATGTGTACTTAGCCGTACTTAACCTCTGGTACAGACTCCTGAACTTAGAGGCAGCAGCACAGCCTGTACTCTTCAGTCTCATGAAAGAAGGAAATGTAAAATTAGAATAATCTACAACTATCACAGTATCAATACTGTATCTGCGTTCTTAGAAGAAACTAAAAAAATGCAGTGTTTGAGTCTGATTCTGTGAAATTTTTGATTCATTCTTATGCTGTTTTACAGAGGGGAATCTGCTGGCTCTTTTACTGAACTGCCTTGCTGAACCAGCACTGAATCAATCTAGAGTTGATTTGTTGTCTTAATGTTCTTCACCAAATTGGATGAGAGCATTGTAAAAAGTAGTCTGTAATAGAGTATGTGTTAGAGATGTGAGATCAGTACCAGCTCATCTCAACAAGAGTTGGAAATAAATCCTTTAACCCTCTAAGCAGGATGCACAGTTGGCCAAGGGAATTATAAGGCTTTTGTTTTGCTATGACCCACAGTCCAATGGACGAGTATCACTAGAGTAGAGGATTTATGCAGTTTGAAATATAGGACTAAAGGGTTCCTCTAGGAATGTTTCCTGATGTCGTGTACATTTCTTCTCAAGACCAATATTGTAAGGTACAGCTTTTAGAAGTCTCTCTTATTTGTTGTCAGGAATTGTTCGTAAGGAGGTGAATCTGTGCTCTGCAGGTCTGAGTCACAGCATGGCTAGGCATGCAGCATTGCGGTAAGCCCCTTCTCTACAAGTCAGTACACTGCAGACATCCAGCAGGAGCAGATGGTGTGTGCATACGGTAAGTAATGTGTGATCCGTAGCATGAAGGAAAGGTTACCACAAAGGCATGGCAGCTTACTGTTTTACTGTTCAGGATAGGGTGCCAGCATGGAATCAGAGACAGCAGTTCTTGCCCTGCATTAGCTGTTAAAGCTTTGTGCGCCTCTGCCCACAACCATGCCGATGTACAACCATCGTGTCATTATGACTTCCAGCAGTGAAAACGCCATGGGTTTTGCTGGAGGTTTTTGGCAGTCTTCAGCGTGTTTGAGCCTAAAGGTTTGGCGCATTTTAAAAACTGACGCTAGCTATTACTTGAGAAATGTGTGTGTCTCAAAACACCGGTATGTTTGGCCAAATACTGTGTGAACCCCACAATTTATGGCAAACACAGACTGTCCAGCAGAACAAGTACATGTATTGTGAATTGCAAGTGTCATGGTAGGCTTGGCCTGATGTCTAGCACCTAAGAATTGTGTTCATACTTAACACCTTTCACCCTCTTTTTACATTTAAACAGTATACAAATTACGTGTACAGAGGAGCTACTCTAAAACACGGTATCTTAATAACCTATTGGAGGAGGCTAGGGCCAGAAGAGAGAGGGTTTTTTTTAGATAAGATACAATTGCTGAGCCAGTGTAGGTTGGCAGATTTTAATTGCAGAAGTATTGGAAACATTTCTGGACTCTCTTTTGCTAGCCATGTCAATGAAAGCATGGATTTAGTACCAAGATTCTGTGGTGTTAGAAAAAAACATGAAGCTGACAAGGAAACAGAGGGAGAACTGCCCTTTTTCATATTGCACATGAGCAAAGTCTTCAGTTTTAAAGGGTGGCATGTTTGAAATGTTCCTTAATGTTTGACTTGAACTTACGGCAATGATGAAAAGAAGAGTGGCACTTCAGTAGAAGTGGAGAGAACAAAATCATTCCCCAGAAGTCATGTTGTGTACTGAATGTCAGAATCTCCTCGTCACTTACAGAGTAATGTTGTTTGCTTTTTAGCAATTTGATGCTGTTCTGACCAGCTGTTTATATACAGTCCTGGCAACTGTAGGATTCACATGCATCTGTCTCTCATAAATGTGCTTCACTGACAGTTTCCCAGAAGCAATCACTCCTACTCTGTTTTAAAATAGTAACCCTGCCATGGATGTTTGATTCACACTACACTTCTTGACAGTCCTAGCTTACCAGCATCTCCAGCTGAAACAGGTCAGGTTGCCCGAACAGAGTGCAGGCAGACTGTGGAGAAGGAAGCCACTGAAAAACTTGCAAATTTGGGGAAAGTGAAAAGGCAGCAGCTGCTGAAAAGATACGTGAATTGCAAGGAAGAGTGGGAGAACAGTGAATCATGCAACCCTGGACTAACGAGCTTCTTCCTCACCATTTAGGCTGTAAAACTAGTGCATATATAATCTCTAAAGTTTAAATGTTGTCCAAATAAGTTAAAAAACAGAGGTACCCTGATGAACAGTTGAAACATGATTAGAGATGAAGCTGAATTAATGTCACGTTTAGCAAAATGAGGAGACTGCAGGTACAGAGAATGTAGATTTTTTTTTGTAACTATGACAACTGATTTCCCTAGTGCATCCAGAGTCTCATCCAAAACTCAAGAAACTGATTAGAAGCTTATTTTTAATGGTAATTTCGTAATCTTTAATGGATAACGGTGGCTTTTTCTTAATCTTACTATTTCTGAACAGGGTGATACTTTCTGTGATTTTAATAGCATTCCTCTGACATGTGATCCAACAGGACTTTCTCTAGAGCCTGCAGTTGTAGTTGGCTATGAAGTATATGCAACAGGGAAAACAAGTGTTCTCTAAATTCCTGGCTCACTTAATGGGGTTTTTATACTGCACTGGCAAACATTATGTTCAGTGTTGATTCTAGTTTGTTAAAATGCTGTTACAATCCTAAAAATTCCTCACTTGCACTCCATCAATTAGATCATATTAGCTGTTTTTAACTGGGTTCAATCTCTGCTGCAAGAGGTAAGAAATTACATGGCCTACACCCAGTACCACTAAGAGAATGTCCTTTTTCTTTTGAAGTAAACAGCAAGCTATAAAAGCATTTTTATAGTCATAATAAAAATTAACTAATCATCTGACTACCTTAATAGACAGTGTCACTTCTTAATATAAGTGCCTCAGATTTGAAGGATGAAGATGAATATAATATCACCATTATATCCAGCTTTCTTCTACCTCTTTATGCAGATGTGTTGTGAAACAGTATCAGCTTGTATGATGTCCTCTGGGAAATTACACGAAAAGGCAGCCTTGTGGTATAAAGATTAATCTCTAATAATAGCACAGTAAAAGATGTAACAGCTGGTATGGATTAATATTCCTTAATATCTGCTTTGATGTGATTAATAGCTGTATGGCTTAAGCCTCTATCAGTGGAAAGCAAACAGTGGTTACTAAGCTCTACTAAATGTACTGTTTGTGATTTTTTCTTAACAGAACAGGCATTTAAAAGTTATGTGTTTACTTCTTTGTTTCCAGAGTTCCTAGGTGTTTTTTATTTCCCCCTTCCCAATTTTTCTGTCACAAGTCACGTATTACAAATATTTATTTGTCCAAGGGTTCGTCCTCTCATTTCTGATACACAGTACCCAAAACTGTTGGTTCATTTATTAAGGCTTTATACAGAGATTGATGGGTGAACAGGAATGCATTGGGTTTCTTTCTTGATGTTCACATTAAGTAGTAAATATCTTCTTCCAGTGCTGCATTTTTGGTAGTGATTTTTATATTTGTTTTATATTATGTTGTACAAAAGCAAAAACTTCGTCAGTTTGAAACTGAAGAGCAGAAGTTAAATTCCAAAGCTTTTTAAAAGATTGGATCAGCATGTGATTAGCTGGATCAGTGCTCATGGTGCAGCGAGTGCTGTTTTGAAATTACATCTGAATCACTATTTGACTTAAGTTCTATCAAAGTTCGATTCCCCCCATATATTTGCCTACTATGGAGATGAATTTGCTCCTAAAACTGAAGACCAACAATACAGGTGGGAATCAAGAGTACTGCTTGCAAGCTGATAAGCCTTTTCTATTTAATGCCCTGTTAAATCCAGAGGTAAAGTATGAGATGTAAGAGCAGCTGTACCAGCTGGGTCAGACCAGAAAGCTGGGTTGCCCACTGCAGGAAGAGCGCAGTCTAGGGAGTGCTGTAAGCAGAGGAGGAGGATGTAGTAGTTACTCTCCAACAGCGTGTTCCTTATGCCAGTGATCTTTAAGGTAGGGATTGCCTAGACCGGAGGTGATATTGTGAAATGATGTTGCTGCCTTTCAGTATCCACAGCACCTTGCACCAGCGGTTCTGCAGCTTATCTGCAAGTTGTATGGCAGCCAGCTTGAGCTCATTCGTTCTGGAAAACAG
Source organism: Cygnus atratus (assembly GCF_013377495.2). Lineage (NCBI taxonomy): Eukaryota > Metazoa > Chordata > Aves > Anseriformes > Anatidae > Cygnus > Cygnus atratus. The sequence continues at coordinate 5,742,115 of NC_066372.1, read as the reverse complement.
TCTTTGATGTTTGGATAAGCGTTCTTCAACCTGATAACTAGCATCCAAGGTTGAGAATCTTTTAATTTTACCATTTAATTTTGTCCTCATTTTGGTATTTGGTTCTCATTTCACTTAAACATTTTTGTTGAGCCGCCTTTAAAAAAATCCTTTTTCTCCTGGTTCCCAGAACTGCATGAGACGTATTTGCGTATTTGTCAGGCCTAGGTTTGAACAGAGGGATTAAATGGTGGAAGGTTAGTTTGTTTTCCTGTTACTAGCTCTGAGTGTCAAAACACTGTCATTATGGCATGACTTCACCAAACAATAACAAGTCTGTCTCTTTAGGAGAGTTTCTCATCATAGAGAATCCCAAACTCTTTCATCAGCTTTCTGTCTTCAAAATAGTTAATTTTCCTGAAAAATGCCTCCACCATCTCAGAATGATCTTGTCATCAAGTAACAGTACTTTTTATTCAGTTTTAAAAGTGGTGTTACAATTAACTAGTTCCTGCTTGTAGATCTTCTTCTAGTAAATCAAAAGAATGGGAGGAGGAAAGCCCTGTAGCATGACCCAGGGGTGGCCAGGCTCTGTAATCTTATCTGAAAGTATTTTTGGTGTTGTTTTCCTGCACGCGCACGCAGCCATGGTTCCGGAGGCCCAGAATGCCTTATCTTATGTATGTCCAGACACCTTGTCTTTCCTCTTGTTACCTGCCTGACTGGGGGTTGTGAGCTGCTGAGGGGCTTTCTGAATAGAGATTGAGCCTTAAGTGTACAAGGGACCTGGTCCACTTGGGCATTTGGAAACACGAACCCATGGCGAGAGGCAACATGGGGAGCAGAGCAGGGGAGTGGCTGTCTTTAGGAGCTCTGGATCAGTGTTGCAGTTGCAAGGCATCTTCTAGTGCAGGGAAATAAATGACTGTGTTAGAAGTGGCTAGTTCACTACAGTAGTCATTAGTGCCCAACTCCAGTCTGTGGCCTAATTAATTCTGATTATTAGTTGCCTTCCCCAAATAAATCCTGTGGTATTGACACTTTCCTGGTGGTAAGACTTCAGTAGTTGGAAAAAGCAAAAACCCTAATGCAGTCCCTGACCTTTCTGACATTTGCCCACCTGTGTCACTTAGTAGCATTTTAAAATATTTAAATTTTCAGTTATAATGTTCTGAAGGGTGTTTTTTTTTTCCTGGCACTGAGGAAGAGCTATGTTGTCTCTGTTTTCTGTAACTGAGTCTTTTCCTCTAAGAAAGCAGTATTAGCAGGAACACACAAGGACACAGATAAGGTACCTGAACTTAACCAGTTGGTGCCATTTCCAGGCCCATCTGGTCTCTAGCTCCAGAGAAGGTCTCCTGTAGAGCCTGGGGAATGTTAGGCTTGAGGGTTGCTAGTCCTGGGAGGATGTCTTTGATACACCATGCACTTGAATTGGTGCCAGATTCTTGTGTTCAGGCACCTGACTTCATTTTAAATATCATTGGGCATTTAGAAAACTGAGTGTTTTCATACCTTATTCAGTAGAAAACAATGTGAAATGATCCATAGTAGCCTCTGTTAGTCATATGGGCCTAGTTCATTAACAAACTATGCTTGCATCAAGAACAAGGGTAAGTCAGTAGAGGTAGCTGTCATCATGAATTTCTTCTCTGAAAGCAGAACAGAAGCCGTGAAATTTTCATGGCATGAGAATTGGGAGGATGAGCAGGTTTGCATGGTCAAATCATTTTACTTTGGATATCAAATAATTTTCATGCTAAGGTAAAATGTTCTGTTAACATATTTCATTAGTTTATACGTGTCAGTATGAAACTGTTCATTACTGCTCTTCAAAGTGTTAAAAAAGGGAGGTGCTTTTGTTTTCTATATGCAGGCACACAAAAACATCAATGCGTTTTACTGATTTGCTAGAATACAAGATAAATTAGAGCAGTTTTAAGTATTTTATGATGAAAACATAAGTAGTAAAAGTTTTCTGTATCATCTATGTAATTGTTACAGAAATGCAAGAGAAAACAGGAGTTGAAAAGGATGGGAAAATTGGGCTGTAAACCTGTTTTGTTCTTTTGCACAAAACAGTGAAGTTCAAGTTGCTTTCTGGAACAATGTGTACTGATGGAGCTTGAACGAGAGGGACTGTTTGTGTTTGAAGCTTTCAGTGATCAGAGTGACCTGATCTCAGTGCCAGGAGTCTTAACAGGCCCCCTGTTCATGTGCCCTAATTGTGCTAAAGGAGAGGTGGTTTCCAGGCTTTCGAGAAAAAAGTTATATAACATTCAAACCTAATTTCCTAGAAGCATTCTGTTGGCCTAACCTTAAGCTGTCTTTAAAATTACATGTTATGTTTTGGTGTTGGCCATATGCAGCAGGCAGGTTTTTTCACCAGTTGCGTTGCTTCTATGTTGTTCTTTTAATTTTACTGTCCTGAGATGTGTAGCAGGATTGTTATAGTTTAATTTACACTGTGTTATTTATACAGGTATTTACCAAAATTGTCATTTATTAGAGCATTAATCAAGTAACTTCTATCTGAATGTCCTTTGTTTCATTAAGCCTCTCTTGAATAAAGGGCCGCAATAAGCTTGGGAGAAATGCAAGCACAAAAACCATACTTTTGTGGAGCTTTTGGGATTACCAGCAAAAACTAGTGACCTTTCCCTGTGCTGATGAAATCCATTGCTCAGTTATGTGGGCCAGAATTTACCAGCTCTCCCCTGCTGTGTTCCATAAGAAGCTGACAGATCAGAATCTCTTATATCCCCTAGATGGAGGATGGGATTAGGAAAAAATGGAGCAGCCATTTGTATTTTTTTGAATCAGCTTTCAAAGGTTCATGGTGTTTGGGGATTCAGCATGCCAGGTTGATCTGTTAAGTCTTCTGCACCAAGGCATTTCTCCCATAGCACGTCTCCTGCAGAGCACTGAGTGTACAGAGTGGTACCCAGCTTAGTACTGTGATGAAAGACTGAAGTAGTCCCATGGTATGCATGGAGATCATCCTGCTTCCAAAATAATCAAGGCAGTACTTTTACTCTTAGCATTCAGGGCACTGTTTCTGTTCCCCAGCCTCAGCACTGCATGGTTAGCTGCAAGCCTTTCTGTCTCCTACAGTGGTTGAAGTGTCAGGGAGAAGCTTCCCAGCCACATACTCCTCATAGCTCAAATGCACCCACAATAATTCTAACAACTTTAGATACCCGTTGGGGGGGAAAAGCATATATATATATTAAACATGGGAGCTGCCCAGCTTACTTTGATGGGATTAGCTGTCACACTGATATATAGGTATCCTTGAATAAGGATTGGGACCCCTGGTTTGTTCCTACAAATTATATTGGGGAAAAAAGTGCTTATTGCAAGGAGAATTGTCTATGGAATCACATTCAGCCATGTATGTAAAGGTAGGATGTAATTGGTAATAACAGCCTTTCCTGGTGTATTTCCAAACTTACACAAGGTGAATGACAGTATGTACATCAGAAAATGTGTCACCTTCCTAAGGCTTTGTTGGTTTTCATCAAACTCATGATTTAGTTTTCTCTAAACCGTCAGATGCACTTGGATTAATCAACCACTAGATAGAGCTATGCTAAATAGAAAGGACCTTGCTATATAGTTTTCTGCTGAAATTGATGTTTTCCCTAGTCCGAAGCCAAAGTAAGGACCAGTTATTGCACAAGACAGGTATGATGAGGAAGAGTTTTCTCCAAGATATTATAAAATCTCACCCCCTTTTAATAATACAGCAGAAATCATGGATCTTTTTGAGTATACCTTAAAGAAAGTCTTCAGTGAATAGTCCAATATAATTCCTATACATTAATTATTAAATTAGCTGTATTTTTAAATTACCACACCAGTTAATTTTTAATCAAGCAGTCATCATAGAGCTAGTTTATCATCACTGTAGATGGGAACCTCGAAAGCAAAAGTTGTATTACCTTTTGTGTTCTCTTTTTTTTCGTCGTTCTGGTGCTGAACAGTGCTCACATATTGATCGAAGGTTCATAACCATAAGAAAAAGGAATTACGTATTGTATCTGTAGTATCTATGTTAGTATCTAACATACCTCTGTACCAACACAAGATTGTTCTATTTAATGATTTCTGGATTTATTTTTTTTTACAGCTCATCTCATTTATAGCAGTAAAGTTACTTTTGACTTAGAGCTAGAGAGGTTTATTATAAAATCTCACTAGTAAAACAGCTAATGATAGGATCTTTTGACTGTCTAGGATTTTGTTTGCAAGAGTTGTACTGAGCTGGTACAAAAGCTACACTAAATCCATGATGCTGCAGAATACAGTGTAATTCAGACGAAGATGTGCAGAAGTTACAGGGGGGTGGAAAATGTGTGGATCTGGCAGTAAATCCTACTGCAGGAAAAGGACAAAAACACCACCGCCCTACCCTATCCCACTCCACCTCACGCCCCAGAAAATTCCCCCAAGTGGCTATCAGTGATATCCTGTAGCTTTCAGCAGGTACAGGCATGGCACAGACAGTGACAGTACGGATTATTCCATTCTGGCAATGAACAGAAACAAATACTTCTGGATATTTCTTAGTGACATGTTCAATTCTTAGCTCTCATAGAAACAGTTCCAATGTGCAGTACTCGAGTCCAGTACAGCGGGTGTGTGTCTTACAGAAATAAGGCCATAGTAATGAAATATTTTTCTAGAAAATTCCTATGTTTAGTTTTTCTGTTTTCACTTTTTCATTTTCTGTGAGTGAGTTGAAATATATATTAAGACTTCTGTTTTATCAGATCCAAGCAAACTTTTAAATAGCCAGTATTATGAGTATTTATTTGATTCCATTTTGGTTTTGATTCTTGCCAGTAAAATGGCACTCAGCCTCTTGGTTGAGTGGATTTGAGATTCTCTCCAAGGATCAGCCATGGATTAGTGAGGTACAGCTGGTATGTTCTTCATGCCAAGTGGTTTGGGCACTTTTTAATTTTTTTTTCATTTTTGATGTCCTTCTCTAAATAAATCCTTCTTTTTCTCCCCTTTTTCTGGGAATTTGTTCTTGTTCAGTAGTGAATTTCATCTTTCACCAAATTTTGTTAATGAGTCTGAGCAAACAAGCATAGTTCAAATGGCTCTTTACCAAAAAAAAAAAAAGAAAAAGGAAATTTAAAGAAATGTTCTTAGTTTTCCAAATTACAGCTTGTTCATGTTTAAGGAGTCCAACTCACTAGAGAGTGAAGCTGATTTTTAAGCTATCAGTGAAATGCTCCTGATCTTTGCACTAGCAGGTTGTTGAAATGCAGGTAACCATGAAGTTTACAGTATACGGCATATAACTATATGGCTAGATTGTGCTTTTAATGATTCAGAAATTTTAACGCCTACAATTCACAAAATGGGTTCTTGCATCTAAGCTTTTAAATCCCTGTGGAGAAGTCTATTAAAAAAACTTGTTTTTAGAAGGTGCGAATCCTTCAGCTCTCTCACAGAGCAGGGAGTGAGTGTTAGCTTAAAAGGTTCTGCAGGTCTGGAAACTGGGGCATTTTTATTCAGATACTTGCACACAACTTCTATCAAAAAGCACATCTCCTCAGACATGTTACTTCATTGTCAGGCTAGATACCAGTCTGTGGCTGTGTTTTGACTGTGCACGGAATCTGAGAGAGAAAAGATTCTCTTAGGGAGAATTCCACTAAATCAGTCGTCTTTAGTGGCCTCAGCGCTCGTCTCTGGGGCAGCGAACTAATCTTTCTGTCTGAAGACATTTGAGATAGTGCTCAGCAAAGGTTAGATGATCCCTGGTATAAGTAGGTCTTGAGCTATTTGGGATTATGCAAATTGATCTGATATTTATTTAGATAAGCACTGGCAGCTACTGTGAATTTTGGAGAACATTCAACACATATATCCCACCTTTTTTAGGGAAGCATGATAACTATTTTATTGATCCTTTAACAAAAAAAAAACCACTTTATTTTTATTTTATTTTTATATTTTTGTTGTTAATATGAGATAGGATCATTGATGTTTGGTTTGCAGGATACCAGCTACTGTCTCAGTTCTTGATTTGAAGCTTAAATGGGCTGGTACCTAAAGAAGAGGAATGTAAAACTCCAATAGTGGATCTTGTATCCAATTCAACTGATTGTTCATTCCACGGATAACTTGTATTCCTCGTGACATCTGCAGCAATACAGACCAGTAACTCTGGCAGTCTTGAAGGCAAACAACATGCCACAGCTTAGACAGTAAAGCTATTCACAGGCCAAGACTGAAAAGAAACATTACAAGTCCCACCTTTCAGCCTTGGAAAAGTGAAGGAGGTGTCTGATCTCTATAATTTAGCTGTTTATCAGAGTATGTTGAATTACAGTGCACTTTCATAAACTCTTGCTTGTAGCTTTGCATCTACTTTTGTTTTATAAGGTTTTTAAGGTCTTGCATTTCAGTGCTTGGAAACATTGTTCTTACTCCACTTCTTTTTGAAGAACTTGCCTAAACTGCAGCAGGTAACTAAATCAAGCATATTTTGTTTTCCTGTTTAAAAAAAGGAGAAAAAAGAAAAAAGAAAAAAAAAAGTCGTGAATGTTTCATGGTCTTTTCCTTGTCAAAACAAACCCACGCTGTTAAGCACAAGTTTGTTCACTGATAGGCCTGAAATAGCATTGTGATAAAATAAAAGGAAGATTACTGGCAGTGTTTTAAATAACATGCGCCTATTTTCTATATTGCATTTGTTTCAGAATACTGTTTTCTTTCCCCTGTGTCCTTCTCAAGTGACTGCTGAGTAGACTGAGTGACTGCTCAGTAGACTGAGTGACTGCTGGTAGAAATGTAAAATCTCATGCTAATGCTTTATGCCAGTGAGCTGTAATTCTCTAGTAATCAGAGCTTCGTGGAACTGCACATTCAGCAAAGTTGAACAGTGCTGAGAATGTATCCTGAGAGCGTCCAGCTTAGCTTGAGCTTTTCAGCTAAAAGGCAAGCCATTTTACCTAATCGCTCATGGGAATGTCCAGCATTCAAAGCCAATCAATTGCATATACTGATGCTTTCTAATGAGAAGGGTTTTTCTTTTTTTTCCCCTTTGGCATAGTTTAAAGTGTATAACTATATAATTTTATATTGATGTCTCTCTCATAAGTGTGAACAAAATAGTACATATAGCAAAGAGAGGTACACAACACGAGGAAGAACCTGAATCAATCTGTGTGGTAAATAGTGTCCTTATGAACTGAAACAGTAGGCAAGGCACTCTGTGCAGAGCAGATGAGAAGATGTGATGAAGGAAGAGCATGTGTTGATTGATGATTGCAACAGCATGCTTGTAATATCTATAAATGGGGTTTTTGTTTTCTCTGTATTTAAATACTTAGCCATGGGTGTCTTTCCTTTACAGCAAAATAATTACATAAATAAAAACTTAAGTTACTGCAAATAATGCTGATAAGGAATGCCTATATTGTATCTAACCATGGATTTGCTGATGATGGCTCTGCTGTATGCACTAAGATTTGACAGTATCACAATGCCTTCATTTACACTGACTTTTGTTAAACTCTGCAGTGTGTGGAGAGATGCACAAACTCTGCATGTCCCTCCATGATTTAGTATTCTCTTGGCCCTGTTCAGCAACCCATTCAAGAAGAAAAGGAGTGTATCCTTTCATGATTTTTCAGAACTATGATAGGTAGTTCGGGGCTAGAAGAGGATTCAAGACAAGAAAGGACATGAGCCTATGTCTCCCAAGCCACTGTCTTAATGCCAGACAAGGTAGGAAAACAGTGGCAGGCTCTTTAGAGGACACTGAGGTAAATGCAGCAGGATGTATAGAAGTACACTTAAAATCCTATTTGTTTCTCGTAGCTCCAAGCTAAGACAGCTTTTGCTGAAACCTACCTGCATGTATCGAGTCTAGGAAGAACCTGATGTACAGAACTGCTGCATGACTTTCAGTAAAAGACGACCAATGTCATGCTCTGTCAAAGAAGAGATCAGAGTTCTAAGCAGGCTCAGGTACCAGAAAGTTTAGATCAGTATTAGATTTCTTTTTTAAAGAAAAGAGAGGGAAAAAGTAACAAATAGCAGGAATGCTACAAATCTTCACTATATGAACAAGTACCACAGTGGCTAATATAACTACATTAACAAGAACTGGTCCAAGTGGAGTGCACCCGCAAGCTCCCAAATGAAAGAGAAAGAAGCAGGAAAGACATTTAGCAGACTTTTCCATGAGTTCTAGCCAAAGAATGTAGTTACATGAGAGAAATGTGCTCCAAATAAATTGATTAATCAGAGCACTGCAATTCTGTAAATGTAACTTGTTGTGATGTAACTTCGTTGAAATATGAGTAACATTCACTCTCATAAGGCAGACTAAGAAGGTCAATACATACTGTACATTCCAGCAGGATTATTACAGAACAGGAAAGGAGGTAATGCCCCAGCTTTCAGTCTACCCCATGAAAGCAGCATAGTAGTGATTGCTACAGCTAGATTAGCAGAGGATTTTTAATGTTTTTAAAAAGTGTGTATAATATATTGCACATGCACTTTAATTCATATATATATATACATATACATACATATATATATATATATATATGGTCCATATTTATGCTTTGTGTTTTACAAACAGATAAAAAAACTCTCTGCCTCAGCAAGCTCTCAGTCCAGGTCCCTGAAAGCGTGGACCAGTGGTTTTTAGCATGTATTTTGTGCTTCCACATCTTCAGTGTTCGTGTCCTCACACTGGATCCAGGAGGGTACTAGACTTTTTTTTTGAGGGGCTCTGAATCCTTTACAGTATCTGTATCCATTACAGATGAGGGTATAAGGGCCAGCATAGAAATAGGCACTGAGATATGGTCAAGTCTTTCTATATAATGCCTGCGACAGAGCTATTATTAGTAACTCTGTTTACTACTTTTAAAGTCATTTTACATTTCAACTTTAACTTTACAGCTTTATTCTAAAGCAGTATTCTACGTTTAACGAACTTCTTCACATGCTACACAAGTCAGAAAAGCATAGTCCTGTGATGGCTATGTCAGTAGCAATAAGACAATAAATGGAAAAAATCAGTTCTTTGAATTCACTTAGATCTTCTCTGACATTAGAGAGAGAGAGAGGCTTTACGACATGAGGTCTATACCCTGGCTGTGAAGCAGTTGAGTTTCTGAATTGCTGTTGTTGTTGTTCCAGTTCCAATTTTGATTTGTACCTGTTAAGAAAATAACTGTTGCACTTTGCCTGAATAGTAGGTAAATCTCTTAGTAGCTGCTGTAATGTCACACAACTATCAAAGCAGAAATGTAAATGTAATCTTCAGTTTGTATCCTAAGAGTGTTAGTGAGGTGAGGGATATCTTCCAACAAACCTTAGGTGCTTTGACCCTATCCTTTGTAAATAATCCACAGCTGAACACGTGCTGATTTTCTGCAGACCATGAAAGGGTTACTTGGAAAACTTTGCCATTATTCTCAGATGCTGCTGCTTAATTACTAGGTTTTGAATTTTCCCTTCTGAAGAATCTGTATAAAGGCTGACATGGTTGGCTGTACAAGTGTCCCATCACGAACGTGAAAGAAATGGAGGTGATCACTTTTTATTGACATTGCTGCTTCTGACAGATGCTTTGTAGAACACAGTTCTGTTGCGTTTTGTGCCAAAACCAGTACCAGGCCTGCTGTTTGTGTGCCTGGCCCTGAAGGTCTCAGTAATGACTGCATGTTTTGCTCTGTTACAACAGGACCTCCTACCCCAACCCTTTCCATGCTTTCTCCACACTCACAGTCACACAAAGACTTCACTGTCACTGCTGGAATGAGACGTGGCTTTCTCATTTGGAGGTGGCGTTGATAACAAATGAACATGTCAATACGTTCTCTCTCCTCTGTCTTGCTCCTGACTGGAGTCTCACTGTGTAGGTTCCCATGCTACAGAGGCTGTCTGACACCGCATTCTCAGTGCCTTCTCCTGAAACAGCTTGGAGCTTATGCTGCTGCTCTGTTTGCCACCAAACTACAGTTCATTTTCAGCCACTTTTGTGATGTTGCATGGGGCTGTATGTTTCTCCTGCACAGTTCTGTGGCAGACTGGTAGTGAAGGTTAAGCTCAGAGTATTGTTATGTGCTTAGACTATTGATAACGGTTAAGCTTGGGTTGTTACTCTGTGTTTTTGATGGTGTACAGAATCACCAAATACATTGTTTCCCCAGTCTTTCCAAAAAGAAGTAATGAATAAAACTTGGGGCCATATTTGAGCCATATTCAAAACATGAACTTCCCTCTGTGATAGAGAACTTTATAAGAGTGTCTTGAATAGAAAAATAGAAGGTCCCCTATATAAATTTTCATAATGACTTTCTATCTCTACAACTTTTCAAGGTGAAATAATGACATTATAACCCCTGTGTTTCTTTTATCTAAGTGTTAGGAGGTGGTTAGAAGTGCAAGTTTAAAGGATGAATTATTCACATATGTCTCATGAAATATAATGAAATGGAACATTTATTAAGAAATGCTTGTTTCTTCAGTCACTACCATGTTGTTGTTAGCGTAGAAAATATTTGCATAAAACTTTAAATATACTGGGGAGAAAATTCCTAAACTGTAGTTTAGCAGTTGTGCAGCTGAAGATTACTGAAAGTAAATACGATTTGGAGTTGTTTTTTTCTCAATAATTCTTAGAATTATTAATTTCAGAATCTCTCTAACATGTATTTACTGCTTGCTTGCATTTCTGTTTTAATTAGTGGGAGGAACATAGAGTTTGACAAAGCTGAAAGCTGCAGTGCCTCATACTGTTTCAGCAACTTACTGTGTTTTTAATTTCTTTTAACCCCTGGATTGATCAGCAGGACCCACATTTATGACAGTAGATTTCCATCCAAATGAACGCGTACAAGCTGCTTGGCTTGGGAGTAATACTGACTTTGCAAAACTTTTTATGAGCAGGTAAAATAGCTGTTTGCTGTGTAAGACTAAATGGGACTGAAATGTAAGTCTTATTAACTGTAAGACTAATCTGTGTCTGTGCATTAAACTATTCAGACAAACACTGCTAGAGAAACACAGAATAATCACTGTTTATTGTAGAAGACACTGTTTTATACCATTTTAAAACTTGGTTGTGTGCTAAGTGTGCACACTGAGTTTCAGTCCCGTTGACTTTATTTGAACAGCTTTGTGTGGATGCTGCTGTTTCATGGCAGTCAGTGGGGCTGTTCATCGCTGTAAACCTAAGCATGTGCCTAAGTGGTTGCAGAATCAGGAGTTAAGCAGACTTCTTCATGGTAAAACCTGGGTGTGAGTAGTCCAGGTAGGAGAGGAATTCAGGAGCTCGGTACCTTGCAGCAGGGCTGGCATGGAGCTAGTGCTGGTGAGTTGCTGCTTCCAGCGATCAGCACTTTTTTCTTCATTGTTACAGCTTGCCTTTGATGTCAGTTGTGCTTCAGTAAAACACATCAGTCATTGCTGGTTTTGCTGTACAAAGCCCCTTCGAACATACACACACAAAGGAGGGAGAGAGAACTGTGCAACATACACGATTGCCACTGTTGCTATGCAAAATCTAAAAGTGTTTCCACGAGGGAGGAGTTGTACTTACCGCACTTGACTGAATTACAAAAACACTTATCAGTGAAATCTTGCCAAAAATAACTCGTTTTCCTCACGCTTCTCACAGGATGCAGCAGATGTGGCATTAGCGTCAGATAAAAGAAGCTGTGTCAGTTTTCCTGTGTTCTGCTTTAAAAATACTCTTAAATTCTAACCACTTGACAAGCTCTAGAGGGATGCTACAGATGAGTTCAGAGATGAACCTGGGCAGTAAAGCAGGCTATTATCTGAGTTATACACGTGTCATCCAGAGAGAAAGTGCAGTGGTAATATGCCAAAGTTGAAAGAAGCTATCAAACAGATTTTACAGTCCTGTCCATATAAAAGCATTCATTCCCTAGCAGTGTATTCTTTGAACAGGAGCTCTGTGTTTTCAGTGGAATGCAGATTGGGAATTTCTACAAAGGAGGGAGTTAAGGGGAACATTTTTTACTGCTCTACTGCATACTTTCATCAGATCCTACTCAAGGTTATAATAAATTTTGCTGGGGGTAATAGACTGTTATACACACTAGGAAGGTAACTCCATTGCACATCCAGACCTAGTTTGTGCAGGGATTATTGCATTTCAAAACCTGTAGCTTGCTTTATAGGAATTAGGCTGAGAACTAAGCAATTCCCCATCACTACTGTTCCTGGGCTAATTGATTGTAAATTACCTTTCGAGTTGTTTGTATTCACTGTTCAACACCACAATACCTGGGTAATTCTTCCCTGGTATCAAAAGGATTTCTGGTTGCTCTGTTGTCATGCCATTTCTTTCTTTTTTGGGGGGGGGAGGGGGATGGTTGTTGTTTGCTTATACGAACTCAGGTGTTATTGGAGCTCTAGAGGCTATGGTCAGTGCTTTGCTTTAGCCCAGTGCCAGCCCTGCCTTCTGTGCGCCATGTGCCACCTCACCAGCACGTTCCCTATTGCAGCAAGGCCATGGGCTCGAAAGAGGGAGGGAGCCAAGTGTTACTCCAGAGCTCTTCTCCTCGGTACACAAAAATTGTTGTTGCTTTTGGTGAGAATGGTGTTCTGTCTTGGGGGTTTTGTCACTGACTTCAATTGTTTATTTGAGCTTATCAGATCATGTCATTTATGCCTTTCAGCTGTGCCAGGTAGTATATATCTGGACCAAATGCTACCCACTGCCTCCAAGAAAAAATAAATAGAACCAAGGCTACTTTGAATCTAGTTCACCCCTTCAGTCCTGCACAGTGCTCTGAGGCCAAGACACTAAGATCTGCTGCTCTTCCTGTTTGTTTTGCCGGGAGGGTCAAATAGTCCACTTAGTTGCAGATTTGATAGTGGCATCAGGTGGTATCTGTTGGATCAGAGTCTCTTGGGAAATACACTTTTTAAAAATGATTACATTTTTGAATAAGTAAGAGACCTCCAGTTCCAGGGTCGATTTTTGTCTTTTCATATGTTTTTTTTCATATCTGTGCTTCGCAGGATGAGTTTTATGTGGCCAATTGAAGCCTTGCAGTGAGTGGTCATGAATTTTGCAGCTACAGAACAGAATTATTAGGCAGGTTATAAAAAAATAACCCTATTCTGTTTTCATGTGAACAAGCTTGTCATGAGTAATCCGTCCTTTCTTCTTTGTCCATTCCTGACTAAGTCTCAGTGAGCTTATGTTTCCTCGCAGGCAGATTGCTATCGTGTCATTTCTCATCTGTGCTGACATCTGTATCTGTGATATTTGTATTAATGCTCATCCCAAGTTTCAGTAGTTCAATAGTGTCACATCCTGTAAAATATTAGTCATTGGTTCAGGATTTAATTCAGCTGTGAAAAAATACAGGCTTCTCTGAGATGCAGTTTGTCTAGGTTATGATAACAGGCTAGGTTGGTAAATAGCATTTGGTTCCTCTCAAAGCTCAAAATTCAGGTCCTAAGGAGATTTTGATATTGCTTTTCTTTTCTTTATTCCTTCAAAGTTTTCTTAGTTATGTTGCATTGTAATTGTTGTTCATTCCTTTATGACTTTAACGTTTATAGTTTACTGGAACTTTTCAAAGTTGTATTTGGTCTGCCAGACTGTGAGGAAGATTATAATCTTCAGGCATTTTGCCTGTAGTTTTGTTCAGTTCCTGTCTATGTACCCCTTTATATTATAGTTCTGTGGAAAAAATCTGAAACGTTACATCATTTTACAATGCATTTTGGCATTTCTACGTCCAGTTCCCACATTTCCTATCTGTAAATTTAATTTTGATATGTGAATGCACTAGTCACTACCTGAAACTTTTTAAAAATCTGTTAGAGCTTACAGAATGCTTCCAAGAAATACAGAAGAAGAAAACAAGGGGAAAAATATTTCTCTTGTACTAGATGTATTAATTTGCTTTTATTAGAGGAGTATTTCAAGACCAATAAGCATCTGATAAGAAATGCAGTCAGTGAAACTTGTTATGTTGTCCGTCTGCCTGTTGATTCCACTGATATAGATGCCTTTGGGAGTTACCAGCAGGTACATCAGATCTGAGAAAAGGGTAATATATGTTATTTTTTATCTTTTTGTAAGACAATGCTATTAGCTACATTCAGTAAATGAACAATCAAATATGCCAGGTCTGAGAAAAATATAGTGTATTTTATTTTTTACCTTTTTGTAAGAAAATGCTATTAGCTACATTCATTAAATGAGCAATTAATTATGCCAGCGTAAGTTTGTCACTGAGAAAGATGGTTATTTTTACTGTGGTCTCAATTATTCATGCATAAATGTAACTGATTACCCTGATAGATCTAGATTTACATCAGTTGAAATAAAACCATAAGAACTCGTTGCTCTTTGAAGATAAATAAGTTGTTTGCTATCAGTGAAGCAGGTATATTTTATTTTGGGGGTGGTAATAAGAACATATGTTGACAGTGAAGGATGTAAATCAAACTGTTTTTTTTGGCATGGACTAATGCCTCTGCATATGCATAATGCATATGTGAAGATACCGTTTAAAAGGGTAAAAACAAATTCATCTGTTTGACATTCCTACTAATTCTCTGAAAGCATGTGGTTACCCAGTACCACTGGAAACCAAGGGTACTTTTTTCTGAGATAGTCACAGTGAGGGCAGCAGAGAGATGCATATCTTTATCCCTTTCCTTCACAGTGCATTTATCCTTCACAGTGCATTTATCCTTCACAGTGCATTTATCCTTCACAGTGCACAGTTCACACATTTATATCAAGCCATGCCACAAAACAAACTCCAAGGGCTGTGAGCCTTCCCATAGTATGAGTGCAGGCATCCATGAAAATGATCTTTTGTGTAGTGGCATTTTCTCTGAGAATGTCATTTTTTCACTCATGTGTGTTATTCCTTTGAAATCTGAATGAACACTTTGGCTGAAGTTGACAGTATTATATATTAGAAATTAAATGCCCGTGAGTTCTTCCTCTTACCATGCAGAATGTGCCCATAGGCCTTTGAGACAGGAAGCACAGCAAACGGTAGGCTGTTTGCTCTTCACACTGGAAGTGCACTTTAGATTTTAGCAGACTTGGCGCTTTATTTTACACACACTGTGTACAAGTTCCTTTGCTTTTACATGGCAGTTTCCCACGCATACACACATGCAACACATTAGTTAATTCCTATTATATAATTATTATAATATTATTGTACTATATGTGTGTATATATATAATCACATCTTGTGTTACCTGAAATACTGTTCAGAACATTTTCATTAGATGGTAGGCATCCTGTCAAGCTTTGGCTTTGCTTAAAAGATCCAATCTGAAATTTGTGCTTCAAAATTTACATAAATTGTTATCTCTTTGCAATAGCAAGCGAGGAAAATATTCTGACTACCCTTAGAAGGTTTCCTTGATGTCAGTCACCTTAATCTGAGCACACTAACAGCTGCAGTTTTTTTCTTCTGTCTCAGTGGACATAGCTTGCTTACTTTTTTTCATCAGTCTCATTACTTAAACTGAGGTGCCGGAGCAGTTACGGTGTTGTAAAACTATTGAACTTGCGTTATGTGAAGATTCAGTGAATGTTGTATTTTGATTTTTAAAAATACTGTACTTTCTCAGGTGTACATTTCTGTCATTTCTGCTTGAGCTAACAAGTGGAAGAACAGAAGGCACAGGTGTGATGTCTTGAATATTAATTCTTAACCGCATTTTGAAGACAAAACATTTTATGTAGATATAACTCACATTTTCACATAATGGCTTTCTAAGGAGAACTCGTTCATTAGCAAAAAGGAATTTGTTCCTTTTTATCCTCCATCGCTATAGAGAACCCAGACAGAGAAACTTACCATGCTGCGTGTCTGAATTCCACTTCTAGAAGGGAGTTCAAGTGCCCAAATAATGTTTTTAATATGTTTTCTGACTTATTTTTGATAATAAATATTTCTTGCTGTTTGTCCAGTAGGTCAACTTTTTCTGTCTCATGGAGGACAATGTGCTCCAGATAGAAGAGTCATCCATAAAGCCAGTATGTCTGAAATATGGTTTTCACTGAAAGAACATCTGTTGACTTCGACATATATCCTCCATTTCTGTGCTCAGCTTTTAAAAATGGTGGGCAATGGCTTCGAGCCCCCTCCTTTGCTTGAACAGGATACCAGACAGCTTCTGGAACAACAGGAATTAAAGCTCGATGTGATTTCAGAGATCAGAACTAGCAATTTCAACTTGATTTTGAAACTGTAGAAAAGGAAACTTACGTAGCTGTGGAGTATAGCTGTGATATGCCCTGTTTTGGTGCCTGTTGAATAACATTGACAGAGTCTGATCCAGTCTTCTGGATGAAGGCTTTAAGTAGGAAATTCCCTAACTAAAGGAATAATCGGTACTTCCATTATTTGTGGAGTGCTGTATCCCACATGGATTTATGCTTGCCTTCTTTGACTTCATGCTCCTAATAATGTCTGTCGCCTTCTTCAAAATGTATCAATTCCTTAAACAGAAATGTAGACCAAAATTGATTTTGCATTGTAGTTTTCCAGAGGTTTGTCTAACTCTTCTGTACTGACATTGTTGTCCTTCATGAAGTCAGAAGGAATTTTGTCTCATTAGGAAGAGCAGGATCTGGTTCAAAAATAAAGCTGTTACAGCTGCGTGCTTCGGTGCTTGGGGCAGGACAGAAGTTGAAGTTATATCTCTAAAATAATTATTTGTCAGTCACAAAGGGATATATGGTTAATGCGTTGGTGATCAGATGTAGGAGCAGTGAAGTAAGATCAGTCTAGCAGACTTACTGGCTGCACAATGCAGTGCAGCAGAACAAGGAGTTAAACTGCATTTAGGTCTAAATAGTGTAATTCTTATATGCGGCCCTAGGTGCAGTGCTCATCTATTTGCAGTGTTGGCACTCTGCACGGCAAGGTAGATATTTGAAAGTTAGAGCAGAATAAATAACTACCTGCAATGCATTATGTCCTTTGCCATTGATAGTTTTAAAGTAGAAGAAGTTGCAGAAGTCCTTTGCAGCAAAGGAATTAATTAAATTGACAAAAGCAACAGAGTATGAAAATGCATGTGATATGTAAAGTTACAAAATGAATGAGTTATTTACAACTTCAGCTGGTTTAGTACAACATTTTTCCTAACTTCAAATTGTTCTAAAAAGGATTAGATATAATTAACGCTGTATGACCTCCTTTTTTCTTTTTTCAAAGAATGTAGAGCTGTACATCTAATGAGGACCCCTGAAGGGACTATTATGTCCAATTGTCTCAATTATGCAAATAACATTGATATTTTAGCAGAAGGGAGGGGATACTTCAAATTAAAAGTTTCGGCTCCTGCTTTAGCCTTTCTGTAGTGCTGGCATTTTTACAGTGAGTATATCCAATGTTTGAAGAGAGGAAAGGAGGTTTAACAAATTGGAGATTTGGGCACTATCAAAGTAGATTTGTTGTGCCTTGTTCCACCATGAGATGAAAATACCCTCTGGGCAGGGAGATGGGTCATGAGACTTCTAAAGGATTACCTTCAAAGGGAGTCATGAGATTGGTTTGAACAAAGAAGCTGCTCACATGCTTATCATATGAGATTCTCTTCTTAAAGTGGTGGAAACCCATCTCCTTGGGAATTCTCATGAACTTCAGAGAGACTGGAAGTCCTACCAGTAAGATGAGTGAGGAGTCTGAACAATAAACAGAAAGATGGGACAAACTCAGAGTTAAATGCAATTTATTTATTCTAGATGTAAATCATCTTTCCAAACTCTGAAACACTTCCAGTGACAAGCAGGTAGGACATAATTTAAAATATTTTTTTGTTTCATTCCTGATCATTTTCTGCCTTGCTACCTTTTTAGTATATGCGTATCAATATATCATATATCAATATGCATAATTTAAATTTGTGCTGAAGAACTGTATATAGCAAGCCGTGATTGATTGGAGAAAGATAATTCAGTTGAAATGGTAGTACTCTGACTAGACTACTTTGTAGATTTCTCATTGTTTTGAAAGACATGGAAGCTGAACTACTAATTGCAAGAAGGCAAAATGAGTTTTCAGATTCAAAGAAAGGTGTTTCATAACATTTTAAAAGTAGGAAATTTCTTTGGTATGACTGTAACAAGAAGTAGAAATGCCGGAAAAGAGAGATTAGGTGAAAACATCTTACATATTTTGGTGCCTTAGAGCTACGCCTGCAGCAAATGGGATGGAGTTCTGGTTTACTTGTTTTGTAGGTTGAGTCTTTGATTTGTTTTTGCGTTGTTCTTCAGATATCAAAATTTGCCAGTAATGCTCTTTGGAGCTCACAGTTGGCAACAAGCCTTCAGATATGCCTCTTTCTCTGTGTGTTTGTTTCTAATTTGATTTATCAGGGGCTGATGTTAGGTCAGGTATTACAGAAGTCTTAGAACAGAAGAGGGAATGATTTTTGGTGTTTTTTCTTACACCAGTAAGGGCCCCCAGTGAGAAGTATTTACCATACATTTATCAGCAGCAACATCACGTTTGTATCAACAATGCTGCTGTTTTCATTTGAAGTAAGGCTTTTTGGCTGTAAAGCATGTTGGGCTCTGAAAGCCGAAGTCTCAGAACTTCCTCACCAAGATCCAACCTACATGCTCTCCCTGGCTATTCACATCCCAATTGTTCAAATGATTGAGGAGCCTAAGAAGTTTTGGCCCTTGTAAGCTTAGCTCTTCAAATCACAATTCTGAAGAATGCTGCTCCCACCTGCTCTTCTGGCATTCCAGCCCTTTTGCTGGAGTGCACTTGGGTGCTTGAGGAGGGACCTCTCAGGGTAGCAGTAGCTCCAAGAAGATGTATCCTCCTATTCCCCTGTGGAGCCAGAAGCGGCTATGAACGGAGGTCCTGGCCTGTTTGAGTCTCCTTTAACGCACCAAATTCAGGCTTTACAATTCTTGTACGTTCACATGATGTGGACTTGGCTTGTCTCTTTACCTCAGAAGCAGAGAGTCAAATTTAACCTTGCATAGAGAGGAATCTTTACCCTGTGCGTTTTGTATCACCCAAGCTAAGAAACCACTGTCTGGCTTATTTCTTGACACCATTCAAAATCTGTTTGTGATGTAAGGACATGTAGGTGCATATGTTTATCAATTTCTCCCAGAGAAAATTTGAAATGTAGGAGTCCTTCTAGAAGTTTTAGGCATGAACTACAAAATTTTAAGATGTATTTCTGGAAGAAAATAAATCCATTTATTATCATGTTTGAAATTTAATGGTAATAGTTTGAGATTAATTCAAATGGTACATTCCAGTGAACGCTTTAAAGACATACATTGCTGAGTTACACATAATATTTGATATCCATAAATGATACTGTGTATCAGTAAAGGCAGAGTATCTCCTGTGTTTCCTGGATTGTATCTGTTGAAGTATGGTCTTCTCTCTGTTTAGAGAAAAACCCTGTGTTACATACCGTACAAAACCATCGAGGAGCATCACTGGAGATACTGCTTTCTGGTTCTGTCGTACCACTGAATTCTTTTCACTCCCAGGTTTGGTGGTTTTATGTGGTATAAGGACTGGACAGAAAGTTGACCCTATTTTCAGAAAACTGTTCTTATCTGTAAACAGCTACAAACTCATTTGAAATCTCCTATTGCTCTCTTGCCCTTTGTGATTTTTTCAGTCCTACAGTACTCAAGTTTTCAGAAAGTTCCCGGTGAACATTGGCAACTCTTAGGTATATATAATACAACAAGTGTTTGAAACATACGTATTTATCCTCTCTAGGAAGTAATTTAACCTTTGAGTTCCAGTTTTTCCATAATGATTTCTAAAAGATTACAAAGAATAATTCTGTACAAATCCTGCAGCCCAAGGGTTACAGTAGTTGGAAATACTTTCTTTTTGAAAATTACAGAAAGCAACAGGGTGCAAAATGTGGCTGATTGCTCTGTGGCATGTTCTGTTAAAGCTTACATGTTAGCCAGTGCCTGGAAAGTAATTGCTTTACTGAGTGTAAAATTGCCCACAGCAAGTTGAAAATTTTCAACAGTTCAAACTATTTAACAGATTTCTACCTGTGGAATCTTGCTTTCAGGAGAGCGTTATGTGCTGCAAAATGGTATTCATTTCCTAATGGACAGACTGTTTTTTTATTCTATTACATATATAGGAGTGTGCATATTCACAGAAAGCAAAAGGTAGAGGTAAATATTTGTTACCAGCATCTCCAGATTTTAGGGACATCTGGGATATGCATATATTGTGCTATACTGTGATTATAGAAATTTTACTTAGTAGTAATTTTAAAGTATTTTATTAACATGCTTAGCAGTATGCCTTAAACAATGGCTTTATTTTACCACATCTGAAAAATGTTAATATAATAAAGTCTCCAAGTCTACACGTTTAGTGCACTGTGCATTTGAAGTAGCGCTGATTAGAACTGTGCACTTAGAACACACTCTTCAGAGATACGCAGTATCTCACACATCATGAAGTCATTCTCTTGAAAATATTTTTACTTCTCATGGTTTCCAGTGTTTCATTGAGAACAATAAGATTTCAAACCATACCATTACATCATGTGTGAAAAATCAGCACTATGAACTGGTTTATCAGAAATTTTATAGAAGTTATCTCTGAATTAGTAACTTGTAAACTCTTACAGCAAAGGAATAATTATATTTTTAACCTCTTTACCATGTCCCACATACATATCATTTGTGCGTCCTAACTTCCTTTAAAAACATACCTAGCAAAGAGTCTTTATGTTAGGGCAGGTAATTACTACTGTACAAAAGCAATTCCTGAGCCTCCTCAAATCTAAATACCAGGGTTGTCTTTTATCTGCAAACAAGAATTACTAAAGAATTATAGTGGAAAATAGTAATTGCCAGGCTGCTTTCACTAGCATAATGTCAGAGGCTGCTTGCCCTCCCTCCTTACTTATCCACTGAGCTATATGGGGCCTCTTGAGAATGTTTGCTTGTAGGCAGGGCTGACTCCTCTACCCCCAGACTAGCATCTTGGTTTGTGTTCCTTACAGTTCTGCCACACGTTAGGTGCTTGGAGTAAAATTGGAGTGTCTGCCTCAGACTGAAGGTTTTTTGGGAAAAGAAAAAGCTAAAACAGATCTCAGAAAGGAAGCTAAGGATACAGGTACAAGTGTTGCTCATCTCCCCAGCATCTAGAACAGGAGCTAAACGCACCTGGAAGACTTCACAAGTTAGTAAAGGAACTGTAGTAGGTAACAAATTGAGTCTATACATTATTGTTACCGTTTCCTAGAAAATCTCGTCCTTGAAATGCGGCACAGTACAGGGTAGGACAGAGCTGTTGCAGGAATTCTTTTGCTGTCTTACAATGTGGTAGGTATGGTGTGTAACATGGTCACTGAGAGTTTTGTTGCATTTGGCAAAGGAAATTTTAAAAAAAACCTATACAAGTGTGGTGGTTTTACTCGGGTGGGCAGCCGAGCTCCACCACAACTGCTCTCTCACTCCCCCTCCTCCTTCTTCACTGACCTTGGCGCCTGCAAGGCTGTTCCTCACTCCTCTCATGCTCCCAGCTGCTGTGTGTCACAGCATTTTTTTCCCTGTCTTAAATATGCTCTCACAGAGGCGCAAAACAACATCACTTATTGGCTTAGCTCTGGTCAGCAGTGGGGCCCTTACTAAACATGGGGCAGCTTCTAGATCCTTCTCACAGAAGCCACCCCTTTGGCCCCCTGCTACCAAAACCTTGCCACGTAAACCCACTACAAAGGTATGTTCTCTGCAGGCAAGCACTGAGCTGAGCCTTCCAGCTTTGTTCTCCAACTGGTTGTTCGGTCGCTTGGTGCTAGCTGTGCTAGCTGTATGGTTATGTGCCTAAGCAGCTGCGTCTGTCTCGCAGTAGGGCACCAGTGCTCAGTCAGCACACTTTTCTAATGTGCCTCTGTGGACGTTGTGCCAGAGTTGGGTATATCCAGCTGTGTCAGAGCAACCCAGGTCTGCGGTGATGTTGAGGCTGTTGTCGTTACTCATTTCAAGCCTCTGGGAAAGAGCTGCATCTCTAGGAGACGTGGCAGAATTGTGTAAGTTTGGGAAAAGAGAGCTTGTTAATTCCTTTTATAATCTGTATCCCTAAGCTAATCCAAGTGGAGAGAAAATGATTGCTCTTGTTCCAGCAAAGTTTGCTGCCTGCCTCACTAGAAGGTCAGGACCACAAAGCATAATGAAGACATGAAGCACTGTTTACTGGTTTCCACATCAGCAGCAGGAGTGATTTCTGGCCTGAGTTTGAAATACCATATTGCTAAGTGGCTCTGCCATCCTGCCTGTGCTGTGTTTGTCTCATCCACAGAGCAAACGGTTCCCTGACAAGGTTGCTGGAAGAGCATGGGTTCAATTTGAACCATATGAAAAGTGCAGTGGGATGAGAATAAGAATTGTCTTGAGGAAATAGTCTTTCCTTTGAAAGAATCTTAAAACTGTCATAACTCCTTTTTTAATGCTATGCTTATTAGCAAACAAGATAGGGAATCCTCTTTGTTGCAGATATTGTTTGGTACTTCACATTCTCGTAATTGCTAAAACTCTGGTTTGTTGTATATATCACTGCTTTTGATATAATTCATGCAAAGCAGGGTTTTGGAAACAGCTTCGTTTCTCAGGCTGTAACTGTTTTATAGTTGGGCACGTTATTTATGTCTGTTTCCCTAGTGACATAAGACAAATTAAAAACATTATTGTGGTTTTATGTCCTGTCTTTTCTCAGCAATGATCAACTTTTCAGTAAAGTTTTATCAGTTTGTGTGTGTCTACAACATTGGCTATTAGCATTCATCACATAATTTGGAGTATATTTCTCCAAGCAAGAACACTGTTATTGGAAAGACAGTTCTTCTGGGTAGGGCTGCATTTATTTCGCACTTCTCCTAGAACAGAAAGGGCATCTCCCATAACATTTTTATTTCCCTCATTTCTGATTGGAGTCCAGTTCCAGAATATGATTCCATCCCATGTTTTTAACAGTTTTTGGCCCACCAGTAACATCCTAATGAGCACTGTAGAGATATGGTAAGAAGTGAAACTGACCCCAACAGCCTTGGAGAGCAGAGTCTGATGCAAATTTGTCAGGATCCCGCGCAAACTGGATGCATAGGAGAGTCCTCACAGATTTCTGTGATGGATCTGAAATGGAAGGATGGTTTGTAGGCTTTGGAAATACACCACATATATACCCACTTGAAGATTTCTTCAGCTACAAAGAAATCAAGATGTTTATTTCTGGTAAAAGGGAGAACTAGAGAAGAATCAATCAAGGGTAATGCATCAATGTATGTAAATGAGAACAAATGCAAGTATTGCTGGCCAGACATGAGTCAAGTCCGCCTTGGAAGCTGAGAAGCTGCGTATACATGGCACTGCATATTAGCTAGTGAAGGGCTGGTGCTTTCAGAATTCCCATTTATGACCCTCTGAAAAGGACCTGTCTCCCCCAAAGAGTGGAGCTGCCATTACAGGATAATCAGATCACCTTAAAGGGTGACTAGTTAGGTACTTGGGAACAGTATCCCTTCAAAGGGAAAAAAAAATGATGGATAACATAATTGAGATGTTGCATTTTACAGAAATTTAAAGTAGAAACCTGTCTAGTATCAATTTCTAAGGCCGAGGTAACAGAGTCTCTGCTGATACAATGGTTTATTTTCCTTTTTCTCCTAATTGTTTATTTGGGGGAGTTCTCATTTGTTTTTTTTTTCTCAGGTAAAGGCAACTGAATGTGATTACCTGAATGGCATTTACAAAAGGACTTGTTTCCACCATGAATGGAATTGTGCTTACACATGCTCACAGTATGAATTTCATTCCACCTCCAGTTATTTCTTTCTCTCACTGTCTCATCAACACAAACATCTCTGCTGAAATCCAGCATGAATATTCCGGTTTAATTCTGTAGGTCATTCTAGTTAAATAATTGGGCAACAGAGTTGAGATTTGACTTCCCTGGTGGTGCCACCTTTTGCAGCATACTGCAAGATGGATTACCAAAAAATGTTGGTAAGGTGTTGTGAAAAGGGCTACAGCTGTATGTTTCTTATAACCGACAGTCATCAGTGCACATCGTAACAAAATGTTGGTGAAAATAATTTGTATTACTGCAACAGATGTGAGTGCTGCTGCCCAGCCAGCTCCAGTTTTGTATTATTCTGTGCTTGATTTAGCCTGCCCTATATTATGCATAACACATTTGGTCCCCTGCCTACTCCCCCATTGCATCTGTGCCCGTGGCGCTGCGCAGCAAGCACTGCTGTCTGCATGCCTCCTTGTCTGCTGCCCAGCTGTGCCTGGTACAGGCAAAGCCTCTCTGGTGTGCAGCAGCTGGGGAGCGTGTGCTCTTTAATAGGGCCACAGGTGCCAAAGAGCTTTCCTACAGGTGCTCTCTAACTGCCAGTCCCACCCCGTTTTGTGAGCAGCAATTCAAGCGTGCCAGCCTGTCCAGCAAGGGCATGTCCCTGTTGCAAGGAGCTTCGCTTTTTGGTGAACATGACAGATGAGAGGTCTGACCAGTTAGGTTTTAGGTCTGGTTGGGTTTAGGCTTTGGATGTGCTCCAGCGACACTACAGCTCTCATCCCTGACCCCATTCCGCTCCACAAATTCTTTCACTTCCTGCGGTAATAATTTTATCGTTACGATTATGCAGAGACACTAAATACTTCTGCTGTCCTGCAGGTTTATGTGGCAAATGAGCTTCACAGGTTCTGGTGTCACAATGGAGCATACATTTGTCTCACACCATTTCCAGTGAGTTTGCTCTCCTGTATTAATTCCCACCCTGCATTTTTTTCCAAAGGTGCATTGGTCCAGAACCCACCCTGCTGCTCTTGCACGAAGCTGCAGTGAAACAGGGCCTGCAGCTCTGCTTCAGTATAGCCTGAAATTCAGACCCACTACTGATTCATTGAATGGTTGCTTACATATGAAGCCAAATACATATAATTCTGTGTTACTTCAGCAGCAAACTGGAGTTGTCTGTATGTGGTGGTGAGAGATTATTTTCCTCAATTCAGTTACTGTGTGTCTGCAGCCTTACATATGCATGTTTATCACCAAGTAACATAGTTTGTTTGTGGTATTCCCAGGACAGCTGGTCTTAATGGAACTAATTATTTTGTTTATTAATGGCAGTGCTTGAAAGGAGATTGATTGTTTAGGGTCTTGATTTTTGTTAATTCATTTGTTAACTTATTTACAAACTAACAACACTGATTTCTGGTCTCTTCTACAGGAGACAAATACCCTTTTTTAATGCTAAGAGGACCAAAAAAATCCATGAAAGGGGTAATAAAACACAGTATTATTTAATACTGTTTCATGGCAATATATTGATTTCTAGGCTGAAGACCAAGAGTTAGCAGTGGTTTGTTTTTTGTTTTAGGAGACCTGTTGTCAGTTTTCATAAAGGAGAACAAATATGCTACTGAACATCTGAAGTAGGCATTTTTTCAAGATCAGGTACCCTGATAAATACATTCAGGATTTTCAGTAATAAGCAGGTTTGAACTTCACTACTATCAGCAACTTGGGATCTTGCTTTTTTTGTGTTTCTTAGAGGTCAGTGGAAAATCCGCAGTATTTTTGGTACCATTATCTTGCTGGTAGCACCCATTTGTCTGTCAGCCTAATACTCCCACTGGCTCCTGGTCTGAAAACTGTAGCTGATCTGCTGTAGTCCTTTCAGAATTCATCCCTTCCAAGGCTGTTAAAAAAATGCTCTAGTTTATTCAAACTCACAAGAGACAGTATGTGTAATTACATTTTCCCTCAAACAAACAAACAAATTTCATTCCAGAGAAAGAAAAGTAGAGAATCTGTATCAAACAAGTGGGGAAATTGCCCATTTTCTGACGCTGAATGTCTGTTCAAGTATTTGCATCGGATTATAATCAAGCTTTGGTTAAGCAGATTAAACAGACAAAGGCAGTGAAACTTCAAAGACTGACCGAATGTGCCGAGTTTTTATTTCCCCTGATTTGTAATGCCTGCTTTTGCCTACTTCTCATTAGCACTGAAAAAATAAGCCAGTGGAGCATAATGTATTGTCCAACTGTAGAGCCTATAGTGACTGAGCTTTAACGGGGTTTTTAGGTGTGAGAATAAAATGTGTGTTTTTTTGTGTTTTTTTTTTTTCCAGTGTAGCTGTAGATAATAGACTTCCTGTGGCAGGGTTTTTAATAATGAATGCACAGCTGAGAGCTCAGCTGTACTGTAGAGCTCATTTTTGATACCAAGATGCAAAAGCTGCTTTCCAAACACATATTAAGTCTGCAATTTAATCCATTGGCTAATGAGTTGTTTTTACATGAAACACATGAAATAGGAAAGTTTGTTCGTTGACAAGCTGTGAGGTAAAGCAATAATCAATGACATGGTGTAAAAATCCAAGTTGTTTTGATATTTCTAGCTTACATTTTCCAGTATTCTGCACAGACCGGTTAAATGTGCAGAATCTGTTACCAGTGGTATATTGAAGAGTGCTTCTCACAATGTGGGATTGATTTGGGCATTTGTGTCCCTCAGTCAAGGAGTTAATAAAGACCATACAGAAGTCTAAAATTTTATTCAGACAAAAAATTAGTATATTTAACAAGGCAAAAAAAGGGGGATAAATGATGTGACCTCTGTAACAGGATCCTGTTAAGCTGATTTTATAACGTTGAAGACCATAAGCTAGTACAGTGTGCGTAAGCACATGTAACATCGTTGGGCATAGTTGTAAAATGGCAGTGAATTTGGATACTGTGTGGTTTGGGATCCATTTTAAAAAACTAATGTAATTCCTGTCATACAAAGTGGTTTGGGCTGTCTGAATATTTTGAATTGCCCGAATGCCTGTGAATTAGCCAAATCTGGTTTGAAGAGGAAAACTGCAAGTGTTTGCTCTAGCCATCCACCTCCTGCTATCACAGAGCCTCATGGATCTCCCTGTCTTGGGTGTTTACTTCTCTACCTTGCTAGAACTGCGCCTTGATAACTAGACTCTAATGCTATAAAATTAAAATGTTTTCTGAGCTGTTTCTAATAATATTATCACTAAAATTTGTCATCTTGTACGAACCTGTCCAGAAAGTGTGGAAAAAGAACCTTTGAAATATTTTTGGGAACAAAGGCTTTTTAGGTTCATTTGAAGAGAGATTGTATTGAGTCAAGACAGCTGACCATGTCATGCTGCCTTTAGATACTAAATTAAATATCCTCTTGGCTTCAAAATTTGCTTATGATCAAGCTCTTTATGCTAAATGCCTGAAATGTATGCCTCGTCATTTAGGAAACAAGTAACATGGTAAGCTACATATTTTTGTTTTTTTTTCTAATGAGTTCTTAACTCTTCCCTCTCGGGTGAACAATTCCTTTTCAAATGAAATGAGGCAGTTCTGTCTTGGTAAATCAGTAACTATTTCAAGTGGAGAGCAGAAGTGCAAGATCTCCTAGACCACTGGCTGTCGAGGCATTCAGGCTGAGAGGCACCTGAAAGAGGCAAATATTTGCTTACCTGGACAGATTATGGGCAGCTTTTTCATGGAGCAGAAGCTTTTATGAGCAAACATGGAATTGGGTTTGCAACTTACTTAAAGTGAGGGAACTTCAAGTAATCTATTATTTCAGACATAATGGAGGAAACGAAGAGGCCGGACAGGACCCAACAAGTCAATGAACAAAGGAACTTCAGAGACAGCCTCAGACAAGAAAAAATGAGAAACTACCACACCCTCTATTCATCATGCTGTATGTAGTCTGTGCAGCAGTTAGTCCAGGGATGGAGTAGCCCCCTATTACCAGACAGCCTGATGGAGTTTTCTGCTGACAGAAATCTGCAGATGACTTTAGTCAGGAAATCAGTAAGGTTTTCAGTTCTTTCTCTAGGAAAGTCCAATTTTTTTGTTGAAGGAGCCTTGAAAGTTTACATGGCATTTTAAGCTTTTGCCTCTGGAAAAGTTTCATTTCACTTTCATAGAGGAAACTAAAGCAATGCACTTGGCATTTGCTTGATCCTTGAAAAATGAATTAAGACTCTAATTCCCTAATCCAAACTTAGAAGAAGCAACTTTCATCATCAAGGCAAAGTTATCCATGCCATCAAACTGTGAGTGTGCTTTAACATTTTTTAATCCTTTAAAATGTAAGGGGGGCTGCTTTTGAGTTTACTTTTCCAAATTCACTACTAAATACTTTTTAGTATTGCCATCATGATGATACTTTGCCTTGTTGATGATTGCAAGGACAAACCCTAGAGTTTGCAATTAAGAAAGTGTGGGAAACTTTGGCCTGTAGCCATTTCTGAACTCACTCCCTTCAGCATTCCCAGGCCTAACTGGACTGCACTTTCGGAATAAGCTTTCTAACAGCATTGCAGATCCATGGTTCTGTTCTAGTTTGTCTATAGCTTGTTTTTTTTTAAATGGTTGTGAGCTTGGTCTAATTAAATCCGGTTTGCAGACCCAGATAACACGATTCTATTTTGTCTTCGAGGTCATTTTCCTGTTTCACAGGTAACACCATGCCTGAAGAGTTTGTCCTTTTTCTGTCAAATGTTCTTTCACTTTTCTCCTCTAGACATGCCTTTGGAATGATTGGAACTTGATTTAAAACAGGAAAAAATGAGTTTGAGAAGATAATTCATCAAACTGGGAAAGTTCTTTAGGAAGTAATTTATTCATACAAAGAACAGTATTAAAGTGTTGTTTGGATTAAACACTGTTAATCTATTTATGTCACAATTTACGCTGTTTTTCTGTACTAGGAGTTCACTTGCTTTTTGCTAACATAAGAAGAAGCAAATGCATTTTTGGTAGAGCTTCAGATAAGCATTGTACTTGCAAGACCAGCATGTTTGTACATAAAGGTTTTTACATATATTCTAGCTTTGATTTTTATCCAAGTCATAAAAAATTCACGTCACCTAATTGCTTTGTGGGTAGATGTATATGGTGTTATAAGGTGATTTATTGAATTCAATGCTTGTATTTAAAAATAGGATGAAAATATTACTATATTTGCCCCAGAACTGTTTCATTATGTTTCTTATTTTTTTCCTTTTAAGGGTCAAAAGGCTTGGATAGAGAAAACCTTTTCAAAAAGAGAATGCATCTATGTAATTGCCAACAGCAAAGACATTAGCAGGTAACCTTTGAAATTTTTGCAATAGTCTACAGAGAAGTTAATACTAAGGAAACTGGGCTCTATTTGGGTTTATACAGGTGAAAGTGAGACCAAGTTTACTCGTTGCCCTTAAGGACACGTTAAAGGGCAACAGAAGTGCAAGACATGATTGCATTCCAGTTGGTACAGAGCTATGCAATGTACTATACAGAGACGATAAGGCTGTGCAGTAAGGAGAGGCAGTGAGTTGTTAGTTCCTAGCATTGAAGATATGACCTAGACCTGTTTCTGTGATTCAAGTAGCGCAAGGCATGATAAACTGAAAATCTCATTTCTGATTTATTTGTTTTTTAGTCACGAACCTATAGTGTGGATACCGTGTTCAAATTTGCTTCAAATTTTAACTTTCAGGTGCTGCTGTGGACAGCTCATTAACCAGCATATTCCACCTCCTCCAAGTATAACAGCTAATAAAAATGGGGAAGAAACAAAGCAAGTGGAGGCTCAACCAGAGAAATGGTCTGTCAGCAAACACACCCATACATACCCAACTGATGCCTATGGAAACCTTGAATTCCAGGGAGGAGGACATTCAAATAAGGCAATGGTAAGGAGCATAGGCTACTCTAGGATACTCATTTCATATGCTAGCTTAATAAGATTCCAGCTCACATAGTACATAATTCGTTGAAAACAGAGGGAGTCTCTATTGCCTAAGAAAGGTGTGGAGAGGATGCTCAAAAAGAGAAAAAGAGAAGAGGGAAGAAAAAATAATATTGTTCTAGAAAGCACCTTTTAATGTCTTGGGGAAACACTTTCATTGAAGTTACTGTCAGTAAATGTCAGCTGAGGATGCACCTTAGTGCCCAAGGTTCTAACTGTTTGTATTAGATTGGTTAGCTTGTGGGCCAAATAACCCAGAATGGATATAGATTGAGGTCTAATAAAATTAGAAGTTAATCTAGCTTTCCTGAAAGACAGAGGCTTCATGGAGCTGGAAAATGGACTTTTCAGTTTCCTTAGCAATGGGTAACAGCAATTCAAGCTTTTACAAAAAATCTCTTTCTGTTTTGCATCTCAGATCCAAACCTGGATTTGTTTATTTGCCTATTTGCTTTCTTATCTCTCTACTGAGCCTGCCAGTTGAAACAGTCACACCGCAAAAACTTGTCTAAAATATATGGGAGAGCTTGATGATTTTTGTTAGTAGTTGTTTGTTTTTAAAGCAGAAATAAGCCCAAGACTGTTTCATAGCTTTGTTTCATAGAGTAGTAGTTTGAAAAGAAATCAGAAAAGCAGAACTAAACTGAGAATAAAAATCATTGCTGCAGACATGGAAATGTATGTCAACAGTGAATGGGATAAATGTAGCATAGGCTTCCTATTTCTTATGAAGGTCATTGCTTCTCTTTGGCAGTCAAACCAAGATTTTAGGAATGACACCTTAGAGTCATTTTAAATCGGTAGCTTCCAACAGTGCAGATTTGTAGTAAGAGCTTAGGATCACTCACTTGCAGTCAGTTTTGAAGGGAGGGAGAGGAAAGTGGTGCTTTAAAATTCATGAAGCGAATGGTAAATTCTGAATAGCAAAATGAAATTTTTCGACCTATTTCTTTTAATCATAAGCAGTAGGTACGTTTAAGGTGTTGCTTAGTAGTTCTAAAACTCTTCCTTCAAGGTGGGTGGCTTAATGTAACCATTCTGTGCTTAGTCAATGGACAATTTACGGGGCTGACAGAGGGATAATATTATGTGTTGGTCTTTGCAGTATATCCGTGTGTCATATGACACCAAACCAGATTCTCTGCTGCATCTCATGGTGAAAGACTGGCAACTAGAATTGCCCAAACTCTTAATCTCTGTCCATGGGGGCCTCCAGAACTTTGAAATGCAACCGAAACTGAAGCAAGTGTTCGGAAAAGGTCTGATAAAGGCTGCCATGACCACCGGAGCCTGGATTTTCACTGGAGGTGTTAGTACAGGTGAGCTATTCCCAGAACTTTTAGTTTACTTAAGAATTCATTCGTTTTCAGCTACTATTCTTTCCCAAAGGCAGAAGATTTAAGTCTACATGAATGAGTTATTAGCCACTAGACCAAAAAAGGAGTGCTGTAGCAAGGAATCTATAACTAGATGTGATATATTGTCAATTGTCCTCATAGTTAAGAAATCTCCTACTTCGAATTGGCCTAGTTTTAACTTTCACTGTTGTTTTTTGTTTGTTTGTTTTTAGTTATTATTATTATTTTTACACAGATCTTTCTCTTACTAGAAGTCTATTTCCTGAGCCTGTTTTTATACACAGTGCTTTTATCAAACTACACAGGCTGAGTTCCTTAAGACTGTCACATTTTTCCAGTCCTTCAGTCTTTATCACACCTCTGCCTTGAACTCTTTATTTATTTATTTATTTATTTATTTATTTTAACAGTTTTCTTGAATTTTAAATGCTGCAATTTTTGGTACAGTGCTTGATGAAGCTTTTAATCTCTGGAGTGAAACATGCTTAACATACTGTCGTCTTCCGTTTGACGCTTCTTTGTTCATGCAGCCAAGGACTGAGCCGTTAGGCTGTGTGATCTGTCTGAGAGTTAGTGATCAGCTGATTATCCATCTTAAATGTCATGTCCCTGAGTCACTGTCTCCCTGGATCACCTATCGCTATGGATACCCACACTCTGTCTTGTAATTATATAACGTAGTTATTCTTAAAGGAATTACTGTAAATTAATGATCTTGAAACACAAATCTGTAAGTTGGGTGTAAATGATGCCACAGTAGTTGGAGACATTGTGATCTCCTATTTGCGTTTTCCTCCAGTCTTCAGGCCACCTGAAAAAGTTTTGTGTGTCTTTGTTTCCTTTTTGACCATATCTAAAACATCATGTGTAGAGTAACTCCAGATAACCCCACCAGGAGGTTTTTAGTATTTTTCATGGATTCTCTCAAAAACGTGGTGTTGATTTGATGTCCAGAACTTGAAAGATGTGTTGAAAGATAGCTGCTCTGATGACTCATTATGTACTGTTATGTTTGGAGACCGGTTGGTTTCTAATTCATTTCTCTTTAATATGGATTGTAAGTGATCTTCAAAGAACAGTCAGGTGCAGATTTTCATTATAATATTTCTAGGCCACTATCCTCATGAAATAAATCTTTGTATTATTTCTCAGAAAACTATGCAAGATAAAAGTGAGCTCCTTTGACTTTACTTTTACAAGAAAGATATAATATCTTTAAGGGAAGGTGATGATTGTTGTTCAGAATAATTTTGGAGTGGAAAAACATTTATTAGATAACCCTCGTGCTTTTTTGCTTGCTTAGACCCCAAGTTTGTAAAGTGATAGCATTCCATACGTGTTCAGCATTGTGTACAATGAATGGTGTAATTCCATTGACTAGTACAGATTACACTGTGGTAAGTTAAGTAACTGGAAAAGTTTTTCAAACGCTTGAGTGAATTCAGAACAAGGATGTGAAAAAAAATAAGATTTACACAAAATATAAGCATGTGTTTGTCTGCATTGCGTGTTTTATTATAAAGAACAGATATCAGTTTAGGTAGTTAAAGTAATGCAAAAAAGTAGGGAGCTCAGTGAGAAGCAAGAAGAAAATTCTGTTACTTGGTAGTCTCTTAAAAGTGCCAAGAATTAGTTCAATGAATTGTACCTATAGGTGTCATTCGTCATGTGGGAGATGCCTTGAAAGATCATTCTTCAAAATCCAGAGGACGAATCTGTGCCATAGGAATTGCACCATGGGGCATTGTAGAAAACAAGGAAGATCTGATAGGAAAAGATGTAAGTGTTTTAAGGAAATTCCTTTGTAATTAGCAATGTCAGCTCTGTAGCAAAATACACAGTTCATCTATTTGTAGTATTAGTATTTTCACTGTTTCTAAAGCATTGCCTAAGAGCTTAAATTAGCCAATTTATTAAAGAAAGGTTGTTGTTTAAATATATATGACAGGATGTCATGTATGACCACAGAGTGAGTAAGGAGCTAGTGAGGTTTCCATTACTTTCACTAGTAGAGACCTCTGTGGTGTAAGTTGGTTTTAGGTTCTACCTTCAGTGTGGTAATGCCGAGTTTTATAAATCATGAAAGTGCCTTTATGTGTCTAGGACTTTATTGTAGGTGGGTACTCAGCAGTGGCTTATTAACTACTAGTGACTCCAAGTGAGAATGTATTTCCTAATGCAGCAATAGCAGTATGTAAGACAGTATGTGATCAAAGAGAGTACATCAGTGAGCATAGGTGAACATGCAGGAGAATGCATAGATGTGACTCATTCTCCAATGAAAACACTGCTGTGAAGAGTTAAAGTTTTGAGTGTAAACGCTAGCTCCTTTTCTAATTCTCCTCTATTTTCAGTTATAAACATCTGGTTGATTTGTTTCCTCATAAAGTGTGTGCTTCTGTTGAATGTTGTGGAGGATTTTCATGTTTATTTGGTATCTCTAATCTAGGTGCACCTCTCCTTTTGACAGGTAACACGTGTTTACCAAACAATGTCAAACCCTCTAAGTAAGCTCTCTGTGCTCAACAGTTCCCATACACATTTCATTCTGGCAGACAATGGTACACTAGGTAAATATGGAGCTGAAGTAAAGCTACGACGTCAGCTGGAAAAACACATTTCCCTCCAGAAAATTAATACACGTAAGTACAGTGGGGCAAACTGTAAAAATAATGTGTTAAAGAAGGGAGGGTAGAGGGAAATACTTGAAATACTTCAAGGTATTGAAATTAAATGTTTCTTCCAACTCTTCCTAGCAGGAATTTGATCAGGACTATGTGACTAAACTAGATGAAAGAGCCCACATCTAACATCATAGAAAACACAGAAAAGTAAGGATCACATAAAGAAATGAAGAAAAGTTGAAAAATAAGTGAGGTGAAGGTTCAAAGCTGTAAGAATTTAAGGAAAAGAATATGCAAAGTAGTTTTGCATTTCTAGCAAGAATTTTTAAGCGTCCATAAATACACAGAATGGGGTGATGTTATACTAACTTTATGTTTATACTAACTTTTTTTTCTCTTTTATATGAATTTGTTTCTTTTAAAATATCACACTCAAAAGTCTGTGATCTTCTAGATAAACTCAGTTTGAATTTTGATTTTTATTGAAGCAATTATTGAGATAATTTCTTATCAGTGCTTCTATATTTAGAGTTCTGTGCAGCTTTAAAATTTTTGCTAGTTGTTACATCCTCTCTAAAGCAACTTTCTAGATCTGTTTTTGTCATTATTTAGAAAAAAAATAGATATTTTAAAAGACATTTTTCATTAAAACTTCTGTGGAAAAAATACTTTTAAAAAAATATTAAATAAATAATAAATGCTAGTAGCTGTGGCTTTCCAGCAAGTTAAACAAATAATTAGAAACAGTCAAAAAATATATTAGTCTTGGATTCTGGACTTTAATTAAAAAGTGCAGGAAAACAGACATCAGTTCTGCCAGCTAACTTTCTGACTTCTGAGAGATGTCCTTAGAAGCTGTGTGTGCCTGTAAAAATAAGAAAAACAAAACATTCAGAATGCCAATTGCATTTGGACTGTATAAAAGTCTCTAATAGGGTTTAAGCGCTCTTTACAGTAGAGCAGAAAAGTGAAGTAGAGAGCTGGTTAAAGACTAAAGATGCGTTTAGAGATCTGCCAAAAGATATCTAAGCATTTTGGAAAGTCTTCAAATACTGCTTGTTGCTTACAGTTAGCTTAAGAAACTAAACTCACTAAAATAATGCCTATTGCCTTTGAGCATGGAGACAGTGTCACACACTGTTGCCCATGGACAGACATTTGAAATGGCTAACATGGCTTTGCTTTTTTCATCTTTGTCATCTGCAGAAATGCTGGGAGAGTTGTAACATTATAAAAGAGGGCACTGGCTTGGAAGATAAGGAAGTCAGGGCCCAGAGGCAAGATATTCTGTATAATTTCTTTTAATACCACTTGGGGCTGGGAATATTGGTTCTCATTTAAGTAGTGTTTGGTGATTCTCGTCGCAAAAGGGGCTTAGCTGGGAATATGTGTAGAAATTTTGAGTTCTATGAAACTTTGCAGTACACTTACCAGTAACAACATATAGGGAGTTGTTTTGTTTCTTTTTAGTCGCTTCAAGCACAGGCACCTCTTCTGGAAATCTCAGCAGGAGTCACTAAGGATTTCATGGACACAGAGGCCGGCCCAGGCTCTGTGACTCCTCCTTATCAGAGCTGGGGTATACTGACAGGAGGATGTCAGGAAGCTTCTGCTGTTACTGTCCATGATGTTCCTGTTCTTCAGAAAGGAATGAAGGCTAAAAATGCAAACTTAGCTGTACAGAAAAGTACATCTTTACAAAACACTGGTCATTTTACAGATTAAGAGCTGAATTCAAATGCTTATAATAGTGGGATTAGTCAGCCTTCAGGTAATGTTTTGTCCCTCATTTCCCCAAGTGATCTCGTGACTGAGGCTGCTGAGACCCTGTGACCTGTGGGCTTCCCTTTGTCATCCTATGCCTGGAGATCACAGTGAGGCAGGGACAGCAAAGGGATGCTCAGCTGTCGTCTCTTCCATCGGCCAGCCATTTCAGCTTCATGATAAAGAGACTAAATTCCTATTTTTTTTGTTATGAGAAAGCATAGGTGTATGTCACCTTACTGAAGAATTCCTGTAGGTAACCAATGAAGACTTAAAGCATCAAAGGCACAGTGGTTTAGGAGCCATCTAAGTCACAGTGAAGATAATGAAGTAATAACAGTATGTTTAGCTGTTTTATCTCTGCATGGTGTCTATTGAAAGAGATTACAAACATTTCACCATCACTGAGTGAACAAATGAACAGTATGAACCTGACGGAAAAGCAAGGTGTCCTGTGTCATCTGGGTTAGAGTTAATTTTCTTCATAGTGGCTGGTATGGTTCCATGTTTTGGATTTAGGAAGAAAATAATGTTGATAACACAATGATGTTTCAGACACTAAGTCAAGGACTTTTCAGCTTCTCATACTGCCCTGCCAGCAAGGAGGCTGGGGGTTTGCAAGGAGGTGGGAGGGGACAGAACCAGGACAGCTGACCCAAGTTGTCTAAAGGGATTCTCCATACCATACGACGTTATGTTCAACCGTAAAAC
Source organism: Cygnus atratus (assembly GCF_013377495.2). NCBI lineage: Eukaryota > Metazoa > Chordata > Aves > Anseriformes > Anatidae > Cygnus > Cygnus atratus. Next base: position 5,705,878 of record NC_066372.1, on the reverse strand, counting down.
TGGGGGAGTTGGCCAGAAGAGCTGCTGTTGTTTGGGGACTGGCTGGTGGTGAGCAACTGTGTTGTCCATCACTTGTTTTTTGTATTTTTTTTTCTATTTTCATTCCTATTAAATTGTCTTTATCTCAACTCATGAGTTTTACTTTTTTCCCCTTCAGTTCCCTCCCCCATGCCACTGGCAGGAAGTGAGTAAATGGCTACATGGTACTTAGCTGCCTGCCAGGTTAAACTACAAGGGCAAAGAGATACCTTACACTTTTCTATTTGGGGTTATGAAACAGTGTATGGACATCTTTCTGTAAAGATCTCTCCAAATCACATCCCTTCATAACATATCAACCTCTTAAACTTGGTTTTATTGACACTTCTTTTTTGTTTCTGTTCTGTTTTTACAGGGCTGGGACAAGGTGTTCCTGTAGTTGGACTTATCGTGGAAGGTGGTCCTAATGTTATCTCCATTGTCCTGGAGTGTCTACGAGAAGAACCTCCTCTTCCTGTTGTGATATGTGATGGTAGTGGACGAGCATCTGATATTCTGTCATTTGCACACAAGTATTCAGAAGAAGGAGGGTAAGATTGTGAGATCTTCACCAAAGCTACATCTTGCTCAGGGGGCACAATGCCTTGCTTTTCTAAAAGCTTCGTAAAAACAAAGCCCAGGGACAAAATGCTTCTAACAGAAGTATTCTGCTGTTAGTCAGCTTTTGATGCCTGTTTGTTCTTAGCCCTGGTGTTAATGAGTGGAAGTTGTTAGCACTTCTATGTATTTGATGGTCCACTAAAATAAGCTTGGTCTCAGTGCAGCGCACTGTCATACAAGCTCCATCAAAGTTTGCTGCACTATACTTCCTGCTGGGTTGGGTGCTTTAAAAGTGAGAAACAAGTGGTTCCCAAGAATTATTCCTTTTCTCAGGCCGGGACTGTGATTAATTAATTCACATATTTTCAAAATGTGTACTGCCTGCGCCTAGTGTGTTGTATGAATGACATTGATGCTCCAAGATTGCCAGACCAACTGAACAGATGTTGGGCTTTCTTCCTTTCTGTTTCTTGCTACTTTGACAGTTGTTCATGGCAGTTAGTGCTGCTTGGTGCCACAGAGTGGAGGATGTTGTCTGGAACATTCTGCTTCACAGCCCTCCTATCTGCTGTAACAGTTGCTTCTAACGCAGTGTTTTCTGGAATCTGTAATTTTTATGATTGGCTGTCTGTCCTTTTGGTTGGTAGAATACAGTCTGTTTAAAGAAGATTCGAAACCTGTATTTGCAGCAGAAAGCTCATTGCATTGCAGAGTAAAAGATCTCTCCTGACAAATACTCCAAGCGGAAGCAGAGTATTGCATTTTTTTTATTTCAGTATTGCTTCTCCCAGTCAAATGAACATGTTCCCCATTTCCACTGTTGCTACTGAAGATAGAATCCTGATATTAAGATTCAGGCAAAAATGTAATGTATTTTCTTCACTAGGGTACAGCACACCCTCCTTACACTGAAGAAACAGTCTCTGTTTCTTTGACAGAGACATACTTTCAGTTTTTTAACTGAAACTTAGATTGGATGAAATATTAAGCAGACAACTATTACTGTCGAGCAGTGCAGATGTCATGCGCTGAATTGGAAAAACAGCTCTGCTGGATGTACGCATATAGTACAGCTTTAATCCTACCAGCTATTTATGATTCAGCACTTTTCTCTCTGTTGAACAAGCCTCCTTAGCTTAGATCAAATTTGCCTTTTTTTTTTTTTTTTTTCATTTCTCATCCATCCTTCCCATCAGCTCACAGGTAATTAAAAGAGCTTATTAGGATCAATCTGTACAAGATCTGCTCACTGCATGACTTTCTTTCCCAGTACACATGATGCAGTGTCCAGTTTTCCTTTCCAATAGTGATGATGAGACAAATGTGTTCATAAATGTGTCACATTACAAAGAATCATTTTTTAACAATGAACTTTGAATTTTACTGCACTTGGCAGTCTCAGCTGTGTCATTGCTTTGAATGCCTTCTGGTGTTGTTTGCTATCATCTGAAAATACATGTGTTTTATTAGGAAATGACTGAGATTGAAGGGCTCTATTTCAGACTGTTTTGTGAGATCAAACATATCTGACCTTTTCTGGAATGTTTTCAATCTATCTTTTTTAATCACATTTGGTTTATGTGTTTCTCAATTAGTATTACAAGGTTTCACATACTCTAGCAAATAAATTCTATGTTTAAGAAGTAAAGAATGACCAAGGTGACATACCAGTAGTGTGAAATAGTTTGGGTTTTCTGGCTATACTCGAAGGGCCTTGCAGTGTTTAGAGGCAAAGGTAGGGGTCCAGTTAAGTGTACTGCTGAAATTCTGAAGGCCAAACTTCTTAACAAAAGTGTATATATACATAAACAGGAAGAATAAGAGCTACCTTATAATACAAATACAATATTCAAGGGCAAAATGCTAGTTCAAGTTCCCTGCTGATTTTTAAATCAATATTGAGGTGCTGAGATACCTAAGTGCCAGTCTGGGTGTAAATCTCCTGATTACTGTCAATTTTTCATGAAATCCTCGGCCTTAGCCATACTGAATGCAGAGATCCTGTGTGTTTTCATTTATTTTCAAAATGAAGTCACTGTACTGGTGCATGAAAAAATATTTCTCAAGCAGTAGACCTTCCTAACATATGTTAATTCTGGCAATGTTTTATGTCTCCTTTTTCATTTAGGGTAATAAGTGAATCCCTCAGGGACCAGCTACTAGTTACAATCCAGAAAACCTTCAACTACAGCAGGAATCAAGCTCATCAGCTGTTCATCATTCTTATGGAATGCATGAAAAAAAAGGAACTTGTAAGTGTTATAAAAGTAGTTCACAAAGATAATTTCCTTGACCAATCTTTGTAAAGTACTTTCAAGTGTCATTCTCACAGGGTTACAGTTTAACCTTTTTTTTTCCTTCATATAGGCTCATAAATATACACTATCACTCATTCATAAACCTAGACACCTGGACTTAGAAAGGGATTTCGTCTTCTGGAAAGCCTCTGAAACCAATTTCAGATTCTTCTCCTGTGTGAGGTGATAGGAGTCGTTTTCTATGAGACCAAGTATAGACTTCCAAAAGGCAGACTAAGACACTTAGATAAATGCATTAAAAAAGCATCAACTTCAGAAAGTAGAGGAAAGATCATTGAAAAAAGGATTCCTAGGAGCAATAAGCATTCAGGGTACATCAGCACAGCTTTAGTCCTCTACTGTAGTTACTTTCTAAAAGCATTTAATGACAATAAAATGGGCTATTCGAGTCTTTAAAAGCAATTGAAACATGAAGTGTTCCGGAAGATCCCAGCTGTGCTTGATCCTGGTTTGCTGCAGGCCTGTTCTATGTACTGTACCACTCAGACTCCTGCCAGTAACCCAGCTGCGGAAAAAAAGTGCACTCAGGAAAAGAAAATCTTCAGTATTCATATCTGTCATCTGTGAACAGTGCCTTGAAATGGTGTTCACTGTGCCTGTGCCTTTACAGGTGAAGTGAGTCTTTGAGTGTTTTCCTTTGACTAATTGATGAATAAATGTCAATATGACCTCTCCCTTGAGTCCTGGTAGAATTCCATTTCATGCCTTTATACAAACCTTAAGCAAGTGCTTTAATAGCACGTGAATAGTATAATGGATTTTTTTTTTATTACAACTGGAACTGGTATAGCTGGTATTTTTTTCTTTTTTTTCTTTTTTTTTAAAAAAAAAAAAAGTTTTTTTTAAAAAAAGTTTTTAAAAAAGTTTTTAAAAAAGTTTTTTTTAAAAAAAAAAAGTTGCATATTTTTGTGGATAGAAACAGGAGAGAATTACCACAGCCTTCTCAGACTCAGATGTTTCAGGAATCAGACAAACAACCTGCTATTGAATTTAAGCATGAAATGTGGGGCAGTTTTATTCTTTGAGATGCCTAATTCTGTCACTGAGGAGTGATGCCTATAGCACAAGCAACTATAAAGAAAATATTAGAATTAATTAATATAACTTTTCTCATGAAGCTGAGAAAATAGAGATTTTTCTAACTTCTTTGGGAAATGGTATTTCATTCTCCCTTATATCTAAGTAGGTTTTCCTTCCACGGAGCCCATGCTTTCTATCTCTGGTCAGCTCAGAGACAAACCATTAACTCATGTCTTTCCAAGTTTAATACTGTCCCTAAAGATAATGTGAATTTTTTTCTTTACAATTTTCAATAAACCAGTAAACTGAACGCAGCATTCCTTATAGTTCATACTCTTTTCAGTGGGGTGTCTGTTAGCTGAGTCAAGAAACACATGAAAAAAACACGATCAGGTTCTCTCAGGATTAATCTACAAAGCCATTCTTGACCCCTTTCAGGAAGCTGTTTTATGACAACTGAAATGACATAGGATTGGGGTGGGAATTTGTATCAAGCAATCACCAGGTTCTTTGCAGACTTTCTACTGGTTTCATGTTCTCCGTTCTCTTCATAAAGTTGTCATTTCTCACGAGATTATGCTTGGTATTGTCTCATGCTCTCCAGCTTTTCTTTGTAATGTTCATTTCAGCTGCCAAGGGATACTTGCTTAGATATCTATACATTTCAAGGTAACAAAACTCTTAAATGCCAACAAGTGATTTCCCATATCCTGTACAGTGTCATAGCAATCTGTTCTAATTGTGCTTCCCTTCTTCCCCCATTCTCCCCAATGCTTTTCTCGCCAAGGTTCATTACAACTGATGCTGTATTCAGCATGGGGGGAATTTTTTCAAGAAGAGAAGGTCCATTTGAGTTTTGTCTCTGTTCCTTGATTTTGATCACATTTTGATACTACTTAATTCTTGGGTTCATAAAAGCCAGATCATGCAATTTTGCAGGATACATTTAAATACCTTTGTCAAAACTAAATTCTCTGAGGATTAATCCAGCTGCAAATGCCACTTGGATTAGAATATGACAAATACTGTATTTTAGTAATGTAACTCTATGCTACAATCAAATAGACGCCCATCTGTTCATATTTTACTTATGCATTCAGAAGTTTGATTAGTATTGATTAGCTCAGATGATTATTATATAAAGTCTTTCTTCAGGGCTCCAAATATGAAGTCTTTAGATTGTCTGAGTAATGTAAATATACTATTGATATATTTATATTTATATGGTGCCAAGATTGCTTCCCTACTTATGCCTTCATCAGAAGTCACATTGGTAGTAAGCATGATTATGCTAAGCTGACTGTAAGAGTCAGCCTTCTTAGAAGAGTTGATTGAGAAAGGAGAGCCAATAGCTGCCTTAGCCAAACTGCTTCAAATTTTAAAATGTTCATCAGAGCAGGCCTGTTCTACTCAGCAAAATTCAGACACCAACTGAAGCAGGCTTATGATTTACATTTGATAATATTGTCTATTTTTTTGTTCATTAATATAACTTTTCCTTTAGTTCTTTTCTCTCCTGATGTCACTGTGGCAAACATTTATCTTCGTGTGCGTGCCAAATCTATTCAAGCTTTCAAGAAGATTGCCATTCCCAGTATTTAATACTGGCATCTACTATGAACCAATGTTTTTTGAAAATGAAGGATATTTTACTTTTTGCTTGTATTTAGAATTAATTTAATTAACATAGAATATTAGGTTATTCTGCTTCTGTATTTCTGATCATTTAATATTTAGTTCCTTCAATGGCTAAGTTTTATATGAATTACTGTTTTTAAAGGCGGTGAACTGTAATGGACTCAACTAAGCAAACATGACTAGAAATAATTGCTTTTTCTTATTAGTTGTTTCTGGATTTTTGTTTGTCAGTGTGCAGCATATCACAGAACTCAGAAATACTTGAGTATTATACTCAATAAAATTAATGCTATGGTAGTTTTCTCAGGTAAGTAGTGTTCCCATTTCCAAGCTGGCATTTCCAGTACTACTGGAAAGTAGTAGAACTTTCAGAAAATGATCAGTTCAGTATGACAGTTTTGTCTCCACTTGTGAAAATTCAGGGATTTGGTGAAGAATTTCATCATGCTTGCCACATTTACCAATATAAGGATTTTTTACAATAACTTTATTGAAAAAGTTTAATTCACTGTTTCTGTAAAATTGCAATTTCAAAGAAAAAATGAGTGGAACTGTATATTTTGAAAATTTTCAAGCCTTAGAAAATAATAAAGCTTCAGCATTCTGCTCTTTTTTTTGTATTTACATGTTTAGTGTCTCTCTTCTATGTGTTGTAATTCTATGTGTTTGGTTTAATGCTGTCCTTTAGATCACTGTGTTCCGTATGGGGTCTGAAGGGCAACAGGACATTGAGATGTCTATCTTAACTGCTCTCCTCAAAGGTGGGTTTTGCAAGGAAGGATGCACAGTTTGATCCCCTAAAGAAAGTCCTATACACTGCCTGAGGTTCACTCTTAATATTGAAGTCTGATTTATTAGCTTGGGCTCAAAGTACTAACTTGAAAATCCTTGACTTAAAATTCAGATTAGCTCAAAGTATAAAATCTAGATAGAAATTTTTGTGTGGCTTCCCTCACCTGAAGGCCTGGAATGGGAATGCTGCAACAGCTGTATTGATATTTCAACACATCCTATTGCAATTCTGTCATAGATTAATAAAGCTAGAAGAAATGGTGGGAAGATTAAAAGACAGTGTGGATTTTTTCAGACCTCAGATTGTGCTCTTTAAGCCTTAGGGCAAATTTAGGATTAGCTCCCAATTTATTTTGAGCCTGTTATGTTTGCAGAAACATCATCTGTTTTCTGTCTGCATATTTATAGTAGTTGATAACAGTCTCAATATGGGAACACTGGTGTCCCTAATGCTAAGTAAAAGATAAAAGAGAAGAATTATTTTACTCATATATACAGCATCAGCCAGTGGAGCTGAGAGGAGGAGTCTATTAGAAGAGTTTAATGTCTATCTTTAGCAACAAAATATAAAGTCAAAATGGGAGCTGTAAGGGAAATAGGGAGATGGTCTGGTTAATCCTTTTGAAATTAGGATTATGGGGTCAAATGGAAGATGTTATAAATTGGTTTGATGCATCTACTACTTTCTAGTAGAATCATTCTTATGGTAATAGGCTATGGAGTCAGGCCTGTCGTTTTCTAATTCTTGGGGAAGTGAATTGCAGAATGTTATCCATCCTTGTTTCATTGTGCATGAAATACCAAATATTGGTGTGTGTTTCTCTTTAGGTACGAATGCATCTGCTCCAGACCAGCTTAGCTTGGCTTTGGCCTGGAATCGTGTTGACATTGCACGCAGCCAAATCTTCGTCTTCGGACACCACTGGCCAGTAAGACAAAGTTTTCCTCACCATATTATTTATCATAAAATCATAGAATCATTTAGGTTGGAAAAGACCTCTAAGATCATTAAGTCCAACCATTAACCTTATTTGCTAACAATTGAAAATAAGTGGCCACATATTCACTCCCTGGATTTTATTGGCAGGAGGAAGAGTATTGAATTCTGGTTTATGACAAGCTGATGCTGATGTAAGATATCTCATTCATTAAGAATCATCTGTTTGTTTTGAAACTTCTTTGCATTGCCACTTGAATAAAATAGAAATAATTTAAACTCTGTGAAAAAAAGAAAATTTCCTAACAAGCAGAAGAATAACCTTAAACTAGATTCCATGTGAGATTTGAAAGAAAAGGAAAAAAAAAAAAAAAACATTTTCTGGACTTCAGACTGTCTCAGTGATATGTGCTAGCAGTTGTTAGAGTCCCCAGCTAACTGTTAGAGTATGCAGCAAAGCTGAAATTCGTGGAGCTGCTTAGAAGGAATTGTGTGTCTCACTTCATTAACAGCTGTGAAAATCACAATTTGGATTAATGCTGATGACCAAACGAAATCATTGCTGAAAACAGGCCTCTGGTAGGCAGTGCTGTGCCAAATGAACTAAGAAGCAGATCCTTAGTAAAACTTTAGGTCCTGAAATGGAATTTTCTCTCTCAAAGTATTAGAACTGGTGCTGCACTGGTTGAAGTCAATGGTGAATCAGTGCAGTGCCTTTGTTTATTGGTGTAACTAAAATTCTCTATTTAAGCCACTTTTATGTTGCACTGTATTGATGCTTTTTACTCTACTGCTTGAACCATCTTTTATCGAATTACTATAAAGTGTCATGAGGAAACTAGCATGAAAGAGAGACAGAGTGAAGTACAAGGTGGTTTGTTTGTTAATTAGATGTCTTTCTGGAAACTATACAATAAAATGGTTCTCAAAGAACACTATTCATGTGGATGCTATATATAATGTTGACGTTTATTTAATGTAGAAGCCTGTATCATTAAAGTTCTAACTGTACATGCTGTTTTATTCCTTTACTTATGGTAATGTGTTGTTTCTAGCGTTCAAGGTTCATTAAAATGCTTATACAGAGAAGATTTAATGATCCTAAATATTATAAAGTGTTATTACTATAAAACATTTTTTGGAGGGAATGCCCCAATCTCCCAATTATTGCACTTAGATTCAGAAATACCATCTAGGAACTGAATCCAGTTATTGTTTGTCCTATTTCATAATCATACTGTGCAACAATTTGTGGAAACTGTTAGCCAATTTTGATGCATTGTAATTTCTAATTCATGAAGATTGCTTTCAGTCATGAAGATTCAGCTTTTGTATGCTGTGAGGTGGCAGATGCAATTTTATCCATGCTCACAAATGGTTTCATGGTAGCCAGGCAGAGAAGATTTTTTAAGATGAACAAAAACACAGACACAGATTTCTAGGTTGGAAGAGACCTCAAGATCATCGAGTCCAACCTCCGACCTAACACTAAGTACTCCACTAAACCATAGCGCTAAGCTCTACATCTAAACGTCTTTTAAAGACCTCCAGGGATGGTGACTCCACCACCTCCCTGGGCAGCCCGTTCCAATGCTTAATAACCCTTTTGGTAAAGAAGTACTTCCTAACATCCAACCTAAAACTCCCCTGTCGCAACTTTCGCCCATTCCCCCTCGTCCTGTCACCAGGCACGTGGGAGAACAGACCAACCCCCACCTCGCTACAGCCTCCTTTAAGGTAACTGTAGAGAGCGATGAGGTCGCCCCTGAGCCTCCTCTTCTCCAGGCTGAACAAGCCCAGCTCCCTCAGCCGCTCCTCGTAAGACTTGTTCTCCAGACCCCTCACCAGCTTGGTCGCCCTTCTCTGGACTCGCTCGAGCACGTCCATGTCCTTCCTGTAGCGAGGGGCCCAAAACTGAACACAGTACTCGAGGTGCGGCCTCACCAGAGCCGAGTACAGGGGGACAATCACTTCCCTAGCCCTCCTGGCCACACTGCTTCTAATACAGGCCAGGATGCTGTTGGCCTTCTTGGCCACCTGAGCACACTGCTGGCTCATATTCAGCCGACTATCAACCAATACTCCCAGGTCCTTCTCGGCCAGGCAGCTTTCCAGCCACTCATCTCCCAGCCTGTAGCTCTGCTTGGGGTTGTTGCGCCCCAGGTGCAGGACCCGGCACTTGGCCTTGTTGAACTTCATACAGTTGACCTCAGCCCATCGCTCCAGCCTATCCAGATCCTCCTGCAGAGCCTTCCTGCCCTCGAGCAGATCAACACACGCACTTAGCTTGGTGTCATCTGCAAACTTACTGAGGGTGCACTGGACGCCCTCATCCAGATCATCGATAAAGATATTAAAGAGGACCGGCCCCAGTACCGAGCCCTGGGGGACACCACTTGTGACCAGCCTCCAACCAGATTTGACTCCATTCACCACAACTCTCTGGGCCCGGCTATCCAGCCAGTTTCTAACCCAGGGAAGCGTACGCCAGTCCAAGCCCCGAGCAGCCAGTTTCTTGAGGAGAATGTTGTGGGGAACGGTGTCAAAAGCCTTACTGAGGTCAAGGTAAACCACATCCACAGCCCTTCCCTCATCCACCAAGCGCAGGAAACAAGCCTTGTTAAAAAGCAACAGCAACAAAAAAGTAGGCTTTGTTTTCTGGTTTTCTCTGCACAGCACGGATGTTTTACTCTGGTTTTCATGGTTTTCATGTACATGGAGGTTATGTAACCTAAGCATTAGCTAGAGCAATTTAAGCCTCCAAGTCACAGACAAGTAGTGTCAAAATACTTGCACGTGTCCCTCCCTGTCTTGGGTAGGTAGGTTGGAAAGAGGAAGGCATTATCAGAGAGTAGACGTGTCTGAAAAGACATAAGCATAAATATTGTTTGCAGAACATAAATTAACTAGATAGGGACTTTCTTTCATCCCCTTTTCAGCCTCTGCAGTATGGATACTTTTTGGCATTATGCAACATCTTTGTTGTCTTTCTATCCAGCTCCTACCCTGCTTGCTGCTATTTATTTCAAAAACTAAAACTTTACACGCGAGCAAAGAAGCTGAAGCGTCCCCTGATTGAGTACTGTCTATTCCCAGTCCCCTCACACTGATTTTGTTTTGAGAGAGAAATCTTCCATGTTAAATCCCACCACGGGCTATCTACTTCACTACTTTGACTTGCAGTGTTATTGACTGCATTAGAGATAATAGTTTTTAATAAAAAAGGTAAAGCAAAAAGTTCTTTGTAGTTAAGGAATTAATTTTAAGTTGACTGCATAGGAAAAGAGGTGACTGGCAAGCGAGTTCAATAGGAGTGTATTAAGTGACATAATCACTGTACGATCAATTAGATTTCTAATAATTATTAAATACAGCCTTTAGGAAGCCTTACAGCTACTGAGGGTACAGCCCCTGAGAAGGAAAAGAAATCTCCAGCAGCTCAGACTAAAGCAGCCAGGGGGAAAGGAAAAGGGAAGAAAAAAGGAGGAAAAGCAAAAGAAGAGCCAGAAGAAGAAACAGATCCAAGAAAGCTTGAACTCCTGAACTGGGTGAGGTGGAAGTATTTGTATTAAAACTGTTCAAGAGTTGTGTTTTTTTTTACCTCTTTGTATGCCTTTCTATTATTGTACGCAGGTGGGACTTACCCTTTTGTAAAACTGTATGAGAGACTGAATAATCCAAACTACTAGTTTTTAAAGTACTTAAGCCATTCTCAGGAACAAAGAAATAAACAAATAAACATTTTTATTCTAAATAAAAATATTCTATTCAGCAAATAAACATTTTTATTCTACAGAACACTCATTTGCACGTTTCTGTAGGATCAGCAATAAAATTGTGCAGGGGTGCTGTTCAGTCTTGGAGACAGGAACATTTCTCATCCAGTGTGCACTACATGCAGCCACACCACAACAGTACAAGTCAGTGCCTGTCTGCTGAATCTTCTTCCCTGCACTTGTTAGAAGGAAATGAGGACATCAGTGAACATCTTCATCCTCCTTTGTATACATTATTTATCAAATGAAGGCAGCTTAAACATTGACTTTTCTAAGTGCTTCATTTTCCATTTGCAGTAGGTTAAAGCATTTAGTTGTCTAAATTCAAGTTCATGTGTCTAAAGGATTGCTGCTCAAGGGCTTTTCCCCTCTCCCAATGGGTTCTAAGCCTTTAGACCATACTAAGAGAAGATCTATTAGACTTTCTGACCATTTTCCAAAGCCAAAAGTTGAGTTGCTGAAGGAAAAGGAAGTACTTCTTCCTGAATGATTTGAGCCTCTCAGGCATTATATGTTGCCTTTTCTCTGTGAGTGACAGTGAGTAGATGATACATAAGTGAGTTACCAGGTAAATTATGTCAACCTCTTATTAAATGTATATAGTATCATTTTATTTTTTTATTTTAACTTCTTCCTACCATGTTAAGCAATTAAATCTGTCTTTCCCATAATATATCCAGTATGGCAAGCCTGGTTTAGATAAAAATACTAAATTAGATGACTGGAAAGCTATAGTCTTATTTGCTAAAGGTTTGTTTCACTGCTTTCTTGTCTCTCAAAAAGTCACCTGTAAGCTATACCATCTGCATTGACTTGCACAAGGGTAAAATGTCATTTTCTAAATTCCTTCTCACTTAGAGATTAATCAATGTATTTGGGAACTTGGGGATCTCCTAAGTAATGAAAATGTTTGTGGTTGTTGGCCAACCACATCATCTGTGCTTGTGTAGTCACATGTTCTCCATTCTGCAATTCAGGTAAATTCTCTGGAGCAGGCTATGCTGGATGCACTGGTTCTGGATCGAGTGGACTTCGTGAAACTACTCATTGAGAATGGAGTTAACATGCAACACTTCCTCACTATTCCTCGACTGGAAGAACTTTATAATACTGTGAGTGAGCAGAAGTAACAAAATGCCATGTGATATCTTTGCTACTGTATAGGGATGTCCTTTTTCTTCTTCTCCTTCTGATATATGCTTCAAAAACTGGTCTCTAAAAAGCTGAGCTGTAACAGTACAGAGAAGTTGGATAGCAGTAGAGGGAGCCATTGCTATTACACATAGTGTCCTGATGTTTCCCTACATATGTACATTCCTGATGACTGAGCTTGTAGCAGCTTTTAGAAGCTGTTATACTTTGTTATGTAATGACGTGTTTAAAATGCATGTTAAGAACATTTAAAGAACCAATAAGTCAGTATAATTTTTCTTTGTGGCCAAGAAAAACAAAACGTTTTTCCCCAAACTGTAGGACATCATGCTTCTTTATTTATATTCTCCCCTGCCCAAACTGCAGCAAATTCTTCAAGAACATGACTACTTCTAGAGTGTTTTTCTCGCTGTCGTTTAAGTGGCAGGTAGTCCAGGGCAGCAGTCATACAACATATAACTTAAGTCTAGTCCTCTAATCCCTTATGGCTCCTGCTGGAAAGCATAAGTTCAGACAGTACCAAAAACTGCTGTGACTTGAATCAAGATCGTTGAACTACCACATAAAGCATTATAAGAAAGGGACTATACAACTCTTGATTAATACTGTGTTTGTCACTGTAGCCCAGTTCCTTCTTTTCACCCCTGTTAAATGTGATGGCACATACTTGCCTAAAGTTCTTCTTACAGGCCTATTTGTATTTGTGAAAAATATATTGAATATTGAATATTGAAGCTCTAATGGACAGTGAATAATTTTTGTTTCAGAGACTGGGCCCTCCAAATACGCTGCATTTGCTAGTTAGAGATGTGAAAAAGGTAAGCCTAACAGCTGCACTACGTTTGCATGATTACATTAACAATATGAGTCAACTGTAAAAGCAAGCACAGCATGGGGGAAAACAAACATGTAAAATCGAGATGGTAGCTGTTAAGGAAAGTCAGATAATTTCTTGGGGCAAATAATGGTGTCAGTCTAATTTGGATATGGCTGTATTGCACTAGTAGTAATTTAAAAACAATGGAGAGGAAAGTAAAGCTCCTAATATTGTATCATTTGAGATTTTGATACTGTTTCTTCTCCACAAGAAGCTCCCAATGCAGTGTTACAAAGGAGGAGTGAAAGGAAAGGCTTGCTAAGTTTACTGGAAGCCCCACTTCCCAGAACATAATTTCTTCCCTTTTGTTTGTTTCCCTGTATGTTATTCAGTTACTTTTCTCCCAGGAAGTCCTTGAGAGAAAATCTGTTCTAAGTGCTACAAGTCCTAAATATGTTAATTGTTTCCGTTACATATGAATTAGTTCATTAACAGGGTAATTATAAAATCTGTTGTTACATATTTACTCTCTTTGAGATTTTGGAGTTTTTATTCAGTAAAATGTAACTACAATGAATGGTCTTCCTTTTTGGAAGGAAAACTCCCATTTATCCTGGGGAGGCTTGAGTGTGGGAATTATGCAGTACTGGCTTAATGTGTAATTTGTAGTGATCTACTTCGTAGTTTACAGTTTACTTTATCTCATTCAGTGTTTGTCTTTTTGAGTGTCACTAATGCTCTTCTGCATTCTGCTTTCTGTCTGTCTCTCCTTCTCATTGCATTTTCATGGCTCACTCATTCAGCGACAGTCTCGGGGATTCAGTTGGGTTAACATGGAGGTGATGTGTTTGCTTAGGTTATAGTTCTTTCATTGTAGCAGCTACTCAGTGGTGTTGTAGAAGCATTTAATGTTGTAGGATGTAGTTTGAGCAACTAAGTAAAGTTTTCAGCTCATGGTTCTAGGAGAATTAATACAACTAAGTGTGATGGTGGAAATTATAGTCTTTTTCTTTGATTCTGGGCTACATATTAATCTAAATCATTCTGCATTGTAGTCAACTCTGTAGATAATATTACATCAAAATACAAGTTTCTATAAGATATAGCGTATACCTGATATTCACTATGAAGATAAGTGAGTCATGCTTTTATACTGGATTAATAATGATCAGTACAAAGTTATTTAAATTCACCAGTTTAACTCTTGCAAACAACTTGTGCTTATATAGACACTGACATGTTGTACAAGTAAATCACAAATAAAAATTTGTCCTCAACTATAAATACTGCCAGAAAAAAAAAATCTGGCCCCCAAAATTTTCATGATGTGAATTGGTTATCATTAATTTTGTACAAATATTGAGAGATTGACACCAGTGGCTATAAATATTACCACTGTACCAGTATAAACATGAAACAATATATCTAGTCAGGCAATTTAATGTACATTATCTTTTCTTATCCCAAGTCCTTATTTTGTTTTGTTTTTTATTTTGCTTGTTTTTGGTAGGGAAATCTTCCACCAGATTATCATATCAGCCTAATAGATATTGGTCTTGTACTTGAATATCTCATGGGTGGAGCTTATCGCTGCAACTATACTCGAAAAAGTTTTCGGACTCTTTATAATAATTTATTTGGACCAAAAAGGGTAAGAATGAGTTAATTCTGGATGTGGCCATCATGCTGATGGTAAAAATAGGTAGTACTTTGTTCCTTTATCGTTGTGAAACATTGCATGTCCAATGCTAAAGAAATGCTATAAGACTGATGTTGAAACTCTGATAGTGAAGCTGTATAAGGATCCTGTAACACATCCATGTTAAAGGTTAGGAAGGCCCCAAAGGTGGTAAATACATTGACCTGAAGGTAAATTTCCCCTTATTTTAGTAGTTTACAATCCAAGGATTTCTATCTGTCCTGTCTGCATGTGTACTTATTCCTACTTTAAGCTGTAGCTTGACCTTTTAGTTTGAACTGTAAACTGTATAAAATAAACTTTCAGGTCTATTTGCCAAGTAATTAAATGAGTCCTCTAAGGAACTGCTGTGAGCATAAATCTTATCCTGCAGAAATCACTATAATCTCAGTAAAGCATTTTGTAGTTATGGATCAATTTTGAGAATATCAAGCACAGGCCTTGCTTTGTTAAAAATTCTGTTCTGAGCAAGTAGAATAATTATTTTTGTTAACTTATTTGTTTGTTTGGTTCAGGTTTGAAGATCAAGTGAAGCTTCCTAACCTAATTACAAAAAGCAATTGCTTCAGATGGTCAGAAGGCCACTCATACCCCAAGTAAACTATTCCGTAGCCAAGATATAGTGTATATATATATTGTGTAGTACTATCTGATTGAACTTACAAATAAACCTTTTACAGAAAATGTAAAGCAGAGATTTCATAATACAACAGAGGGAATATTTTTATGGGAAAATATGAGAGGTTTGAAGACCTGTTTTTTTTTTTTTTAACTGTTTCCTGTCAGTTCATTACCCTTTGTCTGCTTAGACTCATTTTTTTTTGTGAACATGAACATATTATGATTTTAATTCTCAAAGTAGTCAGTTATTGAATTATATTTAACTATTTTGTCTGAATCAAAAGATTTCACTTGGGTGCAGGATGGAAAACATTTTCTAATCCATTGCCTTCCTGCAAATACAATTAAGTGGGAGATTAATTAATTGCACCGTTATTGATACAATTATTTAGAAGAGTAATTCTAATGAAAATGTGTTTTTCCTTGGTGTTTTTTGGTCTTTGAATTTTGCCTCCCATCTAACTAACTTTCTTTTCTATTTTAATATTCAGCCGAAAGCTCTTAAACTACTAGGGATGGAGGTAAGTTGGATTTATTGTAAAATACTGGTTTTATCAGTGCATTTCTTGGTACAAATCTGCTCTTGCTCTTAGCTTTTTCACTATTATTGTGGCTTAAAGTAAATTGTAACTAGAGAGGATCTTGCGTTTTGCAAACAGCCTCTGAAATACTTCTGACTTTTTTATGGGTAGGGTCTTGAGAGCTGCTTAAAGCTTTGCATGGTAATCCACAGGCAGTTTTCAGCATTATTATGTGATAACACGTTTCATGCTGGAATGTACTGTAGATTAAATCATTCAGATGTGAACACCAATGATGTTGAAGAGAGAGTGTAGTCCAACAGTGCTGCTTATAGTCAAATCTCTTTAAACCGTGAAGTAACAATTAAAGCACAAATGAGGTTATATCATAGACAAAGCATTTAAGTGGATTGAGAAAACAAGGCATGTTAAGTGCTGTCTTCCACTATAAAAGATCCTTGCTACCATTGATGACACCATGCTTTGAAAATATGAGATGGAACTGAACCAGAATTTCAGTCCAAAACCTGCCTCAATTACCTGTCAGTCTGCAGAAATTTTGAGTTGATCAGGATCAAGTCTGGGATGATGCCTAAATGTGCACCCTGTTCTGGAGGCAGTTGCTTTTGTTTCTGAAAAATGTATTTATACATAGCAGGAGAGCATTTACCTAAAGAGGCTAAGGACATTTCTCTATGACGTATGCCTTTATTAGTGCTGTGATAGTATTTGAACACTATATATGTACATTTTGCTAGTGTTATCTTTGATGTGAACTCTACCCGCACACGAAAGCCTCTGTTTCCCCCAGCAGATAAGCAGCTTTCTTCTCCACAAAGAAAAGTTCAAGCTGAATTTAATTTCTGTGCTCAACTTCATATTTTCTGATGGATCAAAGCCAAAAGCTCAGCCACTCAGAGGTGCAGCCTTGTTTGATCAGTTTTGATCACATCTAGGTTACTTAATGCTTCTCCAAATGCAAATTTTGATTTTTCCTCTTTCAGTGGGAAGTGGTTTATGTGGCACAAACTGAAGTGTTCTCTGCACTTGATAGTGGGTGTAGCTCACTCCCTCTTTCTAAAAGAAAATGTTGAAATGAAAAATGAACTTTTCTTTTACTGAAGTGGTCAGTAATTTCATGCATCTCCAATTTTTATTTTCACTTCCAGTGTTAGCAGCTTTAAAACAAGAAGTTTAGGCTCCTTGGCACTTTCTTTCCTACCCAGGGTTTTGTTTTAATTTGCCTTTCAGAGCGTGAGGAGTACCTGATTTTTTGTTCCTCCATTTGAGATTTTATGCTTTGTGCTTCAAAGATGCTCTACAATTTATTCATGTGCAATTTATTCATGCAGTTAAGGACCCCTAAATTTTCTGTAAGAGACCAAGGTCACCACTTGCAGTTTTTAGAACCACTGAAAGAGAAATGCATGCTTGATTGTTGAACTGAAGAGGGTTTTTTGGAAACCTGGGGTGTAAGGCTGAACCCTGAATTTGGGTTTAAGTTTATAATTGTCATAAAGTAGTGCTTTAGGCTGAGACTGCTTATATGAACAGAAATTGATTCTGTAGGATGGTAATTGCTTTTACTTGCAATCCTATTCTGAGGTTGGAATCAAGGCCTACAATGATGATAATCTCTGTCTACACCTATAAATGCAATGTTCTTCCTACATTATTTAAACCTTAATTTACCCAATCATGGCTTTTCTCCCTTCAGGATCCTGCTTCATTGTCAGTACTTCCCTTCAGTTACTTCCATGTTGGTTCCTGTAGTAATGGCCTATCCTCTCTATCCCTTTAAGAAACGGGATACTTAAACCTTCCGTTTGCCCAGTATACATGAGAGGAGATTGCTTATTCAAAGGTGAACACTCCCTTTAGTATCTTGCTGTTCTTAAGGACACTATCTGCCTGTCTTTTCTGTTTGCATGTTAACCACTCTCTCCACCTGTATCTGCAGACTGCTTTGATACCTGTAAGATATGCAGCACTGTTCTTCCGGAATAGATATAGACATATCAAATAAAAACTTAGAGTGGAACGTTCACAGTGAATTCAGGTTTGCTAAAGCTCCATTTACACTGCAGTAGAATGTATTAAATATTAATTCACTGCAAATCAACTGGTGCAATTACACATGTGGTAGAGATCCACTTACAATGCAGTGTAAAGTGATGGCTTCAGAACAATAGGATTCTACTGTACTTATCCAGAATGGTGACTTGTAGTTAAGCATGCAAGAACTGGTTCTCTGAATAAAATATTAATGTGTGTGCTAGCCCAGTGCATGCTCTTTCACATGTTCTTCATAGTTTTTTTTTTATCATTTGCTTCAGCAAAAAGAAAAAAAAAGTAATAATATCATATCCTCTCAATATGCGTCCTGTGCATGGTGCCATTGTCAGATTAGCTGTTAAAGATTGATGGGAAGAATTTCTCTTCTTTTCTTCTCAGGATGATGAGCCTCCCACAAAAGGAAAGAAGAAGAAGAAGAAAAAGGAGGAAGAGATCGATATTGATGTGGATGACCCAGAAGTCAGCCGCTTTCAGTATCCATTTCATGAACTTATGATATGGGCCGTGCTGATGAAACGGCAAAAGATGGCACTCTTCCTTTGGCAACGAGGAGAGGAAACCATGGCCAAGGCACTTGTTGCCTGTAAGCTTTACAAATCTATGGCTCATGAGTCTTCTGAGAGTGAACTAGTGGATGACATCTCTCAGGATCTGGACAACAACTCAAAGTTAGTAGACCTGGTGCAAAGTATGCCTCTACCTGATAAGAGGGGGTTGTTGGACCTGCTGAAAAGCTAGATTTTAAGTAGAGTACAATTAATTTCTAGACTGTAGGTTCATTGAATGTGACTTGGAGCCTAGTTATCAACAGTAAAAAAGCCAAAATTTGTTCTGAGAGTCCGAAGGCAGCACTAGCAAGGAGAAGACTTGCATTTTTTCTGATGGCACACATTCTTTCTTCAGCTTCTTTCTCTGTAAACCAGCTAGTTTTATTTCACAATGTTATTTTCAAGATATGATCGCATAAATTAAGGGGTATCTGATTATGTAGTTAAACTGGTCTAAAGATGTTATTGGTATAAGCTTATACCAATAGTCTGCAGACACTAAAAATTTGATTGGAGTTTTTGTAGACTGTCCCAAATCAAGTTCGAGACTCAGTTGTTCTTGTCTTTGCATATGGGAAGATAGAACCCTATATGAATAGATTGAAAATCCCAAATGCAAGCAAATGCTGATTGCTAAATCAAACTTCACTAGACATACCTTGCATCTTCCAGAGATTTTGGCCAGCTGGCAGTTGAGCTCTTGGATCAGTCCTACAAACATGATGAGCAGATTGCCATGAAACTACTGACCTATGAACTGAAAAACTGGAGTAATTCTACCTGCCTGAAACTGGCTGTGGCAGCTAAACACAGGGACTTCATTGCTCACACATGCAGTCAGATGCTTTTAACAGATATGTGGATGGGGCGACTACGTATGCGGAAAAACCCAGGACTTAAGGTATTTGTTCTGCATTTACTTTCAAAGATATGGTTGCAAATAATACTACATTATATATAGTGTATACGTAGAACAAATTAGCTTACTAATTAAAGATGGTTTCAGAACATACATGTTTGGAATATCCTATTTTTTGTTTCTAAACTCAGGTAGTCTAAGGAACATTATCCTGTGACAAAGGAAAATGCCATGACAGTGACCTATAGAAGGCTTAATGTGATTGGAACCTGAGAGCAAAGTTGTGGCTTTCAATAAATATTGAGATCTGTTCATTTAAAACATGAATCCCAAATTAAAAATTAGTTGGATAAAAGCAAAAAGATCTCTAGGGGTCCACACAATGAAGACAGAGAGAAAAGGAACCAGACTTGGACAGATTCTTATTAGTGTTGTACCAGAAGACACAGAGTCAAGATTGAAATCTGTGCAATTGTATTGTGTGAAATCATGTGATCTTTATTCCTTTCTTCTACAATTTTATGATTGTATCCCTTGTACTGATTTTTATATTTCCTGATTATTGGGTTTGGAAAAAAAAAAAAAAAAGTAGTAATGTGAGGAAGCTGCCACAAAGAGAAACATGAGTGAGCCAATATTAAGGAAATAGACCAGTGTTTGTGTTGGTTTTTTTTTGTGCATTTTTAAGTGAATATTATCTTTTCTTCATGATATAATGCAGATGCTGTCCTCCACGTGAAGGCCCATCATGATGATGTCGCCTTCAGTCTCACCTCCTTATTTTCTTAATCCCCCCATGTCAGAGTGCCTTGCCACCCTTCCCAGGTCATGCTCCTGAGGTCGCTCACACACGTTGCACTCCCTCTGTCATTTTCAACTTCTTTCCGCTTTCCCCCATCTGCCACGTAAAGCCATTCAAAATCTTCAGGTCTGTGTCTGCCTTTCAGTTTTCATCATGGTGATTTCTAAATCTGTTCATTGATTTCCCTTCTTTTCTCCAAAGCATTAATCAACCTGCTAATGTTCTAATTTTGTTACCTGCATTCGTCTCTTCTTTTACTCTTTTTCTGTACTTTGGCAACTCATGCCTGTGTTTCCGTATCTCTGCATTCTTGTACAGTAAAAGAATTCTCCAGGTACTATCTACAAAATTTCCTTTACCTTTCACAAGTTTTTTAACTACTAAAAACTAATTACAGTGGTTGAGTAAAGTAACTATAAAGTCCAATAAGAAATCTAAAGCCCTCCTCCCACTGCCACCATGTCATTCCATGGAATTTCTCTGCTCAACTCTAATTCTGGAGAACAGATTGTTTTTTACATGCTGTATATTCATAGAGATGGAAAGTGTTCCAGTGTCATCTTTTCATACAATAGCTTATTGACAATATTTAAGTGCTACACATTTATTACTTTTGTAGGCCTAAGGATAGCAGAGTATCTTGAATACTATGCAAAAGAAAAGATTTTTTATGGGATTAGCCTTTTTTATGAAAACTATTAGTTTAAACAAGTATTGCAGTCTGAGTTGAATTCTTTCTTGTTGTACAGGTTATAATGGGGATTCTCTTCCCTCCTACCATCCTTTTCCTAGAGTTTCGCAGTTACGATGATTATTCTTACCAGACATCAAGAGAAAATGAAGAAGGCAAAGAAAAAGAGGACGAAAATGTGGTCAGTACTGGAGCTTATCAGGAAGTTCTAAGAGTGCTCAGTATTCTAAGTTCTCTGTGCTGTAGGTCGCTGAGGTTAAAATCACAACTGCCTCTGTGAAGAATCAGTGAAGGGTTTTGGAAGTATGTAGGCTGTATTCTCAGGGTGTGTAAATTATCTGTATAGTTGTATAGATTTACTATAGCTGAGAGATTTTGTATTTTAAGAAAAGACAACTGGAGGTCTGTTGCTCAGAGGAGGAGTTTTGAAGCTAACAGTTGGCTGGGATTATAAATGAGAAGAGCTACTGTTTTTAATGTATCAGTGAAAACTGACAACTTCATTTTTTTCAGGATGCAAATGTGGATACAGGCTCCCGAAAAGGAGATGAAGAGAATGGAAATAAAAAACAAAACAGCCTTCCAATTGGAACAAAGATCTATGAGTTCTATAATGCACCTATTGTCAAATTTTGGTTCTACACAGTAAGTCATGGTGATTAAGCTGACAGTGATTGTTTTTCTCATGCCTATGAAACTTAAAGGATTGCAATGTAAAAATAATAACCACATAATATGTACGTAATAGTGATTTTCATGGAATCTGATGAGTAAAGCACTCTTTTTATTCAGAGAAAAATGCTTAGACAGTGAAACAGAACGAGTAA
Organism: Cygnus atratus; assembly: GCF_013377495.2. Taxonomy (NCBI): domain Eukaryota; kingdom Metazoa; phylum Chordata; class Aves; order Anseriformes; family Anatidae; genus Cygnus; species Cygnus atratus. Next base: position 5,684,205 of record NC_066372.1, on the reverse strand, counting down.
CTGTAGCTTATGCTGTCATCCTCTAAAGCTCCTACACACTTTGAAGGAGGCTCTGGCTAGCTAAACATACGCCAGACCATGCGAGCTGCATAGTCCAGTCACTCAGTCCACGCTAGACTGGATTCCCTTGCTTTTTAAAGCCCTCTGGATCCTGTTCTGCTTTGAAATGCACTTTAACACCCAACAAGAAATGCTGCAGTATGAGTGCTTGCCATTCACTGTGTCAAGTTAGGCTCAGGTGAGTGCAACCTCAACAGAAGCACAGATCCCTAAGACTTCATAGACGCTTTTTTCCTTTTTAAATAATTAAAAGCAATCTAAACTACAACCATCTCATTTTTTCTTTAGTGCATCAAGAATTGTCTGGTGCCAAACTCTAATAAAACAGAAAGAAATATTCATGCTGCTGCTGATGAATTTCATGTGTGCCCTGCATGAAAGATACTGGTTTCTTTTTTATTCTAAGTTAGGACTTCTGATATCTAGTATGCTATAATATTATGTAGGTTTTTAGTTTCAGCGCATCATCACAAAGCACTATACTGATCTTTCTGCTGCCTGTAATAATAATTTAAAAGGAAAATTCCCATTTAATTTCAAATATAAGTATTCAATATGGTTTCATAGTGTAAAGGAATTACAGTGTTGTAGATTTAAAAAGCCACAGGCACAAAGGGCCTGATTTAAAATGCTTTGGCATTGTCCTGCTAATTTCAACAAATGAGATAGTTCAGCTGTCTGGATCATATCCATCTGCTGGAGGCCCATGGCCTCTGCCACTGTGCGTGACAGCTCTGGTAGCAAGAGCATTGTAGCAAGCACACTTCCTTCACGAAAGAAAAGCTTTTTCCTTGCACAAGTAAGTCTTCAGCACCTCAATCTGTCACACACAGCCTCAAAGTACGTGTTCATATGTGTTAGTATCAATGTCACAAAATTCTATAAAGGATTTCCTTTTTGTAGATATCATACCTGGGTTACTTGATGCTATTTAATTATATCATCTTGGTGCGGATGGAACGGTGGCCGTCAGTCCAGGAATGGATTGTCATCTCTTACATTGTGACACTGGCTTTAGAGAAAGTAAGAGAGGTAAAGTCTGATGATACTAACATCACATAATCTTCAAAATGAAGCTCTTTTGTAGAGGTGATAATGGCATTGACTTATGCAGAATGTGAGAAGCCGTGCATGAGAGAAGATTGTCTTATCCACAGAGTCCCAAAATGCCCATCACTGGAGAGAGTTTCATTTATGACCCATTCCCATATGCTAAAACTTCCCCTTACTGGGTAAGTCTTCTGGTTTGAATGTTATTGATAAATTCCAACAACAACAACAAAGGCTTAATTAAGCCAAAATAGAAAGAAAGATTAAAAGAAAATGTTGCAGCTAGGCACTTAAAATATTGCTGCTTAAGACAAATCGTGCTGTCAATGGGAGGGGGTCCCAGCTACCTATTAAATGTGAAAAGGTTGTTCTTTTTTCATGACTGTTACTTCAGAAATGTAGCTTGGCATTTCTCCTAATTATGTCTTTGTTAATTTTTTATTTTAGATTCTGATGTCAGAGCCAGGAAAGCTGAGCCAAAAAGTGAAAGTTTGGCTCCAGGAATACTGGAATATTACTGACCTGGTGGCTATTTCAGTATTTATGATAGGAGCAGTTCTTCGTCTACAGAACCAGCCTTACATGGGTTATGGAAGAGTGATTTACTGTGTCGATATAATTTTCTGGTACATTAGAGTACTAGATATCTTTGGTGTGAACAAGTATCTGGGACCTTACGTCATGATGATTGGAAAGATGGTTAGTAAGTTATGTATTCCAGAACTTCATAGGAAACAAAATTCAATTCTGATTTTAAATAACAATCCTGAAGAAGTTTTTCCATCTGTGTAGGACTCTGAATAAGGGCTGTGAAAAAAATTTCTGTGTAAATTTTGCACACACATGAGATTGAATACTCTTGCTAATAATTGCTTGATTCAAGAGGGAGGTACTTCTTGAATTTTTTTGAACCAATTTCAAGGCTTGTTCACTTTGCCTGCCTTCTGCCTCCCAAAGCCATAGCAATAACAGATTGCTGATACATAGGAATCATCCACAAAACCATCAGTTGTGGAAAAATGATACAACAATGATTGTCATCTCTTTGCAACCACAGAGAAACTCTGTGTTGGAAGCACAGCATAGTAATGCCATGATACATGATACAAAAGAGAATAGGAATAACAAACCTTTTACTGTTTTAAGTCTTTTTTAAAAATACAAATTCAGACTTTTTCCTGTATTTTTATTTATGTTCAGTTCATGAGGAGTAGTTAGAGTCAAAGAATAATATCAGGAAGATTATCTAGGAAAATGTCTGAGACTTGATCATTTTACTGCATGTTGGCAAACAGACATGCCGATGCCACTGTACTAGCTTCTGATGATAAGAACCCCTCTGTATGGTCTCTCTGCAGATGATTGACATGCTCTACTTCGTGGTGATCATGCTTGTTGTTCTAATGAGTTTTGGAGTAGCCCGTCAAGCTATCCTGCATCCAGATGAAGAGCCTTCTTGGAGACTAGCTCGCAACATCTTCTATATGCCCTACTGGATGATCTATGGAGAGGTGTTCGCAGACCAGATAGACCGTAAGAGTAGAATTCATAGTAAGATTCTGTTTCCTGTTTATGAGGCAGATGATCAGATCCAAATTAATGTTTTTTTTTTGTTGTTGTTTGTTTGTTTTTAATTTGGAATTAGAGTGGTTTTGTCTGTATGATTAATTATTCTTGTCTTGAGGGTTTTCTTGTGACAAACTCAGGAGACTAAGAACTTTCTGTTCCCCGCCTGCATGTCCTGTCTCTCATTGTATGTCCCAATTCAGTTAACAGTGAGAGTGATATAGTTTGGAATACTCACCTATCAGAGAGTATAACAGTATTAAACGTTCTGTTTACTTCCAGGAATCAACAGAGATCATTCTTAAACTTTTCTTTGAACCAATGTTTTACTAATAGACAATTCCAACAGAAGAAGAAGAAAATAAATACCTTATACAGGAGACAAAACTATACATACCTTTCTATCTCCAGCTCACAGCACAAACAATGAGCTAATACATTTTTACTAACATCTATCTACTTTCCAGAAATCTTTCAGTTTCATAAATCACTCATGTTCTTCTTTTCTACATCTTTGGAAAAACAAAACAATAAAGCTGCTTGATTAGCTTTGGGTGTTGAAATAGCATTTCTTACACAAAAGCTGCACAGATTAAAATAAAATCTGTCTTAGAGGAGATGGACGCTGTCATATTACTGGTAGTTTTTTGTTAATATTCAAAATTTGTACAGATGGTTAAACATGGAGCTGGCTTCCTTTAGTATGTATTAGAAGAGTTTGGCTGTCTTCTTTACTCCCCACCACTGTTGGGTGTAATCTCACCTTGGTAAGATCTCTCCTGAGCCTTCTCTTCTCCAGACTAAATTGTCCCAGTTCCCAGCCTTGCCTCATTTGTCAGGTGCTCCAGTCATCTTAAACATTTCTGTGGCCCTTTGCTGGATACTTTCCAGTACTGGGGAGCCTGGAACTTGACACACCAGTCCAGATGTGCTTTCACCAGGGCTGAATAGAGGAGAACAACTACCTTCCTCAACCTGCTGGTAACTCTTTTCCTAATGCAGCCCAGGAAGCTTTTCAGTCTAGTTCACTCCATTTAGAAGATGCCCATGGGCAAGAAATCAGTGGTATTCAACAGCAACATATTCTTTAGCAATAGGGAAGACTGGCCGAGTTTCTTTCAATAGTGTGATTTTTCTTATGCTCACCATTTAGGGGTTGGCGAGCAAGTATCCATACTGCCATTAGAATGGGCTTTAATGATATTGTACTTTAATAACAGCAGTGTCATGGCTATTAATGGAAACAGAGCTATTCAACAGAAACAGCTGGCAGACTCAAAGCCGGAGTGATTCTTAAAATAATAATAAAAAATCAGAAGGAAATATTTCATAATAGCTGAAAGAATGATCTTGTGTGGTAACTTTGAGTTGTTCTGTGTTTGTGGTGACTGCCAGTTTTGTTAGTTGCCTGAGATATCTTGTAAGTTTACATGATCATCTGCCATCAACATTTTGTGATTTATTTTAATATCATGAATTTGCTGCCTTGTGTAACATTTGGAGAACACAATGTGAAAAGGAAATGGCAGAATGCCATGCAGTTCTAACTAATACATTGTTTCTAACCATATGTCTCCACTGTTACGACATTTAAGTTGCTTATCTTTTTGTGGTGACAAAACTGTATTTTCAATCATCTTTCTTGGTTTCTGTTTTCCTTATATTATTCTATTGTTTTCTTTCCTTCTCTCCCTGCCTCCTTTCTTATTTCATTCCTTTGGAATGCCATTCAGTCTATGCCATGGAAATCAATCGTAAGTCTCTGTGGAGAGCTGATTATCTCATTTAGCTGAATATGTTCATTTATCTTTTTCTTCACTAGAACCTAGGTATTCAGTAGATATCATAATTACAGGGCTTACCCAATATTCACATGTGAATTGTTTTTCTGCTGAAATAGTTTCATTTGAAAAGAAGCAGAGGAAAAACATTTTAATATATGTTGCAGATCAGAAGTTTTGGCCAAGCTTTTGTAATTAATATTATGTTATAAATAATTACCTTTGATTACCTATATATTAGTGTTTCTTTAGCAGCACTTTCATTGATCCATGTGAGTAATACTATGATTCATTTGACTTCCCTTTTATACTTTCCTTGTGATAAACAGGAAAATGTAGGTCTGATCTTTGAAAAGCAAGTAAAATATGTTGGGATTAATCGTAGACTAAATATCTATTTTCTTCCACAGTAAGTAAGAATAAACTGTTGTCTAATATTTGAAAGTATTTTTCAGGGGACGTTGGATTTTTTTTTCACTTTCAGAAAGCTTCAAAAAGCTGTTTTTGCCTAGTCACATAAATTAAAAGTGTAATGAACTTATTGTCAGACTTAGTATTCATTAAGGGATTTCAGCAAAGGAACCTGTGGTTGATAAACACTCTACCTAATACAAAATGGTTTCATAAAAGAGTTTAGCCTTGCATTTGAAATTAGATAGGCTGCCTCTGCACTTAAAGACAGAACAAACTTGCTGCATTTACCCAAACTGCAAAAAAAGCCCTTACTCCAGAGAGTCTATGTATTTTGTGAGGGGGGGGGGAAAAATCAATTTGGAAAGGAAGCTGCATTACACAGTAAACTTGAGGTCACTTCCATGTTCACTATTACAGGAAATTATTTTTGCATGGTGTAGTTAGAAGCAGACTTTGGAATAGAAATTATACATACTTTCTACTGGAAATAAATTGGCAAAATTTATTTAGTTTGGTAATTTTTATATGTGTGTCATTATTAAATAAATGTGAATTCTTTTCTCAATTGTCAGGCAATTTAAATACCTTTCCTGTTTTTAATTCAGCTCCTTGTGGAGACAATCTTTACGATGAGGATGGTAAACGCCTCCCTCCATGCATACCAGGGGCCTGGCTCACTCCAGCTATTATGGCCTGTTACCTCTTGGTGGCAAATATCCTCCTGGTAAACCTGCTGATTGCTGTCTTCAAGTATGTAAATGATCATGTACTATCTTTACTTTCTTATTGCCAAGATAAAATTTCTGTGGGAGTCCATCAACTGATTTTGCAAGGGTTTGCATTTGCACTCAGAATCTAATTGCTCTATGAACATGACTGGCAAATGTTTGGAATGGTTCATACAAAGAAAGAGCATAGGACAGGTTACTACAAATTTGCCAGCAATTGCAGTAGTGCGTATGCAAGGATCTGGCTATCGTCAATCACCGCCTAATGGAATATGTCAGGCCTCAAGATTGCTTAGTAAAGATGAAAACTGAATCCATGAAACCTGCTACATATGTGATGGAAGGCCCATACAACCATTAGCAAACATGATTCTACTATAGTTCTGCAGAATGAAAATGCAAGCATCAAAAGCAGAAGGCATTTCTACTATCACTGCATCATCTGGCTTCTTTTTTCTTCTTGCTTTGCTTGTAACTTAGGAAAAAAAAGAAGAGAGGGTTTTGCAGAGTTCTTACACCACCCATGACAGGAGTGTATATTGCCTTGAACCAAGAGAAAGGATGGCTACACATCACCAAGATCTGTGGCTACGTGTGGCCAGTACAAGCAACATGCAGCTGTGCAAATTCTTAATGTTATTCCATAAATCCATAAAATCCATACTTAGAATTTGCTGGAGTAAAACTAAATGCATTTCTACAGCCTGTGCTTTCTGCCAACAGTTATGTTGCATGCTTTTCCTATCATCATCTAGGGATTAAAAAAAAATAGGAACAATTGAAACACCTACTTGCTACTAACGTTTTCCCATAACACCAACTGAGAAAACCAGGTGATTCCATTTGGATGTCCATAAATATGCAGTGTTGCAGGGCTTGCTGGCATAGGTGACGGGTATCACAACCACAAAAATAGTTCATTTTGTGCTCAGAAATCTACAGCTCACAAAGCCTGTCTTTCATTTGATGTATGTAGCTTAAAAGGTCATGAATTTTAAAGTGCTCAAATGCCAGTCACATTGCTAGGGGAAAGGGGAAGTATTTTACAATGGTAGCTATTATTGGCTGAAGAGACCAGGGAATCAGCAGTTTGGGAAGTAGGTCATGCTGTTAACTCCTGCCATCCTAGCATGGTTACAGGGGGGTGAGACCTAGCTGGGGAATTCCTGCTATGCTGGAGACACAGAATGAAGTCAGATTGTCAATTACCAGTGTAAGTAATCTCATGTATGCTTAGCCAAAAGAAACTAGGAGCTATGTGTACTCAAGAATTCTCTGTTTTTGAAGAGATTTTTTAACTGTTTTTGTGAAGGTAAATTTTCTAAAGCACAGAAAGAAAAGAATTGGATGGAAAAGTAAAAAGTGGAGTGCCAGTATCATCCTCATAGAAGTGAACCATCCTAGTATATTTTAAAATAGCTTGAAAAGCTTCATCTAAGGCACAGAACATCCAAATCTTCTCTCTCATAGTTGGCATTTTATAACCCTGAATGTTGTCGTCTCTGGATTGAACAGTGTCCACTTTCTACTCCTTCATATCCCCTGAATTACAAAACAGAATGTCTTTATAACACACCCCATTTTGGTGTAGAAATGATGAAGCCATAGCTTCCAAGAACAACGTGTTTTAAAAGAATATGCACAGTGTTTTCAAATCAGAAGTCTGAATGAACAAAGTTTGAATTTAGAACATTTTGTGAAAACTTGAGAAGTGTTTTATGTAGGTCAAGCTGATTAGCATGTTAAAAGAAAACTGTGATTCTTCTGGGTTTAGCATACAAAATACCTTTCATGGATTTAATACTTTGTATAATATCAAATACTGGAATGTGTTAATAGAAATACTTTATAACTAAGCCCCAAAAGACCAATTATGTGATTCATAAATTGTGTAAGTTTCTTTTCACTGACAGATAAAGCACTTTATACAGTAGAAGCAAATAGTCTAAGATGATGACTATTTTGAGTGGTGCATAAGAGATACAGAGCACCTTCTGTTCTGCTACCTTCCAAAGGAGTAATAAAATCATGAGTTCAGGTTCATCATTAGTTCAGCAAGTTCAGTTGCATCAACTAAGAAGTGAACCAAGCAAGTCATGTGGCCTCATGTTGTTATTTATATATTTATTTATTTTCCACTGTTAATTCTTGCTTAATGATAAGTAAACTTAGGGGCCTAACAGAAACTGTACCTATGTTCCCTTTCAGCAATACCTTCTTTGAGGTAAAATCAATATCCAACCAAGTCTGGAAGTTCCAGCGGTACCAGCTGATTATGACATTCCATGACAGACCTGTCCTCCCACCGCCGATGATTATCTTCAGCCACCTCTACGTAATCATCAAGAGAGTCTGCTGTCGCTGCAAGAAGCGTGAAGGAGACCAGGATGAGCGTGACAGAGGACTGAGTACGCAAGGAATCTTCTCTAAATTTAGCTCTTTGCACCATATTAGCAGAAAGCAGTAGCTTTTCCAATGCTGAACTATTAATTTTGTTCACATTGACTGTCCAGTGTATTTGCAGAGGACAGTATGGGAAAAAATTGATGTGAAGTTAACAGCCGTTGAGTTCTTTGGGCTCTTAAGATTACGAGATGCTATGCTGCTAATGAATGCTTTCTTTAACATACTTCAGCATATGTGGCATCCACTTAATCTGGTTTTACCAAGTTCTAGTAAAGTTCATACAATGGAAAGGGGAAATAGGAAACTGAGAGGAGGGGATTACAGTTTCAAATGTCATCTGTAGTGTCAACTTTGTGATTGTGAGCAATGTGTCCAAGAGCATACCCACTTTCTCCATGTTACACACCTGCTATTTCACAGGAGAACAGTGAGGATTCTTCTACTAACACACTCTGCAATTAAGTAATTATCTTTTGCACAGTATGCTTTTGATTTAAAAAAAGGAAATAAGGGCAGAAAAAAAGAGCAAAAGTAACAGTCACTACAGATAAAAAGAGACAAATCTGAATAAAGGATAAAATGTTCCCACGAGCTTATGTTTCCATTGGCTTTTCCTACATGATTTTAAGTTTTTGAAGCTCTTATCTGAAGAATGTCTGGAAAACAATGTTATATCACGTTACCTGTTGCCTTTAACTGTCATTCTTTATGGATGATACTTGAAGTAAGGAACAATCAAACTGGGAGAGATTGCTCTAGTCTCAGCCTATAAAATCTGTTGACTTTGTTCAACATGTAGCACTATTATTAGAAAGGGTAAAGGTCACTAAGAAAATACAGCCCTTAGTGGATGGTTGTAGAAGCAGATAATAGTCATAATGCATTACGTTGCCTTCAGGGCTATAGCCATCTTTGGTGAAGTGCTCATTCCCTGTTTACAAAATCATCTGTTCTTTCAGTGCAGACATAGAATCTGCAGTATCCATATGTCCAAAATAATCTGTTAAATTGGATTTAAATTGACTGACAGAAGTTTAGGAAAAGGAAACACATTTCCTTCTTCTGTTTTATGCAGAGTTATTTCTGAATGATGAAGAGCTAAAAAAACTGTATGAGTTTGAAGAGCAGTGCGTAGAAGAATACTTCCAGGAAAAAGAGGATGAGCAGCAGTCATCTAATGATGAACGCATCAGAGTTACCTCTGAAAGGTACCTATTAAGAAAAGAAACCAAATCACTTACCTGGAACAGTGTATTGCTTTTTGTGTCCTCATCATAACTGAAGTTTAGATAAAGTAGACTTATGATCTCGGAGAAACCCTCACCATATCAGAAGCTGATCTGAATCCTAGGTAAATGTCAATGCAGATGCATCTCTCACAAGAACAAGTTTTTTGTTGTTCTGATGGCATGTCACTAAGGCTGCTGGTTTGGTTAGCTTCATTGTAAGAACGTTTTTGTTCAAGGTGGTTTTTTCCCTCTCACCCATTTGAAGATCACGGTTACACCTCAGATTCCACTTGAGAAAATCAGTACTTGTTAAACTTTTTAAGCTACATTCCCTGACAATGAGAACCTTCTGCTTTCCTGTAGGCCCTCTTTAGGTACTGGAAGGCTGTGATGAGGTTTCCCTGGAGCCTTCTCTTCTCCAGGCTGAACATCCCCAGCTCTCTCTGCCTGTCTTCACAGGAGAGGAGCTCCAGCCTTTGATCATCGTTGTGGTCTTCCTTTGGACTTGTTCTAATACGTTCATGTCCTTCTTGTGCTGGGGGCGTCCCAGAGCTGAATGCAGTACTGTGAGTGTGGTCTCACGAGAGCAGAGTCGAGAGGCAGAATCACCTCCCTCAACCTGCTGTCCATGCTTCCTTTGATTTCTTACGAAGTTGCTCTCTGAGCCGTTTAATTCCCTAACGGATATCTTTCTGTTGAAGGGAGGCAATTTACATCTTACAATATTATTTGTGAAGTTTGAGAATAGAGAAGTAAATGAAATCTGCTACGTGTTATCAAGTCATTTCTATTGCACTATTTCTCCATGGCAATTTGTCAAAATCCTAGGTATTGTACCAGAGAAAAAAGCGTGGTTGCTAAGCCTCACTGATTCACTATGGTCTATAGTCACAAAGCAGATTTGCGTATTTCTCATGGCTTCTTGCTCCAGATGCTTCATCATCTTTTGTGTGTAAGAGCGAAAGAATGTTAATTTCATTTCCACAGTTGATTTACTAGTATATGATCTCTAAGTCACATTCTAACACCTGGCTTTTTTATTCATTCTTCTGGTACCATAATTTCCATTATGATATAAATGATAAAAAAAAAATGGAAAAAAAAGTGTTTTTTTATTGAATTTTTTAAATTGAACTAAGTAATTCTACTCCCTTCTGCTCTGATACGTAATTGAAAGGTATGTCAAGAGAGAAAGTAATCCCATAAACACTAGTGCATGTTCCCTCTTCCACAGCCACAAAACCTGTTCTACAACATGCCTTGATGCTATTTTAAGTCATCCTGTGAACATGTCATTAGAAGGTATTTTTGATATAATTAATTGATGCATTCACAACTGAATGTGAAGAGGGTGGCACACTCAAAGAGGAATGTAATGGTAGTTTCTCCCAAAAGGGCTGCAACTCTTGTACTCTCCTGGCATGTAAACAAGGGCAAAATTCAAATAGCCTCTAATATGGTATAAGAAAAGCATGGATAAAAAGAAAATGAACAAGTACTATGCTACACACAGGAAAAAATAATGATGTATAATGATACATAGCACAAAATTCTGTCTTAAGAAGAAATCAGTAGCTGGGGGCCTATAACAGGTTACTGCACCATCCCACCCTTTCTGTTTTATGCCTCTTTTGTACCCAACAGAGTTGAAAATATGTCTATGAGGCTAGAAGAAGTGAATGAAAGAGAACATTTTATGAAAGCCTCTCTCCAAACAGTTGACCTTCGACTCTCTCAATTGGAAGAACTCTCTGGTCGGATGGTGAATGCTCTTGAAAAGCTGGCAGGTATTGACAAGTCTGAGCTGACATATACGCGTTCACGGGCTTCATCTGAGTGTGATGCTGCGTATCTCCTGAGGCAAAGCAGTGTCAACAGCTCTGATGGCTGCAGCATGTATAGATACCACATTGGTGGTGATGAGTTAACATATGATGACAGCACCACTCCTATGTCACCAGCCATAGGATTGTGTAAAAAAGCCCATTCTATTGGTACAAAAGAAGATGGAGCAGACCCAAGGATGCTGGTTCGAGAGAACCAGACCAGTCTCCATTGTACCTCTAATGCTAATGCAGTCAACCCATCAGATTACAGTAGATCTACATTAGAAATTGAACAAAATGTTTCCAGACCCCATTCTGGTTCGGGTATTTTGGGGGATGAAAACCAAGGGATTTTCAAGAATGATGAAACGGTTCCGCGAAGTATAAACCAGATGGATGTTGTTATCAGCAGACAGTCAGTACCCAAACCAGATTTTCAGAACACTCAGTTAAAAGTAGAACGGACTAAGTTAGAAGCAACAATCTCTTATCCCTTGGACAAATCAAAAGCAATGCGCTATTTTCCTCCTGAAACATTCAGTGCTTGTCAAACCACTATGATGAAGTCGAGGAGCTTTATATTTGCAAAAGGCAGAAAGTTGGTTGGAGGAGTTAACAACTGGACCACTGAGTATAGTACCATCATGGATCAGGTATGCCCTTCTACAATTGAGCAGTGGGCCACAGAGTGGAAATACGAAGTTGAGCAGCAACTTTCTCAAGAACATCCTCCAGAGTACCCTGGTTTTGTCTCTGAAGCAGAAAGGCACGCAGAGCAGAAACAGTTACAGATGGACACAGATGATGACAGCGATGTTGGTGAAGCAGGTATTAGTGCCTCTTACACGTCTGCACCTGCCACTGTCAAGGCTCAGAAGGAGAACTTACTATCAGTAAAGCCAGACAGGACTTCTGGGTTCCCATCAGTACGGTCCAAGAGTTTGCACAGCCATTCTCGGAAAGCCAAGTCTGTAAAGGACAAATTAAACAGACCAGGACACGCCAGTAGTGTAACTAACTTAGTGGTCGCATTTGGCAGTGCAACGGAAGAACAGAAAGCTAGGCAAGAAAATGCATCCACAGAAACTGAGTGTTGAAATGGTTTATGGCCCCTGTTTTATCAACAGTCAAAAAAGGAGCATGGCTAATTGAACAAATTATGGATTTTTTAATGAATTTCTACAGAAGAATTTTGCATATGTTTGTTTCTTTTCATTTTAGACTTGCTAGATACATGTTCTGTTCTTAAATAAGTGCAGTGGGTCAGGTGAAGGGGAAATACATACTCTCTCAGGGGCAGATGTAAAAGTAGGCACAGTCCACAGATGCTGAGAGCTTAGATCTTCCTTTGTTCTATTTCCACTTCCCTCGTAAGCTTATTTACTGATAGACTTTTTATAAAAGCTCTTGAAAGGACAATACAATCATGAAATAATTTAGAAAATATTTTTTCTTCTTTATCAGAAGACTTCTTAAATTGCACAAATTTTTAACCAGCCTTAGTTTTTATCCTGATTTATGCAGCTGGTTTCTTTCTGGCCATTATGTTTTCCAGATCAAAACAAAATTGTTGACTGCATGGAAATATTGTGCAGTTCCCTTTCACTTCTGATTTCTTGCATGCTTCTTAGCAACTCTTTCAGAAAGGCAGAACATAGCAGTTTCTATCCAATAAAATAGAGCTGAATGGAAAAATACAGTTGTGTTTTGAAAAACCTGACCTGGAAAGCTATGTGTAAACATATTCTTGACCCATCTTTGAACTTCAGTTACCATGGTCTGCTTTCAGGATCATATCTGTCCCTGCCCCAAAGCATGCTGGCAGCCTTAAACTGTTGAAAAACAGTGATTATTGTTTCAAAATGTTTTGGGAGATTATAAGTATATAAAGTGTAGGGAGATTTTAATAATGTGAATCCAAGATCTGCATTAGTGTTTTGTATAAGAAGGGATTACAGTGGAATCCCATGTAGAGAAAAAAAATGGCGTTGTTAAAATGCCTGCACTGGAGAAAAAAACAGAAAAGGTAGTCTGATTAGGTGAGATCAGAATGTAGCCAATCTGTGTTGGAAGCAAATCTACTGTGACAAATTAGTATTTCATTTTGCAAATTCAATATGACAGTGCACAAGGAGCAAGAGTTCCTAGGAGTCAGTCTAAAAAAAAAATAAATTCTACAGATGAGAAGAGAATTTCTATATATTTTCTTGAGTCAATTTCAAAAAGAAAGTTCAAAGAAAATAACTCTCTCTACAGAGCATTTTCTATCCCTCAACAACTAAGAGTGGAAATCCACATCTGTAGTTACAGTTTCCTAGCACACTTGTCTCAACAGTAGGTTGAAAAACCTACATACTAGGTTTTGATGGTTTTCTTCATAATAGTATGATTTTTTATTTGCCTCATTCTTCTCTGTTACCTTTTAGGAATTTCATTTTCCCAAATACTCAGCACCTCTTTCTGCAGGAGAGGCTTGCCAATGAACAGACAGGACAGAAAATGAGTTAAAGCTATGTTACTTGTTCACAGAATACTAGTCCAAAGTTTATGCTTAATTCATTAACAGTTAGTACTTACTCATACACTATTTTGAAAAAAAAGAATTTCTTTTTGTCCCCCACCATCAGCTCCTCGGTATGTATGTCTCTGTCTGTTCTTTGGTAATGCTTTTCTGTTTTGAAACACAGAGATTGATGGAAGACTTTAGAATGCATTGATGGCATCATTTTTTTAATATTTGTATTATATTTTCATACTCTACAATTACACTGTGAAGTATTGTTACCATACTGCATGATCATGGTAACTGCATAGATACTTCTGAAGGTTCAGTCATCATTTACTATAGCTTTTTGCCAGCTTGGTCTTATGAGCATGTTTACTGGTTTCACTGTTGCAGAACAGTGTTGACATTTTGCTTTTCATGAGGGCTTCTTTTTTATTCAACTTTAGGGAACATGACGTTCTGTAAAAACAGAATGACATTTGTTTCACTTCCGTGTTTACTTCTGTGTTACCTTTCTATGCAACTACACAGCCATTTTGTATGCGTGGTTCAAATATCCTGCAATTTGCCAATGCCTTTTACTGTTTGCTTGCACACTCGCCAGGAACTGATTCATCATCAAACAAAGGGATGCAGCTTTTCAGCACTTTGCTAAACAAGCAGTATGCATTGTGGAACACAGTACAGTGTGTTGCATGTCTCTTGTTACATTGTGTTTATAAAATTTGAGTTAAATCACGCTTTGTTTGACCAGTCTTTTTTTTATCATTTGCATTACAAAGTTATTAGGTGACATGTAGTTTTCAAACAAAAACATTTTACCTTTGTATTTATTTTCGTACTTTGTGTAAATCATTTATAAAGAAATCTTATGAAAAAGATATGAATTCAGTATACCAAACTGGCCATGGTAAGGATATCAACTCTTTATTTACCTGTTTCTTCTTATGCAGTGAGTGGGCTGAACATTTTCTAAGTGAAGTTTCTTTTTTAACATTTGTCAGTAATTTTCCATAAAGTTCTGTATCCGTTTATGACTTCATAAGGCTTTGATGCTTTCTGTGCTCTTGGATAGCATGAACTGAAATGATAACCCCTCTGCCATTAAATGTGACGTAACTACACTGACCTTTGGCAGAGTTATTTTAGATGTATGGCCATTTTAATAAGATTTAAATACGGCTCTGTATGTACATAAAAGACTGATACTAGATCTGGAGCACACTAAATAGAATAATGATCAACACACCTGCATGCCTGCCTTCCTTCTTTCTTGAATACTGGGTGAAAGGATGAAAGTGTAGAACTGGTATTTCTGAAGATACATGCTTAATGCTGCTTTTTAAGAAGATGCATCCCTCCCGTTACTAAGGATGTGGTGACTCCACAGCAGTGTCATAGTGAATTCTGCTTACTGTTTTTTTATTATGTACTTGACCTGTACTGAACCAGGTCAAGTCCTAAAGAGTGTGCAGTCTAAGGCTATGCACTAAGGCAGAGGCATTACACTGAGGTAATTGGGGTGAATTCACCTTCTAGTATCTTGCGATACAGACATTTCCCTCTTCCCTCAAGGCACGTATTTCAAACACGGTGACCAATTGTTATATTAATGTAAGCAGGTTCTTAACTATACTGGCTGATTCCAATTCCTCCATTTTACATTGCGTCATTCTGGGACTAGCCTGACTTTACTCTTGCAAGCCCTATCCTATTGCAGCAATGCATCACCATTTCCATTTGAAATGTTGGATTTAGATACCTGACAACCAAGAAAATCAAATGTCCATAATATTAAATAGTGAATTCAAATAACCACTCAATCCTTTCAGGCATGGTCTCTCTATACTGCTTCTTTGGACCCTTTTCTAGGTTCTGGTCTTGACTGTCATATTTGGCAAGATGTATATCTATCTGTCTTTCTAAATAAAAATTAAAAGAATTAGGATCTGCAAAGCCTTGTCAGAAAACAGGAAAGCAAGGAGGGCATGTGACCAAGGATGTCAACAGGACTGTTTCATTAGATCTGCATGATCCCCAGGACTATGCGCTGTAATGGGTGCTCTGGACAGTTAATCCACTGACACAAAGCCAGTTTGCTGCTGAGCACTTGTCATGGGAGAGGTGAGTTTTCAGAGGGTAACAGCAGCACTTGGACACATTGCAGGGGTCTCACCAGCTAACATCATTGTCAGCTTATTACTTCTGTACCACTGGTCACTCTAGTTGGACTCATGTTACACTCAAAAAGTTGTTATAAGCAAAAAGGAGATTTACCTTATATAAAAAGTCATGAATTTATTGTTAGTATAACAGAAGTACTAACAGTCTAATATATGAATTATTGTTAGTCTAGATGTAATTATTACTAAGGAGAGAAAAAAATGAGAGGAGAGAAAAGAATACTACTACGCTACTACAGGGAAAAAATAAGGTAAAATTGATATATACGCACTTCCTAGTATCCACCCCTTTTTCTCGGATGTTATGCTCACAATTGCACTGATCCTCTGGGTCAGTGGCTTCAGGCTGCAATGAGGGCAGGAAGGAAACATTGCCAGGTGTCAGGATCCCAGGTCCTTTGCTAGGATGAGCATGATGTTGATGGTGTCTTTTTCTTTACTGTTTGCTTGCTTGGAGGCATTTTTATGTTTGCTAAAAAACTTAACATCTTTGTTTTTCTTCACTGGCCTACTACTCTGTATTACACGTGAGTTTTCTAGTCACCATAAGAATTGCTTTCTCAGATAAACAAACAAGCCAAGGCACAGCTCCGGGCAGGTTGAGACAAGTTCAGACAAAGCAGTCCTGACAAGCCTCAGTCCTGAGGCCCTGCAAAGTCAGCATAAAGCCTGTGGCCTGTTACTAGCAGTGACAATACTTTCTAGAAAGTGTAGCTGGGGCTAGAAACTGGGCTGTGAGACAACTCTAGTCCAGGAGGTGCTTTCCTCTCCCTACAGGCATTGCAGATAAGCGTTTCACTGAATGAAGTGGTCACCTCAGCTGGTTATTTCAGCCTATTGTGGATTTTGATAAACCAATGGGATCCAGCATCAAACAGAAAAGCAAAACAGGTATAAGGACCAGGTAGGCTGACTGGGCCATTTAATGCCCATTTCATCTGGTGCTAGGGACAGAGTGGTTGGGCAGTCAAAAACCAGTAGGCAGCAGTACTTTGCATTGCAGGCTGACTAAACACGGACCTTAGGAGAAATGAGAGACAAACTACAAATTCTCTTAAAACTGCAGTCTTCTTTGGCTTCTTTCAACTTTGAGCCTAATCAGGAGAAACAAAATTTGATATGGTGAAGTGGTACTTTATGGTTGATGCCCTGTATCCTCACAATGGATGTAAGGTAAGTCTTCAAAACAGGCTTTAAATAAAGTCATATTTGCAGTTCTTCAGCCAGAATAATTAATCGTCCATATCCACCATTTGCTTGGTGTGAAATTTAATGAAAAAGGAATTGCGTAATTTCATCTGCCTGCTCTGCTCCTGATTTGTCTCTACAACATTAAAACCCCTCTGAAACTGCAGTGCATCATCCTGCATGATTCATTATCACATTACCTATGTAAAATAGCGCAAGCCAAGGTGGAACACTGTAGCAAAGAATAGCTCCAAATAACTCTAGGCAAGCAATACCTACGTAATGATTAACAAGGAAAGTACCTTTATGTAACATAGCAAAATTCAGCATCATTAAATTCACACACTAAGAATACTATCCCTACTTTGCAGATGTGCTTTTAAAAGGAGTTGCTTTTTTTTTTTTCCTGGGGTACTTCAAGAATCTAAAACCTTCACATAGTTTTTATGTATTTTGCATATCTTAGCCAAGACTGTCAACGTGGCTGTTTTGTGTAAATAATCACATTTATATTCTTCTGCTGGGTCTTTGTCAATGATACTGAGGAAAGAGATTTTATTTCAACTGCTTAAAAAAAATAAATTAAGGTGTAATGATGATCTTCCACAAGAGTTAATACAGACCTGTAGGGCTGGCTTCCTCACAAGTCCCCAGAAGAAGTACCACACTTCTACATGCAGACTATGGCAGCTCGGGTGTGCAAACTATTGAGTGCACAGGTCCACATTGGAGTAACAAACCGTAATGTGTTCAATGAAAAATAGACTAAACCTTGATCAGTGAATCCCTGACTTAGCAGACTTGCTGCATATTTGCGGTAGCTCTGACCATGTAGCTAAGCTGTGAAATCACACAACACACATCTTTGTGTCCTGGAGTTAAAACCAATAACTGAAGCATTCTTCATAAAGCTATGAGAACACACAAGTAGAAATACAGGCCTGGAAGAGAGAGATCATTAACAGTAAAGTGAGTTCAGCAGTGATGATAGCATCAGTGGCAGATGGTAGTCTAACCTGTTGTTGAATGTGTCTAATGAAAGCCATTCTCTAATCTGCTGAGATCAAAAGGGATCACTATGAAAATCTGTTCTGATTTAATCCTAGACCTCCAGCACTGCACAAGCCAAAGTACTTCCCCAACCACAGAGCTGTCTTGTTGAGGTTCTACCAGAACTTTAAGGAAGATACCTAATCTGACGTGCTGTTAATACAGCAGGTTATGCATCATAGCCATAGGTAAGCAGATAAGTATCTCACTGTTACAAACAATTTACATTGTATGAGATAAGAAGCCTCAGGAAACTGCCACTCAGCATGTGGGGTCTGACACCACCAGGAGAGCTGGCCAGGCAGGTCTGGGAGGGCCAGGATGCTGGATGAGTGTAAGGGTACTGGTCAGTCTAGCCCACAGGAGATATCTGTGGATATCTTAATGTTTAAGCAATGAAAATAACTGCACTGAGTCAGAAACAACTTTTTTTTTTTTTTTTTTAAATCATGAGAATAAAGAAGGGCTGTTGTTTCCTTTTTAGTTACACTGGCTTCCTACTTTTCTTTTTGGGTTGTTTATATAAAACAAAGGCATTTTCAGAAACCACTGGCTTAGTAGAACTGCTTGAAAATAGCGAGCAAGTGAGTCAAGCTGGGATGGTTGGAGATGAGCAGGCACTTTAATGCATTGCCAAACAGCAGGATTCAGGGGTCTTCCCTCCTGTCGTGCTTGCCCTACCCTCCCTGACCACTTCATCTGCCTGCCTTGCCCTGCCAGCCCAGCCTGCCCTACCTGCTTTGCCTGTCTGCCCTGCTTGGCTCTGCCTGCCTTGCCCTGTCCTGCCTGCTTCTATTGCGCTGCAAGTTGTGACAGAATTAACTTGCTCCTCCGAAATACTCACTTTTGTGAAATGAACTTTCTCCTCCCACTGGCATAAAACTCTTCCGTTGGCAACTTGTGACTGTTTCCAACAAACACCCTCACAAATCTTGTGACCTGATGTTCACTGAGTTTTTGTTTGTTCATTTTCAGAACAGCACTGCAATTTGAATGTCAGTCCAGTCTTAATGGAAATTTGTGCTATCCTTTGGTCATTCCCTCAAGATTCAGATTGCATTTGCAGCCACTTCTTAGAAGGCTCTGTGCTGATGCAGAATCACTCTTGTAATTCTGATGTGATATAGTCATTTTTAATGACACAGGCAAATTTGGTATATGTAATTTCAAGTCCAGCTGATTTGTACTGATTCTGCCTCCCCCCACCCCCACCCTTGCTTTCTCCTACCCCTTTTCTGATTTTAATTTTCTTTGAACAACGTTCTGAATATGAACAAAAAACATTCAAGAAGAGTAAAGATGAGGGCAAGTCCCTGCAGTATTTCTCACTTATCAAACATTCAAGGGATTTACCTCGTGAAAGGGGATCAGTCACCATCAGGAGGAGAGCTGTGGCTTGCACTCACAGCACTGTCAGGCACTCAGCATTATACCACCAGCAGCTTCTGCAGCACAGCACGTTCTCTAAAATGAAAAGGCTCTGAGCCCAAAGCCATGCAGCTGAACAATGCCGGTTAGACAATGTTTTTTTTTCAGCATAAAATATAAATCCTATATGTAAAAGTACAGGATAAAGTGAAGGGAACTGCCCACTGACACCGAATAGATGGGACCCTTGTGCATGGAGGTACGCTTGTTCTAAAAAATACTGGATGGGATTGTTTTAATCTTCTGTACCTGAAAGTCCAAGCATAGTGGATGGTTATGGAGGTCCTTGCAGATGTTCTCCCCTGGGCTGTTGAATAGCTTTAAATGTGCATGCAGCCTTCTTCTTCGACCTCAGCAGGCGCCAGTGGATCATTTCGCTCCTCACTGTTCAAGCAAACCTCCCTGCGCCTGGCATCAATGGGGCATCATATGTCAGGGAATCTGGATGGTGCCCTGAAGTCTGTTCTTTCATTGAATACCCACCTCCTAACCTCACCAAAAGTTCACAGGGTCTGCAATGCTGTGTGTTTCCCAGTAGCTGGTGCTAGGTGCTGTACGTACCATTTTGTGCTGTTTTATAAGTCATTTTGAAACTTCGTTTCCTGCTTATCAAAAGAAATAGCAGTGCAATGTTTTGGAGTTTAGGTGGGCAACTGCATTGCTTTCACATTCTGGAGAAGTTAAAGCGAGCAATCTGGGAATGCCTTGAAAACCTAAGTAAAGGGAATTCCATGGCTGTAGACCAGCATCTGCTTTCTCCAGTTTGCACATCTACAGCGGTGAGCAAGAGGGTGGCTGTGGCAGCAGCCTGGGAGCTTCACCAGTATGTCCTTACAATATTCCATAGCCATAATGTGGTGATACACCTCATGTAAAAGGTGACAATAAGAACTTGGTAACAGTAGCTGATTCATGCTGGAGCTGGATTCTAACACCGATTACCTGAGACAACCCTGGATTACAATAAAACCTCCCTTTGCAGGCCTCAGGCAGAGGTTTCACAGTCTCCAAGTGGCTCAGAGGCCAAATCGTGGAAATCCTCTGCTTTAGTCTACATTTTAATGTTGTGCTCCCCAAACCCTGTCTTTTGTAACTGCTTTTCTCTGGTGAAAGCCAGGAGGAGATGCAGCCTCTTGGCCCTCACCCAGAGGCAGTGCTGAGCTGGAGCACCAGCCCTGAGGTCCCCTGTGCCCTTGGGAGGCTTTGGGAGCAAATTCCCCTTCCCTCATCTGGAAACAAGGAATGGTGGGTGAGGGAGGTCTCTGAGGAAATCGGAAAGTTGTTGTAACCTAAAACTACTTTCCCTCTGGTCAAAAATAACAACATTGATGGGAAGTGCTATTGCAGGAAGTGGGTAACAGTACCTTTGCTATTTCTGCCTGCCCCACATTGCTGCATTACACTGTTTGAAGCTGTTTACGGCTGAATGTAAATGTTTACCCTTTCCTAGCCCTTGGCAGCCAATTCTCACCATCTGTAATTTTGCACGCATTTCTATTACAGACTATGAGAGCTGTGAGAGAGTGTCATGCTTTTTCTCATTCAAATTCAGTGAGGAGTACAAAAAAGCGATTCAGCCATTATTACAAGTATTTTACCTGTTATTAGAGCTGGCAGATCAACAGGTGAGCACACCAGTCTACCTCTTTTATTTTTTACCAGAGTTAGTGATTTAATCTTGCAGAGGGCAATGTCAGATTCCAGGCGGTGCCGGAGGGACTTTGGCTGCTCCCTCGGCGCAGATCAGATGGCAGATGCTGGTTTTGGGACATCTCTTCCACAGCCCAGCCCTCAGCAGCACTTCAGAGTGCTGTGTGTCCACCGCACCACATCACACGGCCTCTAGCAAGCCTTTTGTCCTGCTCTGCGATGAAATTTCATCGCCTTAAAAGCAGACAAAACACGATTAATGAATTTCAGCAGTTTAATGATTGAAGGGCTGTACAGTCCTTTGAAAACGCGTTATGAATGCTATGTAGAAGATGCAGTTTGTGATCTTTGTGGTTGCACAAAGCAAACGGCATCGGTGTACTTTAACGTATTGCAACCTGTAACGTTGAAAAATATTTTTAAGTGGTTATTACTGAGGTGATGGGGAAGAACGGCTCCAGTCACTTCGCTCGGGGCCGCCTCCCGCCCACCGGCCGCGGCCCCCTCCCTTCAGCGGCCGCTTGGCCCCTGCGCGCCACCGTACGAGGGCCGCTGCCCCCGCCCAACATGGCCGCCCCGGCCCGGCCCGCCTCGGCCCGCCCCAGCCCGCCGGGGCCGCCGCCGCCCGCCCGCCGCCGGCCGTAGGGAGCCGCCGGGCCGGGAGGCGGGGCCGCGGGGCGGGGGGGGGGGAGCCGCGGGGGGGGCTCCATGAGGGCTTGGGGCAGCCGCGGGCCGCTGGCTCCTCCCTCGGGGAAGGGGGTGCGCGGGGCCGCCCACGCCGTGTGACTGACTGGGAGCGCCCGGCCCGGGTGGCTGCGGGGCGCCGGGCCTGAGCCGCCGGCTGTTGGCCCCCGGCCCCCGGCTTGGCCCTGCCGGGCTCCCGGCGGCAGCGACCATGTTCTCCCTCAAGCCGCCGAAGCCCACCTTCAAGTCGTACCTCCTGCCGCTGCCTCAGGTAACGGCGCGGCCCTTTGTTCCCCCGGGGCTCCCGAGCTCACCGGCCGCGGGGGGCGCAGCGGCACCTGCGCCTCTGCTGCCGGCCCGGGGCGGCCTCGGGGCCTGGCGGGTCTCCGCTGCGCCGGGAGCGGGGCCTGCGGTGGGGCAGCGCCGTGCGTGCGGCACAGCCCGCTCAGGGGAGGTGGTTTGGGGAAGTTGGGGCTCTGGGAAGGTGGTGGCGGCTCCCTCCCGTCCTCCCTTTTGTGCCGGGAGGGAGCGGCACCGTCCGCTTCGCACCGGGGAACGCTTCAGCAGAAAGCCGCTGGGCTCGTTACGCAGGGGATTAAACTCATCGTACCCATTGTTTCGCTTTTAATGCTCGGCTGCTGGCACGAATAACAAAATCAAGGGTAGTAGTGCAACTGCCAGGATTTTGTGTGTCGTCTGACTGTGCACTTTTTACACTTGACAGGACGTGATTTATTTAATTATTTATACTTTAAGGCTGGCACAGCAGGGCCTGTTACAGCAACACATTTGGCAGGTTGACTCACTTTGCTCTTTCAGAGTAACTTGGTAAAAGTGAAATGTCAACGCAATGCAGTTCTGGGTATTCTTAGTCCTCTGAGTGCAGGATCTGTAACCACTCAGCGTATTTCACTGATAGTGGCAATCTTTTTTGTGGAAGGGTTTTTATTTTTAAAGTTTGGAATTAAAAAGCAAGTAGGTGTGTGTGTGTTCTGTGCCTTGGTTTTAGGAAACTTTTCCTATGCTTGGAAATTTGTTCGTGTTAAATGCCAGCAGAGTTTTGTGCAAACCTGATGGTCTGTATCTGTGTAAAGCTTGTAGAACTCAAGCCGTTATGAAGTGCCAAGCCTAATTGTTTTTCATTCATCCAGTAACTTGTTATATCCTAGATTACACAACTGGTTAAATATTAGCAATTAAAATATTATACTGCTATTCTGGTGCAAAACTAAATATCCACAGCCATATTTACAGAAAGCTGTTGCTATGATTAGATCCTGCCTCATTAAAATCAACTTGTTAAAAGAACAACTTTCTCCTTTGCCCCAACAGATCAAACTTGTGTCTGATTGTAGGATTGTGTCTTTTTAAGCAAATTCCTTTTTTTCTTTCCTTCCCCCAGTCTGAAGACCATATAACTGCAGAACCCAGGATTAAAAAACTGGAACCAATACTTCTGCCAGGTAGGTGTAAGCCAGAAATTTGGCAGATAACTCAACAAATATGTATTTAAAACTTCTGTTTATTTTAGTAGGATTGGTAATATGTAAATTGTTTTCCCTGTTTTTCTGTGTTTATAGATTTCAGTATATTTTAATCTTAGCATGCTCCTCAAGACAGTGAAACTTCTAACCAAGTAGGAAAATCTAGTGATGTGCTAGTCTGTAGAGTGCTGTTCTAACATGTTTACCTAAACCTGAAATGCTAAATAAATACGTAAGCAGTTTTGCCTGTGTGATCGTTTACTACATGTAGAATAATGTCTTTATTCTATTGCGAGTACTTGAAATGGAACTACTGCAAATTTTGCAGCTTTTGTGGTATTTCTAGGAAGACTGCATTAGTAATTACATTTTTCTCAGACAGCCAGACCTTTACAGGTGGATTGAACTCACTACCATAGCATGTGTTGTGGTCTTCCTTTATTTTAAAGGAAAGTATGTGTAGAACTTCCTCCAAGTAGTTATGATTGACTCGTGTATTAGAAGACTTCTAGTGCTGTCTGTGTTCACGTACTCTTATTGAATACGTAGCTGTTAGGTTATTTTGGAACCTGTCTGTAAACCTGTGCAGACTACTCTTTTTAATGTGTGGGTGAGAAAAGCAATGTTTTTCTTACTGTTCATAATTACATAGGTATACAGTTCTAAGCTGTTCATGACTTCATTTACCAAAGACTATGTCTTATTTTAAATGTGAAAAGGATGTTTTGATCAGTGAGCATTTCCAAAAGCCTTTTTCAGATACTAAAGGAACAGTCTACTGTTTTCAAGATTACTTTAATTGCAAACTGTACATCACAGCCATAAATTTGGCACGCTCCAAAGCTTGCTGTTCTTAAGGGTAATTTCTAAGTTTAAAACAGAACTTCATAATGTATTTTTTCTTAGCATTTAGAGTGTATATATTACCAAATGTAAACTTACACAGTAATATAGGAAGCTTTTGCTATCGCATTGTCAAAGTTGATAAAGCCTGCTAACTTTCAAAGCGATCAATAGAATAAAAAAGTTAATCTTCAGAATTATTTCTCTCACTTCTTCGCATGGAACTGTTGTTAATTCAGCTATGCTAATTAATATATGGTATGGTCCAGTGAGGTACCTTAAGAGGCTGGAATCTTGTGGAAGAGATTCAACTGAAAGATTAAATACCAGCTGACTGAACCTTTTTCATGAAGTAAAAGTATACAGATTTTGCATGGGGTGTGAATACTCTGAGATGCATTGCTAAGAGAGCTCAGTATTTGACATATTTTTACGCTTGCTAAACTTCTGCTTAACAGTTGGAATCTTATTGGTTATGTTGCAGTTGTAATTCATCCAAGGTCTTTGACTCACAAGGAAGTGACTGCATGTTCTTCCCCGAGACATTCCACAGTAAACGCAAGGCAGTACGAGATTGCTTTTCTCAAAATGTAACACATCTTGCATTTACTGTGGGGCATGTGCATGAGCAGTTACAGAAAACAACCCACGTGCAGTAACATTTTGCTGTGTGGTTAATTCTTTCTTTGTGAAACTCCAAAGTGCACTTGAAATGGTGCTGACTGGGTTTGTTTTTCCTCAACTGGCTTATATTTATTCCAGGTTTGCATCTTTTCTCATTTCCCTTGTTTGTGCTGTTTCTGAAATCAACATTTCGTGGCTTTGGGGACACTTGTAGTTAAGTTGCTCTCGGTAATATAGAAAGTGATTGAAAGAATGGGTCTCAGAGCACAGAATTAAAACTGCTATTAAACTTTCTGTCTTCAAATCATTCCGAGATGCTATTTTGAATTATTCTGTAATAAAATTCACTGTTGCGTTCAGCTACAGAACAGTTGTGACAAAATCTTTTTGTGAGCATCAGTCTGTATGAGGATGGGGTGAAGTTTAGAAGTGACTTATTTTAAATGACTTAACCTTAAACAGGAAGAGTTTCATTTAAGCCTAAGTGCCTTTTTTTTTTTTTTTTTGGTCATCAGCTAGTGCAGTAGAAAACTGCATAAACAAATACACATTGTACTGTTGGGTGGATGGGCTTTTGGGTTTGTCATAACCTAAGTTTCTGGCCAAATTCCAACTCATTTAATTACATTAAAGCTGACTTGTACTCCCCTGCAAATACAATTTGAGTATGGTATTCCTAACATCCTGACCTTAATAGTAGCGTGAAGTTGCTTTTGCTCTTGGAAACAGAGTCAAACCTGAGCGTCTGAATGTTGATTATTATCTTTTAATTGGTGGATTTTTTAAGGAGTTATTCTGGAACTAAAATATATTAGCACAAACAGTTAATTAATTTAGCAATCATAAAAAACTGCAAATAGCTATATTAAGTATGAAATTCCTAACATGTAATCATTTTGGGGGAGTAGTTTACTAAAAATCGAATTCTAAAGTAGGACACTAGTTAAACACCCTGCTGCCAAACTTGTATTTTTATGCAGTGGAGGTTAGGAAAGGGAGTTCCAGACATGGAAATGATATGAGTCGGATTATAAAATTATGAGGTTTTTATTAAAAAAAAAAAAAGTCCTTGGAATTTACGTTGACATGAACTTTGATCTTATAGAGTTTCTTTACAAAGTTTCCCCTGGTGTCCAGACGAATAGAGATGCATCTCTTCAGCTTTTGGAACAGAAGTCTATAATTCCCATGGAACTGTGTACCTTGACCAAGGTGTGGCTTTAAGAGCAACAGACATCATTTAAAGCAAGTAAAAAAAATAAAATGGTTGTTAGTGGCAACAATGATACCACTATAGCGAAAAGCAAATATTTTTTATAGAATTTGGATTAATTTCCTTCAAAAAAAAAGTGGTAAAGTTTTAAGATGGAATTAGAGAAATGTTTTCTTTTTTCTGTAATTCCATTTTCCTAGTCTATACTCCTGATCAAGTATTTTTGCTGATTTAGTTGAAGAGTTGGCCTGTGCAATGGTTTCACTTGTTTGTTTGTTTGTTTGTATAGCTTGGTTTATAAGTATATCCAAGAGGAAAATAGAGGAATGGCAAGTAGTCTGCTAGACAGTCTATTAAAGCAACTTGTCTGGCTAGTAAGTAATTAGCTTGTGTACTTTAGGGGAGAATGAAGTTAAAGTTGTGGTTTGTGTAACTTTATTGATGATACTAAACTAAATCATGAAGGTGTGCTTTGTTCTGGTAATAAATTGTAGCACATTATCCACATCAATGTCTAGCATTTTTGAGACATCAACCAAAGCTTTCAAAGAAAATTGTACAACATAGCTGGAATATAATGCAGTGTATGCTTTTATGATCTTATTGGAAAAACAAAGCACAGAGAGGAGCTGTACATGGATGGATGAAGAACTAGTCCAGTGTCTGTACTGTGAGCAGTGCTCTTCTGGGGTATGGACATGATCAGGCAGAAAAGTCCTAACAGTTGCTCACACCAGCTGCTCTGCAGGAGATCGTGTAACTTCTGGGACATCCTGTGAAGTGTGAGGGAAGCATCGTTCCTCCCGAATCGTAGTACTCGCTTGCACTAATTATTTTAGTGTTGCTTTGTATACTAATCTGCTAATTGCTTAACTTAATGTTTGCTATTTGTAAGATTTTTACAAACTGGCTAGAAGTAGTTGAGTCGCTTTTATTTTTAAAAGTGTATACAGTAAAATCATAGCAGTGAACTGAGTTAGAATAGTATTTTTATCATTAAGACCTGCTCACATTAAGGGATCATTGGTGGCAAACTGCTGTTGCAAAACAGTTATTTGTAGTCGTCTTGTATCTGCACCACGTTTTGGGGCTAGATCACAGAAGGCAACTGCAGACCTGTTCATGAGCAGGTCCAAGTACAGCTGGGCTGGGTCGGATGCTGCCTCCCACTGACAGTGGCCAGCAGCAGGTGCCTGGGAAGGGGAGAGCAAGGTCAGCAGAGCTCCCAGCTGCCTTTTCTGCCCTGTCTGCTTCCCTCAATGTGTGGCACGGGGACTTCCATTTCAGACTAACGTAATGGGGAGCTCCAAGTGAGGCGTCGCAGAGCATCATAGGGGTGGTGCTTTCATATTTAATTCCTCTGGCTGGACTTTTCTTGCAGGAATCGATCTGATTGCTTTCTTAAAGCCATGTAAACTTCTGCCACCCACAGCTTCCTCTGGTTAGGAGTTTGGCAATTTAATTTTGTGCTGTTACAGACTACCTTTGTTGGTTTGTTCTCAGCCTACCACCATCTAGTTTCTTTGGATACGTCCTAGTTCTTCCCTCACACAGCAAACATCAAACTCTATTCCTCTAATCCATGTGACTCATGATTTTCAGACTTATGTCACATATCTGATGTTTCTCTTTCTTTAGCACAGTCTTCTTAGTTGGTCCTAACAAGGAAGCTTTGCTTCTCTCTCATCATCCTTTTGATTACCTCTGAACATTCTCCAGTTGTGCTGTCTTCTTGATGAGTTGTAACTGCATATTGTGTTCAAGATTTTCACTAATGGATATATAAATTTTTTTTGTTTAATAATGTCTATTGGATTGGCTCTACCACCTGCTTTTTGGTTTTGGATTTTTTTTTGGATACATGTGCCCTTTGATAGGCAACCGACTGTAGAAATTTAATTGAATTTAATTGTGGGAACTTTTAAGACAGTATCAATAAGTGTCTGATTCTCTCTTAAGATAGCTTCCAGATCTTCAGATCTTTCTATTTTTATTTTTTTTTTTGCTTTGCAAATCTTTAGAACATTGGCTCGTGTTCCACAGCAGCTGCAATGCATCTTGTGATAGGAGGAGGAAAGTACACTTTTTGGTGAGACACCATCGCACGTAGTACCCCAGATATGTTCTCTGTCTGCTTTGAACCCCTGTGCCTCCTTCTTGGCATTTTCATTTGGTTTCTGATATCCCAGCTCTGGAGAAGAGAGGTCAGGGTGTTGGAGTGTGAGTGCCAGCCCTGTGACAGTGGGGTGAGAAGCAGATACTAAGTTAGTGAGCTGAATGTGTAACCCTAGAGACTTGTCAGGTCTGTTTTTCTTGTATATTGGGTGTAATCTCTTGGTTTAGCACCTCAAATTGGAAACTGGGATTGTTTAATTGCTTGGTACAAGTAATAATGTTGTTACTGTCAGTGCCCTTTCCCATGTATAATTGTGGAATGAGTTGCTGATACTCAGACAGGTATT
The DNA here is from genome assembly GCF_013377495.2 of Cygnus atratus. NCBI lineage: Eukaryota > Metazoa > Chordata > Aves > Anseriformes > Anatidae > Cygnus > Cygnus atratus. The sequence goes on along the minus strand of NC_066372.1, from coordinate 5,655,830 downwards.
GCGTTATTCATCTGTTGATGGTGAATAGTGATGGCCTGTCAGTGCTGGTAACTACATTGAACTTGTATGAAGTCAGGTACTGGTCATTTCCAAAGCATACTCGACTGTTGATTCTCATTTCCAGCATTGTGGTGTGCTAACTGAGGCTCTCTTACTCATTGTGCAGCTGATTAAGACATCGTATTGCAGAGCTAGGGGCTTTTTCCTGCTTCAGGTTTTTTATTTGAAATTTAAATGTTAATGTAAAGGTTTTCTATTTTTTTTATTATTATTAAAGTTGGTGTGTGATATTAGATGAGTGAAATACCTTTGTAATTTCACCGTGTTTGAGGAATCAGTGCCATATGTGAGCGTGAAATTATTTTCAGCATTTCAGAACAGCTAAATTAGAGAAACCAGAATGACTATTTGGAAAATGATACATTCCCATAACACTTTTCTGATGTAGGGTTTTTTAGTTTATGCTAAGCAGTTTGCCAAAAGTTTTATTTAATTAAATTCTAGATTTGAAAACTGAAACAGCAGCTTTCTGCAAACTCATCTTTCATACTGTAAGAAGTTTAGAAAAGAACCAGGCATTTTAGTTATATTTAGAGTAATTGAGGCATCACTTACTGTAAGTATATAGTAAGTGCTCTTTACTATTATAGCTTTTTTATTTGTTTGTTTGACTCAGTAAATCTTCAGGCATGCTTTGGGTTCAGTTAACTGCTTGTTTTGTTTTTGTTTTTTCTTTTTTTTATTTTTTTTAAGGCATGGCATCATACAAGTACTACCAAAGCAGTCTGCGTGCAAGATCTAAGTTCCAGATACTGTCTTACAAATGGATTTTACTGGGTGGAGTCAGTTCTGCTTTCTTTGTTATGAATACATAACATGTATTTGTTACGGTTCCTGACTAGTAATATGTTTTAAGTATTTGTACAAAAGTTACTTCCCATTTGCAGCAGCTTAGCTGTAGTGCAATACAGAAATCATTCCTTAAAGGTGGAAGTCCAAACGCACTTTACAATTAAATATTTTAATGTTTCACCATGCACATTCTGCAAAGAAGTTCCATTAATGCCATGTGTCATAAAGACCAGAAGGGGAATAAAATGTTAGTGAAGATTGTGAATTGTCAGCTCACCAACTGCTTTTTTTCTTTTTGTCTCATGGCAGTTATATTCATTTCCAATGAAATAAGTTTTCAGCAAACTAATTTCTAAGGAATGTATATTTCTGTATTGACTGACTCAGGGTTGGCTTAAAATTAAGTCTTTTACAAGTTCAGAACAGCATCTGTAACTTGTGTTGACAACATAGTTATAAAACCCCGAGAAGCAGTCATCTCAGATTGTTACTGATTATACTGTTTAAACTAAGTTAGGATTTGGGAATTTGTTGTTCATGTAGCCAGACTGAAAAGAACCAAAACACTCTCCCTCCTCGCTGGCTTCTGTACTGCTCATGTTACAGAACTGTGACCAAATCATTGCTAAACTTTTTTTTTTTTTGGTGATAGGATTGTTGTAATTCAGCCTAAAACTCCATACTGATGCCAAGAAGGACAGTTCATTCTTTCATTTTCATCATTACAGATGTGTTCTCCTATTAACGACTTTGTGCTGACACTTGTGTTTGGGTAACTGTAGCACAAGCCAGATCAGACCTAATTCAATTCATATCAGGACTGACAAGAAAAAAAGGAGGGGAAATACGTCAGAATAATTTTTCAACTGAGTTGTTTCTCTGACATGACTAGCAAAGTCTTTCTCAAATGGTAGTGCTGTGCAAGGGCTGAGATGGGAATGAACATGAACTGTTTGCATTTTAGTAGTAATACAGATTTGCACTGGATTAAAGCAATTCTTTAAGTGTGATCAAGAATTGTAATCTGCTGTAATAGTTTGCTTTGGATCTGGTTGCTAATGAGAGCCTGCCTTGTAATGGATGGACGATCTCTTCTCACTGCATGAACTCCCTTTGGCTGGCTGCTTTATGTTCTTGCATCCTTCACTTTCCACTGGGGCGTGGGGACGTGAAGATTTTGTGGAGCATCCCATGCTAGTTAAGAAAAGCGGCGTGTTTTCAGATCCCTCCTGTGGTCAATTTCTTTTTTTTTTTTTGCAAGATTCACAGCTGTTATCTATTACTGGACAAATGCCCATTTAAATCTTGTAATTACAAACAGTAAATGAATAGTTCTTCTTTGAAGACTTTGACCAAAAAGTCTGGTTTTGCTATGTTTTTCCTTGCTATTTCTGAAATCTAACTAAGTCAGTCATGATGTTTCTTTGTTCGTTAGCACACTAGAAGAACTGTGTAATATTCTTACATGATACTTTAATAACAAGTTTTCTAATCATGTCGACAAAGCAAGCTTTTTTGGTGCTGTGCATTTAAAACAGGCCAAACAGTGGTGAGCATAGATTTTGGACAGAAATGCAAGGTTCTCCTGTTCAAAAGTAATGCAAATGGAATATGTCCAAATTGGGTTTTATTCCCGATTAATCACAGCATTGAGCTGTCCTTTTGGAAAAACACTTTTACTTTGTTTTGCATTCTGCAGATGTACGGAAACTTAAGCATAGATTATACTGGAAAAGGGGGTGGGGGGAAATGGGTGATATCTATTATATTGTGCAGCTCTTTGGCCTTTATAATACCTTCATCCCTAAATACTTTGTAAGAGCTCAAGAAAATTAGAAAAGACTTTTTTTCATGAGCTTACAGCTACTTTTTCTTAAGTTTGGTAGTGGTTGAGCGCACTGAACAGAAGATTCCTTGTACAAATGGATTAGCAACATTTACATCTAAATGCCTAGAGCATGCTAATAAACCTGTACAATTTTTGTAATCTAACCGCAAGAAAAAGTGCAGCTAAATGAGTGAAGATGCTGTGAATTTCAGCTACCTATTATACTGTTTTTGAAAACTTACGCAGCAGCAACTTATAAAAGGTAGTTGTTCATTAACCATTTTGGAACAGTTTTAGGCTTACATCTTTCTAAATACAAGTGAATTCATTAATGCATGTTTTTAATTGTTAAATGACAACTTGAGATAACTTTTTTTATTGAGAACTTTATAGAGTGTCTCTCTTGCACAAACAAGCTGTATTTCTGTTTTCTTAATTGGGTATAATCACTTGCAACATTAGTGAATGAGGACGCTAGACCAGGCTCACTTTTAGCCAGACTCTAATGTGGAGGAACAAAAAAGTGCAGAACGTGCACAACAGCTGCCACGTGCATTGATGACTGATTCTGTTGATGATCACTGAATTCAGCTTTTTTAGTTTTGCCTCTGCTGCCTCCTGTTCCTGTGCATGCTTGCTGTGCTTTCTGAATTGCATATGCATTGTCATGTGTTATGTATTGTGGAGGATTAGATATGTAACATGGCACAGATTCTCTTAACGTCTAAAATATGGACAAGTCAAATTACATGTGCTTTTGGGAAGTTTAGCAGAATTTGTCTGAAGTTTAGCAGTTTCTGAAGCTGTATTTTCCATGGAAGGTGTGTGTTGGGTAAATCCTGTAGTCTCTCCTGTTATTTTTGTGATTCATGTATTCAGTGTAGAAATATTTTTATAATCACGATTAGGCTTTATATTTAAGGGTGGCAACCTGTAATTTTTCTTCTGGTTTCCTGTCAGAGTTTAAACAAACTGCTCTTGTCTCCTGAGATCATTCTTTGACTGTTCAAGTCACATGGAAGTGTTGACTGCTGTTCCGTGTCTGGAACAGCTTGTGACTGTTTACTGGAAAAAGCAGCAGCTACATTGTAAAAATGTGCAGCGTAGTATCTCTGAATAGCTCTGTTGTTGACACTTGTATAGAAAAATCACCTACTGAACTACAACTACAGCAAGGTTTCATTGTATAAAACCGTCTTGTTTCTACTTCTGTTTAGCAACTTTACTAAAGTGGCTTACACTTTTTTCTGTTTCTCGCTACAGACATCCAAATGAGGGTCAATATAAAATTCCACACCTGTTATTTACAAATTCAGTTTGAGGCTTTTGAAAACTGCATCTACTTTGCATTTGCATTGGAAACTTCCTCGTGCTTCAATTGCAAATATGTTTAAACCCTTCAGTTGAAATCACTGTGTATGTTCTCTGTCTTGCCCTGTTATAATACTTACCTTCAAAACTGACAGTTCTCTGTTAGGGATGTAAACTTCTGCAAAGCAGAAGATCCAAGTGAGGCCAAAAAATCTATAATGTATTCGTGTTGGAAGAAATGCGAATAAAGTTGCACTAAAACAGGATTAGTATTAGCATGTTGTAGTGTAGCTACACAATTATGAGGAGCAGAGGAAAGAAATAAAAAGGACTGGCTTTACTAAAGAGAACAATGTGTCAGGCGTATTTTAAACTGTAGTTGATCCAAATGGAATGATTTTGCATGAGAACAGTAATGGATCTCTTATTTCCCTACTGTTTTATAGCATCAGAGATGCAAAGTACAGGAATAGTTTGGTAATAGTAATTTGCTTTTAGCAAGAGTGCGTGGTAGTAAAAGAATATTCCACTTGATAACAGATAAGAGGATATTATATGGAAAATACCTGTCTTCGACACTTCCATTTTATGGTATATTTGGAACTCCATATCTTTTTATTAGAAATGCGATGATGTACCAGCGCACTTGAGAGAGGCAAGACTATAAACTACTTAGGTTTGGAAGAACTGACTTGTGGAGGGAGGAAGTTTGGCAGGCAGAATGTGACTGAGAACTCAACATTGAATAGTTGAAGATTAACACCAACTGTGAGAAGAAATTGCTTAAATACACAGTTTGTGCTTTTGCAGTTATTGAGGCAAGTAGTTTATTAGAAAAAACACTGGACATCAAGAGGCTTCAGGCCAGAATCCGCTAAAAGAAATGAAAATATTCCAATACAATGTTTAACAGAAGTAGGCCCTGTCCTTTTCATGTACCCTATTAATGAGACATTGTCTTCAGTTGCTGTGCACTTGGCTGAACTTTAACTATTCTTACTGAAGCTGTTGGAGTCTGTTTTTTTTCTTTTTTTTTTCCTCAAATTCAAAGGCTTATTTAACCATAGTTTAGTGATGTTTGAGAAAAACAGTTTTAAGCTCCAGCATGTCTGCTTGTCCCTGGAGCACCTTCCCAACTCTTCTCACTTCTGTTATAGTTATATATACCTAATAACCATAGGTCAGTGAAAGTCATCCCCTTATGTCTCCTAACTCTGAAAGGACCCCACAGCCCTCCAGAATACTCACTGTAATTCTGCCAGCTCAAGACCACAGTTAATCCAATAGATTTTTGTATTTGTTTATGACAGCTGAACTAAGAGGAGGGACTCCACTGCTGGTTTTGGTGACTTGCAGGCTAATGCCCAATCGTGTTAGGGGCAAGAGAGCTAACACAGCAGCGTGACTAAGTAGCTTAGGGTGAGGAGCATGCACAGAGACTGGAACTCGAGAGTAGCAAAATGTGCATTCCCAGAGTCAGGTGCTCCAGTGTTTGGAATGCTAAGGAGAGGTCTTTGAATATATATGGTTCCTTGGGTGCAATAACCTCCTCTGTATCAGTAGAGTGATGGTAGATTCATTCAAAGCTATATACATACTTGTTGGGGGTACAGATAACTGATTACTGCCATTAGTATAGTTGCTCAAAGAACAGACTGTTTTCTTGCAAAGCGTAGGACATTGAGATGACATTTTAGGGACTAGGTATGGCCTGCAAATTAGTCTTTAGCAACCTTTAGTCCTTAGTCTTTAAGAAACAAACAAAAAAACAACAGCTGAAATAAAATTACACTTTTCTTGAACACGCTTCCATTACCACACTATTTACAGCAGACAGCAGCAGAAGGAAGTGGTTTATCTGATGACAGAAGTGATAGCCCTATATAGGAGTAAATTAAACGACTATTTTCTTCATGAAGAATGAAATTACCATTTAGCTTCCAGAAACCTCTGTTGTGAGACTGAAAAGCAGCCCTAAATACAGGGATTTACCTTTTTCTTTCCTTTTTATTTAAATAGTCCTCATTTACATCTGCCTATATGCTTTTTTTATTTCATAGCTCATCTCAGATAACTTAATGGCTTTTTAATTATTTGGGTCTTCTGTTTTGCAAACTGACATGGTTGGTCTCTTTCATCAGATGGTCACAGTAGAAACTGTGTAGGAACTTGTGAAACTCTGCAAGCAATGTGTAATGTGTTTGTCTTTGAGTTTTGCTTTTCTGGAATCACCTGAACATCAGTTTAGAAATGCAAGCTAATTGTACACGAATCTTCTGAATTCAAGAGGTTCATAATAGTCTCTAAAGTATTTAACTATAGCTAGCTAATTTCAGTTTTTAAATTAAATACTATCTGGAGTACGTTAACATATGCCTTTGGTTTGAACTACACTGTACTTTAAACAATGAATTTTTAATAGTGGAGAACTGCAGATTTTAATCTGTGGGTATAGAGAAGGAGTAGTTCTTTGCTTTTAACTGCTTAGCAATATTGCTAAGCAGTTAAAAGCAAAGCAATGCCTATTTTGGAAAGGTAGTGTTTTTTTCATGTGTGTGTTTTTTTTATCATTTTCTTCCTCTCTCTGGAATGGTGTTAATTAAACACAGGGTTTACCCAGAAGCTGCATATAACTTGAAATGGGATAAAGAGGGGGTTCTTGGTACCACAGACTTAAAATTGGTGTACCTTTGAGATTTATATAGGCTATTCTTTTCCCCCTCCCCTTTTTCTGTTTTAGGTGAAATTGTGGTAAATGAAGTCAATTTTGTGAGAAAATGCATTGCAACAGATACGAGTCAGTATGACCTGTGGGGCAAATTGGTTTGCACTAACTTCAAGATTTCCTTTATTACAGATGACCCAATGCCACTACAGGTTTGTTATTGCTCACATTACTACATTGTGACAACAGATGTGATAGATAGAATGTTTGTATTCTCATTAAATCCTTATCTCAAACTGATATAGCTCTGATGCCTTCTAAAACAAAGAAAGCTGAATGATGAGGTTAAACTGTCCTGTTCTGAATGTGTTGTTGTTCTATTCCTTCACCGAGAATATGAGAACAGAGTGAGTTTGGAGTGGAAGTACAGCCAGCTCTAGTTACCTCTGATTATGCAGGCTTCATTGGGAAGTTAATGGGAAAAGGCAAAGCAGGAATTGTATAAAAACGTGTTCCTTCTTAAGGAGGAGAATTGCAAGTGTTCCTTTTCTTACACAAGTGTCAAATCAGCGAAGCCTTTAATGTGTCCAGGTTTCTTTGGCATTACTGACAGAGGCCAAAGTAACTGTGAAATGAGCTTTCATCATAGATGAGGTGATGACAAAAGGGAAAGAAGAAATCAAGCCTTTGTCAAAGCAGAACATATGAAATTCAAAGCCTTAACCAGTTTTCTTTGAACAGCACAGCCCACAGTACTGTTTGGAAATCAAAATTGTGAGCTTTGTTATTTTCAGTAGTACAGTTGTTCTGCCTTCGTTTTGTGCTTTTCAAAGAAATACTCTAAGTAGGCAAGCTCTGAAAGTAGATATACTTTTTCAATAACAGTTAGTATGCTTGACAAAAGCTACTTCAAAAAATGAAATCTTCATGACAAGAACTTTTCCTTGTCATGAAGGAGTTGTCAAAACTTATTTATCAAATTTGGCTACATATCCCTGCCTTTGTTCTAATAAGCCAAAGTAGAAGATTTTGAAAGCTTGTTCCTCTGAAAGCAATGTGTCAATGGCTATTGATTTAAGTGCATGTTAAAGTTAAGTATATGCAGGGTTGTTATTGTTCAGTTGTATTTTCTTTCTCTAATCTTTACTGACTGGAATTGAGATTGTTACTGCTTTTGTTTTATGTGAAAGTGGTAAGTGACCACCTGCAGCATACTATAATCAAGATGGATTCAGAACACTCAGTTGTCTGAACAGAAAAGTCTGTACTAGCATTGAGGAATAATTCTTTGTATTTAATCTGTTTAATTCTGTTTGATAGTATGAAAAGAAAGCTTTGGGTTTGTCCTCATGAAAGTCAAGTTCATATTTTTTCTTTCTTATGATTACAGTAATAGAGTTAATAGTAGATGACTACAGTAATAGTTTATATATATATATATTTATGTATATAAATTTACACTTCAGATCGTTGAATATCTACCAGCAATTTTTGAGGCTAGTAAATTCAATGCAAATAGTGAAGCTTTTTTTTGTATGTTTCACAGGGGTTTGCAAACTATTTGGTGTGCTTTCACCAACACAAGAAAGCAGGTTTCAGTACTTCTAATTGCCTGTGAATAGGCAAGGGTGGTACATGTCCAAAAAGTCTAGGCATGCCTGATTTTTATCATTGTTTCTTCAAAGATGTGCTGTGTATCATCTGGTTGAGAACCACAGAACTGCAATTAATAGCTATGAGTTCATGTGTTTCAGAAATTCCATTATAAAAACCTCCTCCTCGGTGAACATGATGTCCCACTAACATGCATTGAGCAGATTGTCACAGGTATGTCAAAAACAGTTAATCAGGATGACAGACTTTAAACTTACTCATTTAAAGCTATTAACTGCTTGCTAGGTTGTGCAGAATTGTTGACACTCAAGCGGGTCTTTAGCTGGGTCTTTGTATTGGTTTTAAATGTAATTGCAGTACTGAATCAGCAGGTGTTCTAGGATAGACACCTGTTAGAGCAGTACACATTTTGTTAGCAACTTTTCTGTCTTCCAAACATCTGAATCTCTTCCATTTAAATACACTGGACTGCAAAAAATGCATCACTTACACAATTTACACATAGCTGGGATATCCCACAACATAAATGCTTGGGTTTTCAATCTTGTCTAACACTTAAGCAGGTTAGTAGCCAGTGGTCCTCAAAACCTACAGATTTTGAGGTAATACACCATGAATCTGAAGAAGTAACTAAACATAATTTGAAGAACCTGTTTTTGATTTGTTGCATACTCTAGGCTAACTAGTTTGCTAAAGATAATGTTCTTTGTCTTTTAACTAAGAATTTCATATAGCTAATACATTTTCAAATCTTGATTACAGTAAGAGCTGTTAAATACTTGGTTTTCTAATTGCACTTAATTTACACTTAATGTAAATCATTACTTACCTATAAGTTTTCAGTACCTAAAGTCATCCAGTAATCCGTTTCCACTCTGGAAGTTGGTTTTAATTGCAGTGAAAAGATTAATATATGTCTGAGGAAGAACACTAAGAAGAAATGTGGTCTGTTTGTTCTTTTTTTTAAGAAGAGGTGCTATTGACCTGTTACATGGTCTTTTCCTGGCCCACATTTATTGCCCTTTTTCAAAATCCCCAGGTAGCTGTGACAAAACAATGCAAATCTGTTAATGACAGTTTTGTATGGAGAGAGATTTATGAACGTGCTGTTGCAGTCTTCTCATTTAACATCTAATACAAGCTCCCATATAATAAATTCCCCTAAATAAGGGGGAAAAAGCTAATCAGCTTTGAATGATTGTTCTATTAATTCTGTCTTCTCTCATGTGCCATGTGTTCTTGAATGGGAGGGCTTTAGAGGTAGCACTCAAGTTTCAAAATAAAAGCTGATGGATTCTAGGTTACTCTTTTCTGCACATTTCACTAGATTAAACATTCAAATAGCCTGAATGTTTGCAGTTTCGTTAGAAGAATGTTAGAAGTTATCTAGGACCCCTTTCTGTTTAGCTTTTCTGTTAGAGTAAGATGGCAGTATTTCCTGCCACATACCTGAGGAAATTAGTCTTTGTTCTTCTATTATTCTATTGTTCTTCTGCAGTCTTACACTAAATTTAGTGAAGCATAAGCTTTTACTAACAGGAATTGAGAGGGTTTTCACCAATACTGCAGAGGAGGTTGCTTGATGGTTGTTACATTCAAGGTGAATAGCTGAAGGTGTATTGACTTTATATAAACAAACACACACAGGCCAGGTAGGAGCTGTTTCTTTCAGTTGTGCTCCTTGCCCTTTGAGTCTGTGGTCCAGATTTTAACCCAGTAGTTAGAAAGTGCAAGATCCAGCTGAAAGCATAAGGAGCATGAAAGGTGCTAGAGGTGTTTCTGAAAAGAACTGTTAGTCCATCTGAAATGCCTGAAGAAACTGCAGTATAGAAAAAGTAAGCTATAGATAACACTGTTTAGTATTTATAGTGGTTGTTGGCTCCTTTTCTAGCAATAAACTCTCCACCCTTTTCCCAGGAGATGAAAGAGCTTAATGCATAAATGTTTAATTTCCATCCTGTCCTAAAACGTTTGTCTTCTGTTTCATGGAAGTACTTTAGCTTAACCCAGAAGATGCCATAGCTGGCTGGTTGCAGGTAATTCATCATTCAGCAGCTATGTACCCCAATTTTCCCATTTACCACACACAAAATCTCTGTGGCTTTTCTGGTGTTTAGTTTTATAAAGTTTAATTTTCTCCATTTGAAAAGGAGTTACACAGGCCAAGAGACACAGCCTGTCTGTGCAGGCCTAGGCCACCTGGCAATTTACTATACTTACATTATTGAATTTTAAGTAAGAAATGTAATTAGTCTTAACTTGAACACTTATTTATACATCCAAGTGACAAAAACAAACCAAAAAAACAAGAGCATTTCTGTCAGTTACTGTACATCAGAAGGGCATTGCAGCATATATGATGATGTGTCTGGGAGCACAAATTACTCTTTGAAATACTGAATGTTAATTACTTGTTTATGAAGTTGTTGTTGATGCATATAAATAATCCAGACATATGGGAAACAGTAATTCAGCCACTTGTTTGAAAGGAGGCTTATCAACAGGAGGACCTATACAAGTTCTTACTTAAACTGAATAGTTGAAACATACTATTAAATGAGAAACTGCTGATAACAACACCGCCTTATCTGTGTTTGAGCCAGTCTTGCGTTGTATACTTACAAAGCACAGTCCAATAACTGTCTTTTCTTTACAGTGAATGATACCAAGAGGAAGCAGAAGGTTCTTGGTCCCAACCAAAAACTTAAATTTAATCCAACTGAATTAATCATTTATTGCAAAGACTTCCGTATTGTCAGATTTCGTTTTGATGAAGCAGGTCCTGAAAGTGCAAAAAAGGTATTATATCGTATTATGAAGTCTTTCCTTGTAGTCATTACATGTAGCAACAGGTATGCTAATAATGTTTTGTGTTGTAATAGTGGTGTAGGGGATGGATTTGAAAATTAATTGCATTATATTGCAGGAGAGTATCTAGATTTTAGAGTGAAAACGATTAGATTTTTAAAAAATCTAAGATGACATGTTAACTCTTTTCATGTAAGATAAACCTACATTTCTTGTAATATGTTATACTTTTTAAAATTACTAATTTAAGAAAAGTTTTTTTAATATTGGAATCAAAATACTATGTAGCAGCTGTATAACAGTGTTTATATTCCAATATGGAAATTGTTTGATCCTTTGACACGTTTTCAGCAAGCAATAACCTTAGTTTAGCCATAGGTAAAGTGTACTATCTTATGTATACTTATGATAGACATTGCACAGCAAGTTCTTTGATAACCTTTTGAAACGACCAATTTGTGTAATCTACATAAAAATGTGCTTTCCCCATGTTGTCTTAGAGTTGCATGCCTTTTGAGGAGTTACCTCTTTCTGTACACTACTAGAAATTTCATTCCTTCCCCAATTTTAACACTTGTTGCCATAAGTTCCAACAAAGTCTTCCAATGTTGTTTAACCTGGTAAAATTCAGGTAAGTTTCTGCTGATCAGAGGTGGTTAGGCTACATAAAACCAGCTCACCAGCTTCCTGGCTCTGGAATGCTGGGATATGTTGTTTGAGTTACGGGTCCTCTGACCTCCATGGCACCACATTGTGGCCAAGCACGGCACAGCAATCTTTTTGTAAGGAGTGACCCAATTTGCTTATAGAGGTTGAGTTCCCCTTTCAGTAGGATCAAATTAGAGCTTAACCATGTAAATCCTAAGCACTATCTGCCCAGACATAAGTCTGTTTGCAGTTATCAACTGAATGATGTCCAATTCATCACTTACAGAGATCCAGAAGCAGAAACCCAGTTATGAAGCACACTGTTCTTTCCTTGTTATTTTCTGCATTCCTTCCTTCCTGCCTGCTGGCTTTGTTTGTAACCTTTCAAGTTTGGCAATCTTTCAGCTGTCAATTCCCCTTTTACAGCTTCTCTGAAGTCACCCTGGAGCAGTCTATCTGCAATATCTTTATAGCAACTGTTTCTAATTGGTTGTCAGAGCTAAGAAGTGATTAGCCTGTAGGAGGGAGGAAGAGAGTGCAAACTCAGCATCACATTAACACCTTTTTTGCTGCACTTCCTCATGCAAGTGCAAAAAGTGAAACCTTTTTACAAAGATGCTTGCTTTATGCATTTATAATTACGTGGACTAATGTGATAACTGATAGGAAGAAGAGTTTTAGAGATCCAGAAGGATCTGAATCTGCATAGTTATGAAGATGGCAATGGTGGTGACCAAAAGCATAACAATTCCCATTTACAAATATCAGAAAGTGATCACGAGGAATAGAAGAAAACTTGTATAATTTTTAATATCAATTGTATGGCTAACACCACAGTTTTGATGTGTTCAGTAGGTTACTGCATCTTTGATGTTTGAGTGTATTATGGAAGCATACTGTTACTGAGGGGAGATAGTTAACATAAACTAGTGTTTCCATAACAACATTATTCTGTTAACATTAAAATACAGTTACCTAAAGCCGTGAAGTCCTTGGATCGGTTTGTCTGTCAGGATTTTGCTTGTATTATTTTGGTGAACACAAGTAGAGTGGTCTTATGTAGCCTAATTATTGGAATTGGTTTGTTCTTTCTGGCATGTAAAGGGCTTGCTAGCACCACACTCTTGAAAGATTATCTCATTCTGTTCCTGACCTTCAAGTAGCATATATTAGCACGGTTGTCCTGAAGTTTAAAAACAGACAGGAAAGTGGCTCCTTATAATATTGTAGGGCCTTTTTAATATATGTTTACATCCAGCTATTCATGCTTGAAAATGTTGATAGCTGTGTACATGGAAATAGCAGTATGTGCATGACTTATGTTAGAAGGACCAACACTTAACATGAAAGTACAACTGAGTTGTGATGAGAGTCAGTTCTTCCAGTTCTCCTTGGCTGCATGTGCTAGTTATACCTTCCAACATGGAAAGCACCGTAGTAAAGAACTGGCCTTGGAGTCAGAGGTGCTGGATTGGAAGGGCCTCTGGAGGTGGGCCTCTAGTCAGCCTTCCTCTGCAGAGCTGTCAGCGTTAGATCAGGTTAGCTGCAGGTTTGCCTGGTTGTGTCTTGAAAGCCACTGAAGATGGAGAATCAGCGTCCGTGGGTAACCTGTTCCAGTGCTGCATGTTTTTGCAGATGTCCAGCTCGAACTACCCAAGATACAGTGTCTGGCTGCTGCCCGTTTTGTCATCTGGCAACACTGGGAAGAGTCTGTAACTACCTTCCTGGTAGCTATAGGCAGCTGGTAGGTCGCACTGCAGTGTCATTGTTGCACAGCTGAATGAGCACAGTTTCTTCAGGCACTCTTTGGAAGCTGTTTTTTAGGACCGTGATCATCTTGGTAGCTGACCATTGGGCCCTCTGCAGCTTTTCCTCACCCCTCTTGTTCGGGGGCACAATCTCCAGTCAACTCTTGTAGAAAAAATAGTTGTCAGCTCTGTCCTTTTCCTCAAAAAAAAAAAAAAAAAAAAGATTATGCTCATTTTGGAGCTAGGTATGAAAACCTCCTGAGTGGAAAAAATGAACTGGATAGAATTATGCTTAAACATTATATGAAGGTTTTCTAGGGTGTTCAGTGTTGAGACACTGCAGAGCTCAGCATTTCTGTTGTGATCAAAGAGTTGTGCAGGCTGTAATTTAACTATAATCATGTCTGAAGTAGTTCTGACTCTCAAGGTTTTCAAATAAGAGTCTTTTTCACTTGTTAGCTTTAAAATGAAGGGAAAGTGAAGTTAACAGTTAGTATTACAATCTGTGTTCAGTAAAGCAAGAGACCTTTAGCCTGCACGTTAGTCCTCTATGAATCATAAATAGCTTCCTTAGTCAAACCTTGCATAAATACTGTCAGGTGTACAAATCAGAACAGGGAGATTTCTCTCTACCTAGATGTAATCCTGGTAATACAAGGGAGTATCATTCTATAAATGAAACACACTTGGGTCAAAGTGAAATATCTACCTACTACAATATACGCTTCAAACTATGGGAGTATTTGTGCGTCTAACTTATTCAGTATGAGAGGCTAGCAAGTGTTCTCTTTAGAGCCATAGTTAAAAAAAAAAAAAAAAAGAAAAGAAAAGCAGAACATTATTATTTTTAAAATGAGCTTTAAATATGTGGAAGAATCACAAGGAGAACAAAGATACTAACTTCACACGATTAAGTAATTTGTTTCGAGCATAGTTGCTTGAATATAATGGAAATACTCATCAGTATTCAGTTACATAAGTTGGCGTTGGCAAAGAGAAGTTAATCTGTTTCTAAGGAAGTAACTGGGTTTGCAGAACAGGGCCAAAGGGAGAATAATCCCTACTAATTAGGCTGCTTTACTAGAACAGAGAATATTCCCGTTTTGGTAGTAAGTGAAACTATGAATCCAAGTTTAAAAGCAGTCAGACTTCAGATGTGGACAATCTATTTTATTTGATAACATAAATATATACATGATGTGTGGGTAATACTGGTGGAATGTTCTTTTTTTTTGCCACGTTAAAGCAGAAATTAAGTGGAAAAACACATCAGATTTTGAGGTGAATTAATTTATTTGGGGGTAAGCTATGAAGATGCGTAAAAATCAGTTCTATTAGAAACATACCTTCAACATTAGCTGTAGACTATACATGCTAAAAAACACTCCCAACATTAATCAGTCAAGTAAATATTTCCTCTCTTGTTTTTAATGGATATTTGGGAAACAGGAGTTAAGGAATAATAATGGGGATGGAAACTCACATTCCTCATCATTTAGCAGTTGGATTCCATTTTGTCTCAAAAATAAAGCTGTAGAGCCTCCAAAGGAAGGAAAGCTAGATGGGTGTGGGAGGAAGTGGAGGATGGGGAAGCATGGGTAAGCAAGTTGGGGAAGTCTTAAGTTAGACAATGTGAAAGAAGAAGCATTTCACCTTCCTTAAAGGAAAAGGAATAACTTTGTTCCAAAAAGCACAACAAACAGGTCAAACTGAAAAATTCTGCTGACTTCTAGCCACTGCAATACTTGACATTAAACTAAGAAATTAAAATGTATGAATAGGTGAAGCTTTAGATCTTATGACTGTTAAGTGTTGGAAAGTGTGCTGCCTTACCAGGCAAATGAGTCTTGGCAGTGTACCAGAATGGCACACACCCTATAATCTCCTGTTTCATAAATATATCTCTATTTTTGCAGTCTCTTTCTCTTCTAGAACTCCCTCAACTCTTTTCCTTCAGGAAACTTTTTAAAATGAGTATGAGATCTGTTTCAGAAACACATGCTTAATCAAAACACAAGGAAAACTATCTCAAATCTTGTTTCCTGTGCAATCAATTCTAGTCTTCTAACACGTCATAACACTTGGGATGGAGTGGAACATTTTTTTCCTAATTGTTACAAGGAATAATATAAAACAGAGTTTTGAGCAAATGGTCCTGACCCTTTCTAATGTGTTGTTATTCCCCAAAACTTCTATATTACCTTGTTCTTATTGTTTGTATTGATCTCAGAATGTAATATCTCAAGACACTGGGAATGCATGAGAAAATATTATATTTTTATGGTCTTTGGAGAGGGATAAAGAAAGCTCTTTTAATTTTTTACGACTAAGCTCATTTAATGGTATTTAAAAAGCAACTAATAATAATTCTCCTAGCTAATAGCTAGGAGAATGTTCATGATGGCTAGGGCTGAAAGTCTTGTTATCTGAAAGCTTACTGTTCCAAGAAGACTTGCTACCTGGGAAGATTAAAAATTCTGTCCATGGGACTTGATCTGGTCTTGGTTGCATAAATTCAGAATAGGAATTGCAGTAGTGAGGAAGAATAGTATGCTTCCAGCAAGTTTATAAGGCAGTCTGTTGCAAGGAAGATGAAATGCAGGGCTCAGCTAATGTAGCACATCTTAAGTACGAGTGCTCAAAATGATTTTTTCCAAAGAGCGCTAGCAATATTTTGAAGTTCTTGTCCTTGGTAAAATTCCTGTTGAAAAAGAGAAGAGCTCGCCCTGCAAGTATCATCTGTGTTCTGCAGAAAGGCATTGTGCAGGGAACACTGACGTAGGGAAATGGCCTTTGTACTATGGAATAGTTAAACCCATTGTGTTTACTGTTTTTGATAAATGAACTTTCCAACAAGCAGCCTATTCTCTTGTTCCCTGAGCCTAGATATCTTCAGCTTTACATGATTGTAAATTGGCAAAAATACCAAACATTTTTCAGTTTGATATGAGAACATTTCCTGTAAAACATGTTTGTTTTCCTATTTAAAAGCTTCTGCTTATGGTGATAATCTGCTGAGATCTGTGGAATTTGCTTGTCTTTTGATACTTGCTGACAATAAAACTACTATATGAATTTAGTGAGGAATAAAAGGAAAATCAGTATGTCTTTAATGTTGTTTAGTATATATTACCAGAATTTTTCCAAAGTGTAAAATGAAGACAGCAGTATAAGTACTATTTTTTTTTTTAATAATAGAAACTGGGGTCCTGAACCTGTACTGTAATCTTCAGGTGGACTTCTTCACCCATGTGGCACTGGTACTTTGAGCTATATCTGTTCTGTGGAACACCCAGAAACACTTCTCAGCATCTGGGTTCAAGAGCACTGCTGTGGTCTCGTGTTGTGAACCAGATCCTAATACATACCATTTCCCAAACAATTCTACCCCTCTTAACGTGTCACACATGCGCATTCTTGAGTAAATGAAAGAGATTTTAGATGCTGCCTTTAAAAATAGTTTTACTGTATTTCGATTGTACTATTTGGCAGCACAATGGCATCCTTTAACGTCTTGCAGTTCATCCTCAAGCCTTGAGACTTGATTAGCATAGCAAAAGGCTTTCATCCTTCATGCCCATAAATGTAGATCGGGAGTAGCTCTATTAACATCATTTACTCTAATGAAAAGTTAATGAGAAAAATGGAAGTCAAAACGTGTATGTATGCAGATCTGCATTTTGCTTCACTGCCACTGACAGACAAAAGCAGTCTGATAGAAAATGACAAGTATTATGGAATAGCTGTTATCCTATTATGGTTCTTCAGCTTTTCAAACCTCAAGTTGTGTTAAAATTTGTGTGGCTTTTAATTACTTCATGATAGTTACAACCAGTTTTTACCAAATTGTGGAAATCAGCTTATAAACGTTCATTTGAAAAGTCATGCTCATCCATTTCCCTGTAACACTTTTACTGTTTCTTTCTCAGTAGTACCCTGTCTTTTATATTGTATTGCAGTTCCATGGTAGCACTGAAAGAAAAGTCAAAGCAACTTCTAAGACTTGATGGGAATTTGTTGTTGGGAACTTTGTGAAAAAACGTTTTCAGCTCAAGTTAGTCTATAGTCATTACTGGTTTTATAAATAGCAGGAAATGTCCCCCTCAAAAATCAGAGTAAATAAAAATTCAGTGAAGGTTCCATAATGCTACATACATGTTTCATACATGCTAGTAAAAATGCAGTGGATTTCTCCATGCAGGACTTAGAATGAATGCACTCTTTAAGTTTTTCCCGTGGCTAAGAGTTTCCTAAGACTATTGCAAAGAATGTGAAGTTTAGACAAGACTCTTCCTTATGCCCCAGGTTAATCTCTACTGTTCTGAGGATGCATCTTTTATTTGAAATCTCTGCTGAAATTCTCTTCCCTGGGCAGAGCTTGTGATTCAGCCTAGTCGAACCTGATGACTGCATCAGATTGCCAGAGACAGTGCTGGAGCTCGCTAAACCCACAGGCATCTAGAAGTGATGGGTGGATTTCTTTTGTGAATGAAAGTGATTCATTTGAGACTGAACCTATATGGGCTAGGCCAAAATTTATTAAAACAGACATCTTGCTGATGTTTCAGTTGGCTATTTCAGTTCTCAAGATCAGCTGGGGAAGGGAGTGATTGCTGGCATGTTTAATTAGCGGTAGAGTCCCCACACTTGATAAATGGGCCTACTGTAAAAATTCAGGTTCTATTGAAAATGGAGATTGATGGAGAATCTTCAGCCTCTCACTCAGCTGACAAACGGCAAGTGACTAACATCAAGAAAATATCTCCCACTATTTGCAAGTAGCTTAGGGAAGAAGCTGCTCTTAATTACCAAACAATTTGCTTTTTACTTACATTCATCAATGCCTTTCATAATTTGGGAATACAACTTAATGAGATGCAGGACTGACATAGGTCCTGGAAGTCTCCAACATGCAACCTCTGTTTTTCCTTTCAAATCAAATATGGAAATTGAACATTAGAAACTGGTTTTAGCTTTTGCTCTGCAAAGTTAATACTGCCATAATCATGAGCAATAAATGTTATGTATATAAATAATACTAATAAACGTTTCTTTCCTAGGTGTGCCTTGCAATAGCTCATTATTCTCAGCCAACAGATCTTCAGCTTCTCTTTGCATTTGAGTATGTTGGAGAAATATATCACAATCCAGGTAAGTATGAAAATACCTTATTTTCTTCTATTCCACAATGTGTAAGTTTAGTAAGTCTTCTATCCAGAAACAATAGCAAAAAGCTTTTTAGGCTTTCTCTGGGGGCAAGTAAATTGGCTTGTCCTGCAGCCAACCTCTTACTTTTGGACTTAAGTCAGTCATTGTGATACACTTTAAAGACCAAAATCAAAAGCACTATCTCTACTCTGAAACAAAACTGCCAATGTCAGCATGAGTACTCATATTTCTCCATTCACACTTTGATCCTCCTATCGGTGTATTGGTCTGTAGCGGTACTCTAGGTACCTAGCTAATCTCCCATCAGGCAGGCTTGTTTACCTGCCCTTCTTTTGGGAATAAGTTTCTCTTCTGGTGGTATTGCAGGAGCATTTGTGCAGCTTGGGACTCCATACCTCCTTTCCTAGAGGCTTACTAGGCAGTTCTTCCCACTCAAAACCTCCACCACCCCTGCTGAGTTGGAGCACACCCTCTCTGCTCAAGGCCAATCTCCAACTGAACCCTGTCAGTTAGGTAAGCCTGAAAAAGATGCCTTTGGAACTTGATTTCTAGTGTAATGCTGTGCGATCACTGCTTAGTGTTCCCCAGCCAATACACAGCTGAAAACCGTCAGTTTTAGCACTACAAGCCTCCAAATAGCAGAAGTGCCATTGATGTAGATCTGTGGTACAGAAATATTTACTCAGGAGCTGGCATTAGAAATCATTGTTACAAAATTTGAATGTTGTGGAATTATGAGCTCAGACATTCAAATTTGTACAAAAATGCACATTTCTCATGCAGATGTCTACATGACTGCCTTATGCATGCACGAGAATAATGGTGCATGTGATTATGTTGCATACATAATTATACATATAATATCTTACCTGGTAAGTCTTGGTGGTAATTAAGGTCCATGTATGTTAGCGTTACAAAGTACTAAGGAGGAAGCCAATTTGCAGATAAAATAGCCATAAAGTGGTAAAGTAGAGTGTGAACAAAATGTTGGTCTGTCACAAAGTTGCCTTTACTATGTCCTTAAAATACTATTTGATATACGGAAAAAAATCTAGGGGAAGAATTATGCAAGGTGGGTAAAAAATGTTGTTCCTCTGGAGCTGCAGGTCAGAATGGCAAAAGCTGGTTGTTCTGCTAGGCTGTAGTTGCTGGAGGAAAGAGCTTGAAATACTTTGGTGGTGGTTGTTACTGTTTTTAATTTAAGTTTCCACATAGTAAAGTGAACCATGGTGTTTGTTGCGTGGATCTCTGGCTTTGCCCTTACAATTCCAGCACTGTGTTTTATAACTCTGTATTCCTGATAGTCCTGATAAAGTAGAAGTTGAAGTACTGTCATTGTGCTTCTTGGGGAGTGTAATCAGCCTGCATTGCTCTGGTGTGTATGGACATCGTTTTTTCCCAGGATATGTTTGATAATTATATATCCTGCCATTAAACAGTAAAATTCTAACACTATCTTCTAGTAATGATATTTCTCTGGATACTAGGTACTTCAGTCTGAGTTCAGCATAGCTGTCTTCTGAACAATATAGAAAGTAGTCTGAGTACTGAAGTTGGTAGATATTAGAAAGCAGAAAATACACAGTCACTGAGATGACAGTAGAGCCCTAACCCTCTGTTCTGCTCTGTCTGGACAGAATTTACATCTTTATTTGCATCTTTACAACTCTTCCTAAAGATAGGAGCTTTCCTGTTGGAGATTACTGGGTTGAGTCCCAGTTTATTTCACCTTCATCTAAACATTTACTCCAAGTATCAAGAAACAAAATGCAATGTCCTTTGACACAGCTGACTGCCTCCTTGGCACCTAAAGAATGATCAACAAAGGGGATCTTCTGTATTACTGACAGAGCTTGTAATCTTCTTGGTCCCTAGCCACAAAATGGTAGGCCATTTTTTTTCCTGGATATAAATATACATGTGTATACACACACACACACACACATATATATATATAGCAGATACATTAGGAAATATACCTTATCAAACAGTCTTTGTCATCAAGTTATTTTCCTTTCCTTTCAAGTTATTTTCCTGGTCATCAGTTATTTTCCTTTCTGTTAATACAGCAGTAATTTATAAGGAAAGCTGTTGAAATTATGTACCATTTGTTTTACTTTACTCAGAAAATAGTTAATTAAAGGGTAGCTTATAAAGGTTAGATGTTTTTAAAACACTGGTAAGGGGCATGTTGAAGAGAGGAGTCCTGTGACTGAAGATAACACTTGTTCCTGAGCATTAGTATGTCCTGCTTTCTACAAAGCAGCACAACATACCAGCTTTACATTGCTTCTCTGTTGAAATTGCAGGAAAAAAGTACATTTGCATCTTCATGTATTGCCAAGCTGTTATTAAACCACAGATCTGTTTTAATACAAAAATAGGCAATGTCAGTCCTGATGCTAATGGCTCGCTCTTGTAATTAGGAATATTTTTCTTTCTTTCTTTCTTTTTTTAATGTGCATTAATGAATTTTCTTTTCCTAGCAAAGAAGGTGAACGGAATAGACCCAGGAGGTGGTGGTGGTGGCAGCATCGGCAGTGCCAGTGGTCAGCAGACACCTTTGTTTGAAACTTACTCTGATTGGGATAGAGAAATCAAAAGGACAGGTGCATCAGAGTGGAGAGTTTGTTCAGTCAACGAAGGTTATATGATATCTACTTGGTAAGTTTCTGCTATAATGCAAGTAAGCATAGAAGAAAACGACAATTTAACTGTCTTTTCCTGTCTTTTCTAACAAAGTCTCCATACTATCTGACTGCACACTTTAACTTCTAAATGTGCCACTCTCTGGAGAAGGTCCCCGGTTGGAAGATCTTGCAAGTGTTGTCTCTAGAGGAAATGTCATATTTTGTGAATGTATGGCCCCTGTTGCTTCCTGTATTCCAGCATTTGTTGTTTTCATGCTTTTGTACTTCCCTCTGAAACATGCACGTTTGTAAACAAATACATTTGAGCTGTACAGATGACATGTAAGAGATGTACAGGACAACCAGTTAGCACTGTGGTATTAGGGTTTGGTGCATTATAGTTTAACAGAGCTGGTAAGACAGCATTGCAACAAGAGAAAAGCTGATAAAATACTTAGGGAAAAGTAACCTTTTCTACTGTTATTTTTTCCCCAAGTCTCCCAGAATATTTTGTGGTCCCATCTTCCTTAGCAGATCAAGACCTTAAGCTATACTCCTACTCTTTTATTGGGAGACGAATGCCAGTAAGTACAGTTTTTATTCTGTTGCTGTTCTTAATCATCATACCATATTAATATTAAAGATATGTATGCCAATTAACACAGCTTTATGTGCAGCGTTAAGGAAAAAAAAAGGAATAACACAAACCTGCTTTTTTTGTTGTTGTTTTATGTTTTTCCCATATTAGGTATGGTCCTGGAATCATCCTAATGGGAGTGCCCTTGTAAGAATGGCCAACATTAAAGATGTATTGCAGCAAAGAAAAATTGATCAAAGGTAAACAGTTGAAGCTATTCTTTTATCAGACATGGTATAGAGTAAGTGGTGATTATGTGCAATATACAGCAGCATTTTGTAACTGAAAGGATAGTTAATGTTGCAGTGCAATACCTTTTGAGAAACTGTCCTCTGATTACAGTTGTAGCACAATTTCTGTTCAAGGTCCACTTCAGTTGGAATACTGAATAATTTTTCAAGTTTTAAGTGATGTTTATTATTTAGGTAGCTAGTCTTTCAGGTGACAGAATTTATTGATAAAAGGATTGGATGAGTATTGATGATAGTGTGTTAAAACTTATGTTCGTGGGGAATTCCTTACCTGCTTCAGAGAAACACAGGAAAATTATTTCTTTATGGCATTTACAGTTTTATAGATCTAGTGCCACAATATACACAGAGTCTTTTTGTAGACCTTGCATTGTGTGTGTTAGGCTGGTGCTACAAGTTTTATTTGAAACCCTGTCAGATTTCCTGGCTTTATATACTGCATATATGCTCTGTTTATTTAGCCCAGACAAATCTTTGTCAAAATTGTGGAAAATTAAAAATTGAATTGAGCTGTTTAACCTGTAACTCTGCCTGAGGTTTTCATTTCCCAGAAGCGTTCTGATGGTCCAGCCTTTCCATTTTTTGTTTTGTAACTTGCAGATATCAAAAATGTTTGAGCCACTAGCATTGCAGCAGGAGCAGTATTATCTTCTTAATGCTTTTTTTTTTTTTTGGAATGAAGGTGCATGTTCTATCTGTTTTTAGTGTTTTGCAGTTACAGACTTTGCAATGATTTGTGAAAGGCTCTTTCCCCTCTCCAATAATAAAGTGACTTTTTTAAATTATTTTTAACAACGTAGGATTTGTAATGCAATAACTCGAAGCCATCCTCTGAGAAGTGATGTTTTCAAATCTGATCTGGACAAGTGTCTTCCCAGCATCCAGGAAATCCAGGCGGCACATATCAAACTCAAACAGCTGTGTGTTAATGGTATGCTGAACTGTCCTTTCACGGCGGTTATTTTCTTGGAATACAACAATTCTAATGGATCTGGCTAACAGGCATAATTATTTGAAGTCATTTTGCAATGTTACTGCTTTCCTTGTTGCAGAGCCCTTTGAAGAAACAGAAGAGAAGTGGCTATCCTCACTGGAAAATACTCGCTGGTTAGAGTATATCAGGTTTGTACCATTGGTAGAGTGATGGTTCATGAGATGTGAAAAACTTCCACCGGTGTAAGTAAGCAGTGAATCAGTTGAATGATTTGCTATTTTAATTAATGAACTAGGTAAATATAGCTATGACTAATTTTTTTCTTCTATAGCATGAACCTATAATATTAATTGTTGTATCACTTTCTATTCCCACCCAGGTCATTTCTTAAGCATTCTGCTGAGCTTGTATATATGATGGAGTGTAAGCATGTTTCTGTAGTTCTACAAGGTAATACAACCATATAGCATGCAATAATTCTTTGCATTAATGACATAATGTAGATGAATAAATTTAGATAAAATCAACTGTAATTTCTATACATAACACCCATCCATTCTAAATATCTTAAGCATTTGAACAACTGAGAAAAAGATAATTATGTATCTTGCCTGTAGTATCATACCATAGCATCAAAGGACTGTTTCACTTTGAGTCTTTTTGTTTCTTTCTCTGGTAATGATACAATAGAGTCCAAACTTCAGGCTGAACTTTTGTACTGTCACGATTAGGCTAATATTCCTTGCATAAGCAATATCAGTTTTATTCAGAGATCCCATGTAGTAGCTGGTAGCATTTCACTAACATTGTTTGCTGTTGTATAAGAGCAAACATGTTAAAAAAAAAATACACTGAAAAACTTGCTGATACCTAGATCAGAAATTCTGTAACTTCTGTAATTTCAGCTCATATATGACGCTTTCCCCATATTGGCTCACTAGCTTGCCAAAAACTGCTTCAGGGAAGAAAACATGTTAAAACTTCTCCAGCAACATGATCGCCCTCCTTCTTAGCATATCTTGTAAATACCAGGCTTTCCAGTGGTTATTTCAGTTCTTTTATCAATGCATTGCTGTGCTAGATACTGCAGCAGGAATCTTTACTATAGAATGAGTCTTGGTTAGTTGTTTTTTTTTATTTTTATCTACCTTTTTGTGAGAACAATTACAGCAATGAAAAGCACGTTATAAAAGAAATTCAATTATATATTTGTTTAATTTTAAATTGTTTAAAAGGAATTCAAAACTAAATGCAGTTGCCACTTTTTGTTGAGATTCTGTATCTAGTGTGTGTATGTGTGTATGTGTATATATATATATATATACACATATATATATATATATATATATATATAAAAAAATACTGTATATATGTACATACATTTCTGTATGTTATTCACAGAGGAAGAGGGACGGGACCTGAGCTGTCTTGCTGCTTCTCTCATTCAAGTCATGCTGGATCCCTATTTTCGAACAATTGTTGGATTTCAAAGCTTGATACAGAAGGAATGGGTCATGGCAGGATACCAGTTTTTGGATAGGTGTAACCACTTAAAAAGATCTGACAAAGAGGTAAAGTTAATGGTAATTGTATGTGATAAAAGTATCTGGTCAATATCATCCTGAACATTTGTTCACACAGAAATCTTAAATTACAAATATTTTTCATACTTTCAAATCTCTGGAAGCTTATGTTAGAGAAAATGAGTCTTTGTCCAGGGTAAAGATAAATATTCTTTATCCATTGTAGCCATGTGAGAATCAATGACACACCAAGTGAAATTGGATGTTGCCGGGATTTTATGTTGCTGCAGTGTTACACATGAAAAGGTCAAACTATTGAAAATGTTAGCACACCCCATAGTTTAAATTAAAATCAAAGGCGTTTAGGTGTGTATTGGGAGGGGGCTATTTGTTGTTGTTGTTTTCTTTTCCAAGGGTATGTTTTCATCCCTGTTTTTTTGGAATGCCAAGTCATAGCAATATGCAGTATTTTTCAAAGTATTGAGCTGATAGAGAAGCACTGGAGCTTTATGAATTACGATGCACAGCTGCCAAACAGATTAATAGAGGGCAGCACAGTACTTGATTTTCAGTATTTCCAGGTAATTTTACGGTTGTTTGGGCTCCTCATTACAAAGGAGAGGCTTTTAATTGCAGTTGAAAAAATAGAGGGACCAAGGTTAGCAGTCTTTTTCAGGGACAAAGCCCAGGAGTAACAGAAAAACTATCTGTATCTCCAGAGAGTGGAGCCAACAGATGAACTGAGAACACACTGAGTGGTAAGCAGGAAAAATAAACAAAAGAAACTGAAGTATTAAGAGGGAAATAATGAGAAAGCAGACACCTTGACTCTAGGAAAAGGATATACAGAAGAATGAAACTGGCAAGAGGAAGTATTTTTAAAGTTTTGTATAAATTATAGTTTATACTTTTGCCATTCATGGGCCACCATGGAAATAGCAAGAAAGTGTATTGAGTAGTTAATGTGACTGAATCATAAGCTCAAAGTATTTCTAACAAGAAGGAAGTATAGACATTGTGAAGATAAGGCCAAGTAGTAAGGAAGGTTCATACAAGGACTAATCTGGAAATTATGAGGGACATACAAGATAACAGAAAGCATTTTTGCAGCTTTGTGAGTAAGAAAGAGAGCCCAGGAAAGAATTGATTGACTTCTTAAAGAGAAGAGGAAGCTGTGGAAAATTTAACATTGAGAAAGTCAATTGACATAGTTGCTTGTGGAAGTGGCTGAATAGGAATACAGAAGATTATAGTTGCATAAAATCATAAAAAATACAGTCCTCCAAACAGTCCACCCTGCTGAGGAATGTACCAGAGATATGGCTAAATACCCTGAGGGGAACACTAACTGCAAAGAAAATGGCATGACTTGGGAAAGGCTTTTACTAAATCTAATTCCCTGTTTCTTTTTCCAGTCCCCTTTGTTCTTGATGTTTCTTGACTGTGTTTGGCAGCTGCTAGAGCAATACCCAGCAGCCTTTGAGTTTTCTGAAATGTACTTGACCATATTGTACGACAGTGCACGTATCTCATTGTTTGGCACTTTCCTCTTCAATTGTCCACACCAACGAGTAAAGGAAAGCACTGTGAGTATCAAGTGTTACATCTACTTTTCAATTAACAGACTTCAGTTTGCTGTTCCGGAAACAACATCATCTAAACTAAATGGCATTCCTTTGTGTTTTTCAAAATGTATTTCAAAATACTCAGCTCCCCAGATTAATATGATCAGAACGTCCTTTCAGGTGAGCTTTGCATGCACAGTAACAGGATGTTCAAGAAAGCAGTCCATTGAATTTTTGTTTTTATTTTTTTCTAAAAAGCTTTGTTATTGTGCATTATTATTTGTACTCTAAGAAACAGATTTTTGTCTGGAATTGATAAAGCAGAATGACATGCAATAAACGGAATTTCACATTTCAGGCAAACTTTGAAGTCTCTTGACAGAATTGTTTAAACAGTTGAAAAAGCTGGAAAAGAATGTGTAAAGTCCATACAGTAATGCACAATGAAAGCTTATATCAAAATATTTAGTAAACTAACACCTGAATATATTTTTGAAAACTAGAGTTGATTAGAACTCTGTGTAGAAAACTTTTAGTGGCCGATACAAGTACAAATGAGCAAATTTTGTTAAGCAGCTTCCCATTAAAGTTGTAGGTAGCAACCTTACAAAGAAGCAGAGCACAGAGACCATTAATGTATTCTCAAAATAAAGAGTTTAGGGGTTTTAGAGTAAACAAACCAACAATTTAATATAATTGAAAAGTATTTTTGCGAAGTCAGCATTAATCCCGTGTCTCCATTGCACTAATAAAAAGGGTACAGCCGTTTTCTCCAGCAGCAGACTGTCTTGCTGCTTTGTTGCTTTCATTTGTAACCCCCTTAGATTATGTCTCTGCTCTTCCTCACCTGATAATTATTCACTGTTTTATAGCTTAAATTTATGAATAAGCTTATTTTGTTTGATTTGTATTATATTTGAGTGTTACTTCTTGCAGGAATTTGCCATAAGCAAAAACATTCAGCTGGGTGATGAGAAGGGCCTCAGATTTCCTTGTGTTTGGGACTGGTCTCTTCAGTTTACAAGCAGGGATCGCCTGCTCTTTCACAACCCCTTGTATATTGGGAAGAGCGCACCATGTGTACAAAATGGAGCAGTGAAAACCTTTAAACGCTCAAAGGTAACTATGGCGTTATCTGTCTGAATGGGCTGTTTCTGCTTAAATATATGATGTTAATGCTTAAAAACGTAGAGTTATGTGGTGTTTTACACCCTCACTTTAGCGATAGGAGTGTTCTCTTCACAGCCTAAAGAAAAATTACTAAAATGGATTTCTATAGATGCAAAGACTGCAATTGTTGAACCTTGCATTCCAGGGCATTCTCGGATATGCCTGAACTTGCTGCCGACAGCTCCGTTATTTCACCTGTGGAAAAGTGGTGACATGCCCCTTTCTTTTCCTTAGAGCTGTCAAATTTGTCAGTGAATACTGATTAATTCAATCATTCATTGCTCTAGAAAGTCTAGAAAACATAAGTATTTCTTCTTAAAGGCCTTAAGTAGCCACATTGTTTGGTCTGTGAGCCGTGCAGTGGTGACTCATGAGCGTACAACTGTTTAAATGTCACATCATTATCTGGATGAGGCATCATAGAAGCTCAGGGAAATCTGCTGTTGAAATGACCATAAAATCACCTGTATTTATTTTCTGCAGAAAAACTACAGCTCAACTTTGCGAGGTGTCCCCCCTGCGTTAAAAAATGGAATCATCAGTGACCAGGAGTTCCTTCCAAGAAGAAACTCTCTGATACTAAAACTGAAACCAGACTTTCTACAGCAAACAGAGAGTCAGAGTAACAGTATGGAACAGTACTTCAGAGACTGGTTTACGAAGCCTGTTGATTTGCACGGTGTAATTTTACCCCATATCTCTGGAACACAAATAAAACTCTGGAAACTGTGCTACTTCCGCTGGGTTCCTGAGGCCCAGATTAATCATGGTGGCTTCATCACTGCTTTCCATAAAGTTTCTTTGCTGGCAGATGAAGTGGACATGTTAAACCGGAACCTCCGACAGTACAAAAGCAACTCTTCTTTGCAGGGTAACTGCTCAGAACTGGATCAAAGCAGAATGTACTTCAGAGCAAATGGTTTAAACGACACCACTGGGGCCCCAGACTTTCTCTCCTCCTCTTTCCCATTTTCACCTGTAGGGAACCTGTGCAGACGGAGCATTCTGGGAACACCTTTAAGTAAATTTTTAAGTGGTGCCAAAATCTGGCTATCCACTGAGACGCTTGCAAACGAAGATTAAGATGATGTGATGATTTAAAGGCTTGGGGAGAACATAGCATATCATTTTGTCTTTTCTAATTTAACACTGCTAAATGCAGCATTGAAAGCTGTAATAATTTTATATACAAAAATTTCGTAAGTTTTGCACAAATATTTAAAAGCAAAGTGAGTCGTGCTTCAAATCGCACAATTTTGTCTTCAGTAGTTCTCATCTACATGTCTTGTTTGGTTTCTGGTTCCTAATTCATTCTATATTTTTGGGGTTTGGCTCACTATATACGATTGAGCATTTGTAATGAATGCTAATGCTAATTGAAAGGCTTGGTGTAGTCATTATTGAGGGTTGTTTGAAATACCTGTTGTCCCAGATAGTGACTGGAGTGACTTTGTGTCAAACAGACTGACAAATCAAAGTAGTTAGATGCAGCGGACACAAACTGACAACTGAAATGTGGGAACAAACTACTTCATCACAATTCCTTTTCAGGAAGAATATGTACAAACATACATGTGTACTAATGTTCTGTGACTTGATCACCCTACATACGTGCATCCATGGGGGGAGCGTTCTCTTTTCTTTCTCTCCCCAAAACACATCCATTAACAACCAGTCAGATTTGTGCTCTTTGTCATGAGCTTGACTTTAGGCTATAGGAATCAACTTCAGGACAATGCACTGTTAACCTTAAAACATTTACTGTACATATGGTATCATAGTAGCTTTAGAAGTGCCTTTAATCGGGAGGAAACAGTAGCAGGATTTACTCTGATGCAGCTACCCATCCATCCACCCCTGGCCTTTCTACAGTCGACTGTTCCGCTAAGTTCTGGTTCCATCCTCTGCCTTTCCCTCCCCATTTCTGGAATAACAGAAGGCTGGCTTAGGAGACAGTAGTTTTTTTTTTTTCCTCTCAAAGTTTAAGCTCATTTTTGAGTTTCAGAAGAGCCTCATTTTTTTCTTTAAGCACCAGAAATACTCACCATTATATCCCTGCACAGGTCTGGATCCCCGCCAACCCCTCTCATCGCTCTGTTTCAGGATGAAGTAGCTTTCAGCAGAATTCATACTTAAGCCATGCAGGGTTCCAGAAATGAGGCTGTGCTCTTAGTGGCTAAATCAACAAGGGGTGCTGTTGCTGTTGTCACTTATAAACAGAGCTGGAAGAAGAGTGGTTAGCAGTGCCTTCTTTTTTTATGTACTCCTAGCACATGCAGACAGTGCAATGGACAAGCACAGCTTGAGGGAATTAAATCCAACAGCCTCCCTCTGCCTAATGCAGGAGCTTCCTCACTGCTTTTAAACCTTTTAAATGCCACTCACTGTCAGATGCTGTGTGAAAAAAACCTCAAGTTTCTTAGGGAGAAAAATGAGAGAGTGAAGTGCCCTGGGGTGGAGGGGGATAGTGGTGTGTCATTCTCACAGGTTAAGGCATTGGTGGAGAACAAGAGAATGCTTCTGTTGAGTACCTTCTCTTAACAGTGAGTCTTCCTTTTATACTAACTGATTTCTGTGTAAAATGCAAAAGCTGTTAAACTGATGCTGAGCCTCTCTTCAGGCACAAACTTGCAAGTTAAGGCTCTGAAGGCCTTGTATGAAGCTGTTCTCAGTTGTTATGAAAAAAAAGGGTTATGATGTTCATACCCAGTATATTTTAGTGAAAAAAAAAAGGCAGGGGAATAGGATTTGGAGCTGTTCATTTGTCTGTAAAACCAAACACTGGTCCTCAGCACAGCCTGTATCACAATAATAAGGGTTTTGGATGTCTAAGATTGCTCATGTATTACAACTGCCAACTTTGTGCTAGAAATTCTGGTGCATACAGGACCGTATTTTCTGCAGGCTGAAAATTATCCAAACTGCAAAACTGTTGAACACTGGGTATGCTGCGTTCTCACACTGTGTTTGGTCTGGTGGGGATAGGTGGGCAGTTTCATTTTAAAGGCTAGCTGATATAAGAGAGGAGAAAGAAAAGACTTCCTTTTTTTAACTAACCAAATCCCCCAAAACCTGTTGTTATGCAAAGAAGCGGGGTGTGTGTGTGTGCATGCATGTGCACACATGCATGTTATGACATAATGCCAGATTGTTTCTGGTCAACTGGTTGTGAGGAAAAAATGTGTATTCACCTCAATTGCCTAATTATGCTGCAAGATGGTTTGAGCATGTTATATGGTCCACAAACTAGTTCTGTTTATTTACGAGCTTGTTGGAGCAGTCAACTAACCTGTTCAATTCATTATTCAAATGTTTGTGTTAGTTTGCTTTTGTAGTTTTTTTTTAAACTAGCTTACTGCTTTCCCTGGCCTGATACTTGACTTCAACCTGTGTGCTTAGTGTATTTTGGTACCAGTTCTTCCTCTGTTAAATTACAGTTTAAAATATGCTTTTTTTTTTTCCTTAAAGGTAAAACTTTGTTTGGTTTAAAGGTACCAAAAATGTGTAAATAAATTACTCCACACAGGCAGCTGGTGGAATAAAAAAAAAAAATAACGTTAAGCTAGTACCCTTTAGGGAAAAATGGGTACTATATTTAAACAGGATTGACTTCTTTGTAAGGAGATTTCAGAAATTTTTACATTTCAGTTCTAAGATGTGTACAGATGCTGCAGATGGTTTTTGTACTTTATATTATATATATATAGCATGGGGGGGGGAGCATTAAAAATAATATGCATTTAAAATAAAACCTTTCTAAATGCCTATTTGCCAAACAGACTTGAAAAGTAATTTCACGAAGTTCAAAAAGGGGAGTTAGGCAGGCGAAGGCTGGGATGGTGATAAGCATGGGGAAGGAGCGGTGGGGACTCCCTTAATACATGGCTAAGGGGGCGCAGGGAGGAAGGCGGCCGATCCATGTGTCCCAAAAAATACAGACAAGGTTCTGCTTCCTTGTGTTTGCATGGGCCTTGCCCATGAACAAACTACTGTGTGTGTGTGCGCGCATGCATGCCTGTGAATGCTGTTTCTTCCCCTTAAGTTAAACAGATTTTGTTTTGTTTTACTTCTTAAACACAGGTACTAGAAGTTAATTTTAAAGTATTTCCCACTCTACACAGTTGCCTTATTGTCAGTAGGGACTGCTCTATATGTCTTTAATAGCTTTCAGAAGCATTTTTTGGGGTGTGAGTACTTATCTTTAACTTCTGTGTACAAAATACTGACATACAAGTGTATATATGTGTGTGTATATATGTACACGTTTTCAAATTATAATTCTGTTCACCGTTTCAACATACTAAACTGTTAATGCCATTTTGATGCTACCAGAATAGAAAAACTACCAAGAAGCTCATCTTTTTTGTCTGTTTCTAAAAAATAATAATAATAATAATATGTGCACTATTTTGGCTGTTACTGGCTGTTATAATCATGATTTTTTTTTGTTGTAACTACACTGTAAACCATGCAGGGGGGAAATACGAAATGCTGTTTGATATGGTTAACGTGTACCTCCAGTATCACTAATTACTGCCAGGTAGAGGTTACTACAGACTTAGTAATCATGGTGGTACAACTTTATTCCCCATTTACTGCCATGTATCAAAGAAATTCCTTTCATTCCTGAAATGCATTGAAAAGTGTGTGTTTGTGTGTATACAGATACCCAGGCCTGCACATGTGTTTAATGTGCACCTGCCTGCAATACCACTTTGCTATTAACTGCCTTGTATTTTTAATGAAGATGTAGCAAGTGGGGCAAAGGTTTTGGCTTACTCTCAGACAGAAAGAAACATTAAAACCAAAAAATTTCTAACCAACAGTTAAGCAAAGGATGAGATCTTAAATTTGCCTCCACCATAAGAGACAGAAATCTGTACCTCAAATTGCTCTAGGCAGTAGGTTTCTAATGCTGTTGCTGTGATGGCTTAGAGTTCACTATTTCAACTGAAACTAAAACCTTTGTGCCTGATAATGATTTATTGAGTAAAGTAGCAGTGCCAGGAAGATTATAAAATCCTGATGCTGAATTGTGAATGTGAAGTAAATTAGACTAAATAAAAGTTCATACCTTTCCACAGTGAACTTCAGGTGGCTTTCTTTCACTTCCTCTAATGAAACAAAAACGTGTGTTTGTTTTTTTTTCCCCAAGAAAAGCAGGGACACTGTGTTGTAAGAAAGATGATTAAGGAAAAAAAAAATGTGCAGCTGATCTTAACTTCTCACTACATTCTATTAAGGTGTCTGCTATTTGTATGATAAACAGAATATCTGTTATCAGACAAACTTGGTATGAGAATGAAGACTCCAGAGACAAGATGTTGGCTACATGTTAAAATTGAGACAGACCCACTGGATTTTTCATGTCTTAAAAAAAGGACTTGGCTTTTGGTTCCATTTCAGTTGACTCACTTATTTGTGAAGGAGCATACACGTCCATTTATGTAGGGCAAAACTCACTATAATGAATGACGTGCAAATGAGTGCTGCAAGTTTGGCACATAACAACTCCTATCTACTACCAAAAACACTTCCCCTTTTTGCAGGTAACACATTGCAGATAACACATCTGTGAGGCACAAGGAACGATTAAGCAAGCTGTCCTTTCAGTTATAGCAGCAAATTAAAATAACATTTAAAAAAAATCTATACCTTACTCTATGCCATCATTTTGACCATATTTTTTATATTAAAAAGAGAAATTGAAATACAGAATACAAAGTAGGGACAATTGGAGACCCATGCTGGTCCTGACATCCTGGAGAGAAGGTGAGCATGAAGCCTGCACAACATAATGAATGAACTCAGGCTACCAAGACAACATGGAAACGATCAGACCTTGATGCCCCACATTTTTTATTGTAGAGAGTGTTCTCATTGGTACAAATGTGACTGCAGCTGTTTGTCTTCACTGGGCAAAGATTACTTTCCACAGATTAAATTATGAATTGTGTATAAAAGAGAGAGGCTATGTTCTTCTGAACACAAGTGACATACATTAAATCATGAATTTTTTTCAAACTATTTAGAATGTTTTGTGCTCCAAGAAGCCAGAGTTTAGAAGACAATATTTTAAATAAGCAGCAGCCAATAGTGTGTGTGTTGTGCCATTTCCTTTAAAACACCCAAGTTACCCATGTGAGCAAGACATCTCTTGTCAACTGAGGCGTTTACTCTTAGCTCCAACTGCTTGCACATGACAAACTTCTACTGTAGCACCCAGCTTCTTCAGTTCACTCAGCCAGATTATCTGCTTGTGGGACAGGCGATCGTTGGGACCTTTCACTTCCACCAGCTACAAAGAAATGATTGATTAACAGTGTGTCTTTTATGGAGGAACTGAAAAATCATTCATTCCAACAGACTAATGGAAGAATTACTTTATGGCTGTTATTGGGAACATAAGTAATACAGATTTACACGACATATGACCAGTGGGCACTAAATGATTAACCCAGGTCCCTAACTGTAAGAATGAAATTTTATGTAGTAATCACCCACCAAAACACAGCCAGAGGAACTGGTGAATGAAGAGACCACATATTCAAAGCCCGATCATCTACAACCCTATCTGTCATTCACGTCTAGTAACACAGTGCCAGCTTATACTGACAGCAACTGAAAATACATTACATCAGCTGTTTTAGTGAACTGATTTCTGCTGTTCGGCTGTGGTTTATAAATGCATAACAAGATTCTGCAACAGCTGATATGTGCAATAGTCTTCTAGCAACTATTTCACTATGATGCAAGACACAAACCATGACTGTTTACTCAATTTTTGTAGTAGAGAGAGTTCTGTAGTTAGTTCATATATTCAAGTTTTTGTGTAAGTGGTGACTTTAGCACTCCTTTCCAACAACAGTCTGAATCTGTATGGCTGCTTGAGTGCTTGCTAAACAATTGCCTTACAGTAAATTTAACCAAAAAGATCTATTCTATAACAATACCTAGTCACCTCTTGCTGGTTCTTACACCCATTACGACCACACCAAAATAAGTGATAAAATAACAGAAAAGCAATCAACCACTATTAGCTGCACACAATACCTTAAAGTGATTACTGTGAGTACTCCACACAACCAGGTCAGGCAGTCCCCCTCTGCAATGGCGCAGATCTTTGGAAAGTCGTCTAAAAACACCACTCAGAAACATTCCTCCAAGGCAAGAGACAAGGCTCTGGAAGAGAAATTTAGGCAGTTGACCTTTTTAATTTCTTGTACAGGCATTTCTCAATCCTCATAAGAATATTCTATGGCCAGTCTCAGTGTCTTATTTAGTCACAAGTAATGAGCAATTTAGATGTTATCTGCAGCAATTTTCCCTCTGTTCCCAACTACTGTTGCAGGAGAAGTGGCCATATCAGAAAAGGGTAACAGCACATGGGATTAGCGAGAAGTGTGCTGAAGTCCCCATGCAATTCCTCCCTCCCAGTCAGTCTTGACTCAGTGCCTCAGCACAAACTGTGAGCACACCATGATCTTGTGTGTGAGTTAACATTGAGCCTGATGAAGCGGCACACCCGCTCTGGACAGCAGTTATTTACCTGAACTTGCTGGAGGGAAACAAAACGTCCCCAGCTAACCAGTGCTGCT
Organism: Cygnus atratus; assembly: GCF_013377495.2. Classification (NCBI taxonomy): domain Eukaryota; kingdom Metazoa; phylum Chordata; class Aves; order Anseriformes; family Anatidae; genus Cygnus; species Cygnus atratus. Next base: position 5,620,879 of record NC_066372.1, on the reverse strand, counting down.
GCTTTTCCCTCCTGAGTAGTCCAGATGTCAGCAATCAACTTTGCCAGAGTCTCTGAGGAAGATGCATGAAGCTGCTGGAGTCTGGCCTCAATGACATCCCTCCTGTTCTCATAGAAGCTGTCAGTGTATAAATCCAGGGGGAATGTCTGTATGACAAGGTAAATACAGCTCTGAGGACCTGCTGGCAAAGCAGCGATTCCAAGAATGACAATGCCCTACTATGTAATTTTCTTCATCTGAGCTACCAAGTCACTCAGACTGAGACAACTGAACGTAAACATATCCATTACATAAGCCCCTATTAAACAGGAAAAGAGCTGCATATATATTAACAATTGATGTCAGTGCAGCAAACGCTGGCCACATCTTAGCCCATGCTGGTTTTTTTGAACTCTGGTCAGAGGTTTCTTTAATTAGCAGAAAACAAAATAGTGCTCTCTAATGCACCAACCAGTAATACTAGAGTTAGAATTTGTTATCAGGATCAAGACTGCTCAGCTACAGTGAAACAGTATAGGGGCAGGGGGAACAAAGCAGTGGTAAAACTGGGGAATATTAATCAAGCCTCCTAAAAGCAAAGAGACTTACGGAAATCTCTGAACCCATCACAGTATAAAAAGTCCTTAAAGCTATTATTTGATTTTGAACATGGGTAAAAATGGCAGGCAAGTAGATGAGTGCCGTTCTAGCTTTTCAAGCTCAGATGCAGAGCACTTAAAGAATATCAAATTTCAGACCTCCTTACACAAACTGCTGCCACAGCTAATTCCGAGAAATGCAGCGTAGGACTGTCTGTGTGAGCCTTCAGCTTTCATGCCTAAGGCTTGCGATAGCTTTGCTCTGTGTTAATAAGTAAAATCTAGCTAACAACAACAACTAATAAGCAAATGAGCTACAAAGGTGCTTGTAACAAGCAAGCTCAAGAGCACATGCAAGGTGTTTTGTTTTTTTAAAGAAAATAAAAAACAATAATAATAAAGAAACCCCTGCATGCCACACCTTTAAAATACAAGGAAATTTCTGCCTAAGGGAACTTATACTGATATCAATCTGTAACGTCATACAGTACAAATAATACATCTGCTTAGGGAGGAGGACCACACCAGCTGTTCTACCTCTTGGATAGGGTTCCAATTAGAAGCAATGATTAAGGTAGAAGAAAGAAGAAGAAAAATGTTGGGCTTTTTACAGCCCTACAACATCTGAGATTATAGCTCTTTAGAGTTTTCTTAGCAAATGTCACTACAGATCAAGTTTTCTAGTTGGAATTATTAAAAGGGTTTGTATCTGTAATTTGTAGTCTGTAAAGCGTCTATATAAAAGCCACAAATTTACCTGTAATCATTAAGCTTCATGACAGAGCTGATGCTGGAGGGTGTATTGTTGTTTGCTTCTTTGCTTATTAAAAAAAAAAAAAGGGTTAGCCCAAAACATGAACATATTTGGGCTGAGTGGATGGGGGTGGGGTGTGAACAAACTTGAGCTTTACAATGTGATTTCCCTTTAAAGGCTACTGAAAAGAAATTGGCTCTTTTTAACAGAGTGTGTCATCTTCAAATGATATGAACTATGATGTGAACTGTATACTATGGAATAGCAGTATTTGTACACTTAAATGACCCTTCAACCAGTGAGTTCAGATATCGGACATCTGCATTTAACCAGATGAATCCTAACCTACCTGACAGTCGACCCAGTCTTACATGGTTATTAGTTACTGAGGAGCCCTTTAGCAACAAGTCCCATGTAACAGCATAAAATAAGCAATGCCAAAACCTTTCCGAAAAGTCCCTCAGAATAAAATGTGAATCCAATCCGGAATAAGATTGTTAACACAGCTACAAATCCTAGAGCAATATGGGTAAAGAAATTAACTAAAAAAAACTTTTAAAAGTACCTGATAGGAATTTCTGAAGACATCAGGTATGTCATCCATGTAAACAATGTCCCACATTAGAATACCATACAGTGTAATAAATGTTGACCCTTCGCCATGAATACCTTAAGAGCAAATACAAATATTTCAGTCATAAAAATGGAAACATCGTTAATTTCTACAGCAACTGCATATGAAGAGCTACTAAATCAGCATGATCCAAACGAGGAACATGCTACGTCTGGTTTATACGCAGCTGAAGTTAGTATATATTAACATTGCAGCAAAAAGTTATAAATATGTTTTATTATTCAAACAGTTTGCTAATGTCTTCCATGCCAGGCTAGTTGCCTTCATTTACAGGATAAGATTAAATTACCATGCCCTGTTATAACAAGGCTTACTTTTCTAACGTTAACAATCTTTTAATACACTTTTTATAGGAACCCCATGCAGCAGGATAGGCCTAGGGAAGAGTGGCTGGAAACCTGCCTGGCAGAAAAGGACCTGGGGGTGCTGGTCGACAGCCAGATGAACATGAGCCCGTGGTGTGGCTGGGAAGGCCAGTGACATCCTGGCTTGCATCAAAAATAGTGTGGCCAGGAGGACTAGGGAACTGAAGTGATTGTCCCCTTGTATGTGGCACTGGTGAGACCACACCTCAAGTACTGCATTCAGTTTTGGGCCCCTCAATACATGAAAGATACTGAGTTGCTGGAATGCATTCAGAGAAGAGCAACGAAGCTGGTGAGGGACTAGAAGGCAGGATTTATGAGGAGCAGCCACGGGAACTGGGGCTGCTTGGTCTGGAGAACAGGAGGCTGAGGCGAGGCCTCATTACTGTACAACTACCCGAAAGGAGGCTGCAGCCCATCTTTCTCATGCGACAAGTGTTAGGATGTGAGGAAATGGCCACAAGGTGCACCGGGGAGGTTTAGGTTGGCTATCAGGAAGAATTTCATGGAAAGGGTGGTGGTTAGGCACTGAACAGGCTGCCCAGGGAAGTGGTGGAGTCCTCATCCTTGGAGGTCCTTAAGAGATGTGTGGGTGCGGCACTTACAGACACGGTTCAGTGGTGGGCTTGGTAGTGTTATGTAATGGTTGGGCTCAATCTTAAACATTTTTCTCCAACCTAAATGAGTCTATGATCACTTATATATAAAAATGTATGTATATGGGTTGGCCCTGGCTTGTAGATATATACAGGATAGCAGGAAGGGGGAGAGAATCGAAGGGCAAAAGTGAGTCGGGGAAAAAAAAAAGAAAAAAAACCTCATGGGCAGAGAAAAAGACAACTTTGTGTGACAGGGAAAACAAAAAACAAACATGATGCAAAAGCAATCAGGTACCACCAGCAGACTAGTGCCCTGCCATCTCCAAGTAATGACCTTTTAGACTGTGTTAGCACTATTCAGCAATAGCTAAAATATTTGCGTATCATCATCAACACTGTTCTGGTCACCAATCTAAATCACAGCACCATATGAGCAGCAATGAACTCCAGCCAGCTCCAATCACATCTAAAGGCCAACTGTGTGTGTGTGTGTGTGTACACATGTGCTTGTGTTTGAATATTTGAACACATAAAAATAAATTTAAATTTATTTTATATTACATGTTATATAATGACATCTATTAATAAGTATAAGGTATATAATATGTAATATAGCACAGTATGATGTAATAATAGACTACTTAAATAATTTTTATATATAACTACATTTTTACATATTTATTATATATAATTTCTGTATGTGTATGAATTAATATTTTATAAACTCTATACTATTTTACCATTTATTATATATCTATAAAATATGTGTTCTACATATACATTGTATAAATTAGTTAACACACATTATATATCACACATATTATGTGTTAAGTAATATCTTTTTTAGTATAATATTAATACCGCAGTATGGTAAAATAGAATGTATTATAGTATTTAGTATATAATATATATTATGTGATATTATATTTATCATATATATATATATATATATGTTGTATAGTGCAACATTTGTGTTATTATATATTATGTATAATATATGTATCATTTAAATGCATACTGTGAATATACCTACATATGTGTATCTTGTCATATATGTATACATACAACATATATAATTTTAGATGTCATTTATATGAACATGTATATATATATATATGCTGAGTAAAAAAATGTTTCATTATGTTCATATATATAAACAAGCATTTTCAAAAGCAGTTGTTGAGTGTCTTGCTATGGTACATACTGTTCTCATGTTCATCTAGTACCAAAAATCACTGGACATCTATTTACCTTTCCTGTAAAGTATGTATCTTCCTTAATGACACTCTCTTGAAGGTCAGTGCTAGCATTTTGCCCCTAACAAATATATAGCTGTTCACTGGTAAGAAAGCCAAAATAAGCATTTTTCTAAGGAGTGAAAGAAGAAACACTTTTTTTTCTTAATACATTTCAAAACTGCCTTTCGTACATGAAGGCAGCAATTAAAGGCCAGGAAGAAGGTCAGCTGGAAAATACATATTAGAGGATTTTGCAAAAGGAAATAGAATCAGACTGAAAACTGGTCTATTTAATTAACTAAACTGCTTAGTAAATTGGCTCTTTACTCCAATAGTTATCTTACTTTATAAAAAAAAAAGTTAACGTTACCCTGATCAAAACCATTCTGCCTGTAATGAGTTAAGGCAAGCTCCTCAACTGAGCACATGACTGTGGATACACTGAAGTCTTCGCCTCTTTCTTCGTCACCAACATCCTCCATTAGAAACACAGATTTTCCCAGTCCCATTTGAGGACACATCTTTCCTTTGATTGTAACCTGAACATATTAAAACAACTAGTTACTTCCTAGTATCTCATTTAAAAAAAACTTTAGCCTAGATATCCAAAGCCCTCCTAAAAACACAGATCTTCTTTTCAGTTTTCTTAAACCAAAACCTGACTGCTTCCAAAAATCAAGTGAGTAAAATTTAGCTGGCAATTCCCTTGAAACCATCCTGTTAAAAGATTAATTTCTCAATGGCAAATCAGCTTTTCCAAACTGGCAAATTTTTCAGAAAAAAAAAAAATCTCATAAAAATGCTGAGCAGAATGGAATGTTAGTATTTCCATATACGAGACCAAGATGAAAGAATACAGACAACTGAAGAGACAGATTCTGGCCTGAAAAAAGAAGGGCTGTAGGGAGGTATGCAGTGACAGGGCTGAGGGAGAACAAGGCTCTGCTCTGACTTTGCCCACATACAAATCTTTTGTAGTAGGGAAAAGAATGTTTGTTGTTTTTTTTTAAAAAAAGGCATTCCAATATGATGCAAGTGCACTGTATTGCATAGTTTCATAGGGTATATTTAGAGTGCGTAACTCCGAAAGACTGTAAAAGAAACCCTTGCTTCTTCTTGTGCCATTAGTCTAATGCTCACATCATCCTACTACTTTTTCTTACACACAGAATGCCTGAAGACATCAGAGGCAATGCACAGACTTGCTCAGGCTCTTCTGACAGAAAAGTTCTGAGGGTGTTACTGGTACTAATTAATGGGGTTTAGATATAAACAGATTTGCACAAAAGGAGTTTGTACATGAGGTTTTTGTTTTAGAAACACATTTGCCTTCACTTTCCTAGAGCAGAAGTAAGCCAGAGTTTGGTGAATAGCACATACTGACAGTTTCCCAGATTACTTCTTCTTGTCAAAATGATAAAGACTTCATGAGATTGTATATCTCAGAAGCTCCCGGCATCTTTACTTACATGAGTCACATCCTCCACAGTTATGACTGGCAGATCATGCAACAGGCATCTGAACTGCCTGCAGCTTGGTGAGTCTCTGATGCGAAGGGCCCGCTGGTAGAGAGAGAGACGATGCCCAGTACGTACAAATGGGTCTGCCAGTCCATTTCTAATGCAGTCAATGGCCTAGCAAAGATCAAGATAACGAGCAGTAATTTAGAAAGACCTATGCAAATCTTTCTATTCTTACCAGGACTAATTGATTTAAGGAGCACAAAAATGTGAATGCAAAAAGCCAGCACATAAACAGGGCTGCCTTTCTTATATGTGTAATGAAGTTCTAGCTATTATTTTGCATTGGAAGTCTTCTGGATTAAAATTTTGATTGCACTGGTACATTAAAAAGGAATTACTATCCATTCATACTGATCAATATAAGACTGAGTGTAAAATCTACATAAGTGACTAGAAAAAAGTTAGCTCTAAGGTAAATAAGCTTAATACTTTTAAGCCTGTTTCTTAATACTTAAATGGAAACAGAAGGACTAGATCATTTGTACAAGAATGCACATGCAGAGCAACGTTTAGACCGATGCACAACTGCACTGAAGAAGATCCAGGGCTAATTCTAGAGTTAAAAAAAATAATAATTCAGTTATTCAGTTAGTACGTCACAGTTGTGACGTACTGTCTTTCTGTGACTTGGAAAGGCATTTTGTCCTAATTTATAAATGACTGAGACTCTTCCTTTGTACAACTTCCAATTCAAAATCTAGAAATAGCCTGATGTCAAGCTACAAGATGCAGAAGAGACACTGCAGACACCAGACAGCCTATGGTATTATTTCCTATTAACAGAGTTACAGAATTAAATACAACAGAAAGTACAAGCATTTAATCCCAATTCTCAATAGCCTTGCTGAGGCAAGTAAGCAACAGCAAGAAAAAAAAAGTTATTCTCAGCTAATTTTAAGTAACTCTACAACTGGTACTGTTCCTTGACTTAAATCATTTTTTTTCACCTCAATTTTTCACTGCCAAATTAGTCATATCTCTTAGGTGTGTTTAATTATATTGGCTTTCTTTAATTATTAGATAAAAGTTGATTTTCAGTCTCCCTGTCCCACTTTGCTGTGACATAAATTGTCCATCAGTTTCATTTTCAGTCACTAACATTATTTCTGCTTTGTGTGTAACGGACAAGAAAAATGGACATAATCTTCCTGTATTTACAAATCCTCAAACAGCTGATACAACTACCACCTCCTGTTTTGTTTCTTTATTCCAGATATGGCCTTTTCATGACTTGGGTTCAGAAGCATAAGCATTTACTGCACATAACTTCTCTGCTTCTCCGATATCAGGCATATTTATAAGGAAGAACAGAAGAGGATGCTGCTGATTGGTAACTCTATACAATCCCTCAAGCCTCTTCTACACAACACAAAAAAGTTGGTCAACCAAGGACGAAGGTACACTCAATATGCAGAAATTATTATATTTCTTAGGAGAAAGTGGTTCCCCGACCTTGGGATTTCTACCAACATATGCACTTTTAGAAGAGCCTACCTAGATGTTCTTTTCATGAAATAATATGTATTTAAAAAATGTTTTCAGACAATGCCTGCAGTGTTTCCAGCCACACAGCATGCAATTGTGATGATAGATACCTTCTTAGTGTTTTTCAAGTGCTGATGTAAATTCAGAGCGAGACGGTCCCACCATCGCCCTCTGCTGTCAGTACAATACACATCCTGAGACAAAAGAGTCTGCAGCTCCTTCACCGCTTCCTGTAGCGACAGGGATGTATTTTTATTAACTGAGTTAGAAAACAAAGTTTAAGTTCCATTATATAAATTGCTTATAATTTTCCCTTCTAATTGCTGGTACTGTAAAAACTTTGCACAATTCAAACCCCATTTTTACTCCAGCACCATAAGTATTCAGTTGTCTGTGTATATCTTAGGAACTCTAAGATAAAAAGAGATATTTTTATGTAAGCTTAAAGCTTAGCTGTAAAAATAAAATATTTTTGTCTTCCTTGTTGTATATGAAAAAGGCCTGATTTTTACTTGTTACTTTTCTGCAGAGGCAGTCTTTCTCAGAATAATATGTCTTTATCTAACATAAAAGTCAGAGGACTTTGGAGATCTTAGCTCCTCAGTTAAAGAGGCAGAAGATTTCACAAAGGACTTTTCTTCCAAGATTTTCACTTTTAAAGGCAAAAACCAAACTTGTGAAACAAAGATACCTTCAAATAATGATAGAGTCTCGTTAACAATATTATGGCATATTACACATGCCAAAGCATAAGCATAAATCAACACAATCTAAAAAAATGGGGTTTCCTTTATAACCTAAAACATACAGAAAAAAAAAAAAAAGACACTTTGTACTTAAAAGTAATCTGTTAAGAGAACTGTAGCAAGTCATGGCAAACATCACCATTTTCCAGCCAGGTCAGAAGTAAAAATGATACATAAAGCTACATTAAAAATGTTTTCCTGTTCACCTTACCACCTCACCTTACCTTGTACATGTGAAGTCTCTGCAAAATTTCAACACCTTGAGAAAGTATTCTTGTATATACCCAGCCAACTGTGAAACGTCGCAGGTACTCAGGTAGAACTCTGTGATAGCTGAAAGGTAAGAGCAGCTCAGGAGATTCATTTAATGATGGCAATTTAAATTCTTAAAAATTCTCTTACTAAGAATACTTAGAATCAAAGCATTTAAAACATGCAATGCCTTATATATGGATTGGGTTCTGCAAGTCAAGAACCCAAAGATAACCATATAGCTGAGGTAGCAATTGTAAGCTGCATTTGTGCAACATTATTTGGTTTCAAGAAATTTGTTGAAAGAAGATATTCAAGATACTGGTTTTCAAGAAAAGAATTAGGTTCTGCATCAGATGCAAAGCAGTAAATTACTACATCGTTTTTCCTTACTGCTAACTTGTTCTCATAAGTCAAACTTCAGAAACTCAGCTGAACAGAAGGAAAAGGCTGGAACAAGCATTTCCTGCCCTAAAAGAAGATTAATGCCTTTGGGGTAGGCACCTCTATGTTTCAAAAAATTACTGAAATTTAAATAGGTTTTTCCACTGCCTTCAGTGTGAAATAGACTAGAACTCACAGAATCATAGAATCACAGAATCACAGAATCGTCTAGGTTGGAAGAGACCTCCAAGATCATCTAGTCCAACCTCTGTCCTAACACTAACAAGACCTCCACTAAACCATATCACTAAGGACTACATCTAAACGTCTTTTAAAGACCTCCAGGGATGGCGACTCAACCACTTCCCTGGGCAGTCCATTCCAATGCCTAACAACCCTTTCAGTAAAGAAGTTCTTCCTAATAAACTCCATGCAACCCTCCATGAACATTACTTTAAATCAGTTGCCATGACAATGAATATAATGTCAAACTTAACACTTTAACTTTCAGTGCATCATTAAACCAGAGAACAAAATAATTAACACAAAAAACAGTGAAGGACGCTTCAAAAACTACACATTACTTCAGTTCTCAGATCTTCAGTGGTGTTTCCTGAATGACACACAATTGGAATTTTCAATAGATGAATAATAACCCACTATGTTTTCCCATAACCTTTGCAACATTCTTTTGTTCACAGTGAATTTTAAATTCTGCTGATTGCTATTTGTCTAAAAGCCATAAAAACAAACTATGATGAGGGAAAAATAAGGCTCTTGTTCTCCTGCATTGGCATGTAGAACAGAAGTGTTTTAGTGCTTTATCCATGCCTACCAATTCATTCCCAAGGCTTTAGAAAAAGGCTTTTTCACAGATACCACTTAAAAGCTAAACAAACAACCAGGAAGTTCAAAGCTTTCAAGAACCTTAAAGTTTCTAAATTTATCAGGCTTGAATAATATCACAAGTCTATAAGCCTCTCTCAAAAGGAACAGTACCAAAAGTAAGACAATGCACTTAGTAGTCACTTATGAACACTGTGCTCATTTCCAGTTTACTACCTCAAAGAGGGGTGATTTTTCAGTTCATTCCACATTTCTTTCGCACACGTATAGAGATGATTAGCTTCTTCCAAGTTCCCATTTACCACTGCAGTGGCTATATCATTTGACAGATGAGCAGCAGTTGCATACCTACAGGAAAAACACATAATCACTGCTTTAGGATCAAGAAGCATTTATAGTTAAAAGAAATCAATTCCTCCATACAGTACTTTCTAAAAACTCCCTTCCAGTCTCCAAAGACATAGAACTGTGCAGCCAACTTTATTCTTAATCTTGTAGGATCAGCAAAGTTTATACTAGCAGGACATACTACATTTAAAAGTACTTATAAACTGGAGAACATATTTTTGGTTTTGTTAGGTTCCATTCTAATAATCACAGCGATGTAAGAAGCAACTTTCATCAGCAGATACCATCAAACAAATGAATATGCTATTTTAGTTCAAAATAGAAGCCATTGTGAGTTACAAATCTTACTTGGACACAACACTGCATCTTAAATCACTGCAAAAGTGCACTTCTACCTATTCACATCTGTAGTTCTATATGATGAATATCTTATTTGCCTATACAAGTACTGCAGTAAAGCTTTTCTAGAAGAAAATAGATTTCCAAACTGCCAAAGCTTCCCGTACCTGATAAGATCTTCTCTGTCCTGGAAGATTTGTATTTTCCTATTTACAGTGTAACTGGGGAATACCATACGCCCCATGTTTACCATAAGGACTGTGGAGAGCTGACTTTGACCAGCACTACCAGCTTCTTCATCCTCTACTGACTCAGAAAGTGAAAATAGCAGCAGGATTCGAGAAAAGACAGCCCGAGGGCCTTTACAGACCCTGACAGATCTTCCAGCTAGATCCTTCGCCCTGTAAGGATAAATAAAATGATTATACAATTAGTTTTTCCCATCAGTTATAAAATTCAAATATCATGAATGAAGTATGAGAATTTTTTCATTTTCACACCATTTGCTGCATAAACTTAATTTTCATAGAGTCATAGAACATCCCAAGTTGGAAGGGACCCACACGGATCATCAAGTCCAACGCCTGGCTCCACACAGGACCACCTAAAAATCACACTATAGGCCTGACGGCTGTGTCCAAACACTTCCTGAATTTCGGCAGGCTTGGTGGTATGATCACTTCCCTGGGGAGCCTATTCCAGTGCCCAGCCACTCTATCAGATTTTCCCTGAAAGAAGCAGTTTGAGAAACCACATAATGCACATAATCTATCATGAAAAGCCAAAGGATCGCATTAACTAACAAAAAGTGTAAGGACCATCCACAAGCAGAATAAATTGGAACTAACTGCCCTTTGGGTGCAACCACTCCTGTTGCTATGCCAGGCAGGACCAACATGAAACAAGATGTAGTTAGCTGGTAAGGCAATATTTACAGATCACAGTTTGGAATCCTAGGTTTTGGGACTGCATCAAGCCCTTTCATACAAGACAAGCTTTTTGCTACTTCTCCACAGAGCAGCAAAGATTTGAACAAGATATTCTCTGATCTTAGGGGACAACTAATATTTCAGCTGTCAACTACAGAAAAGAGCAGTACGTTCCCGAAGTTTATATGGCTAAGCAATTTTTTATACTTTAATTTACTAAATGCATTCCTCTCTTCTAAAGGCATGTTGAGTCTTTCAAAGCATAACTTACATTCACCTGCAAAACGTAACTATAGATTTAAACAGCTTAAGAGGTACCTTTTTAAAATCACTGTCCCAATACCAGCCTGACTCCTGCTGAAGACTGAACGTTGTTTTGCCAATCTCTGGAAATCATCCACAAGTTGCTGTTTCTGACTGTTCGGGTTTGGCAAGTGAAAGATCTTTGCTAATGTTTTTAGCTCAGGGGCTGAAAGCAAATCCAGCCCTTCACACAGGTCTTCCAGTTCAGATTCTAGAAGTAAAATAATTCACATACATTCATTATGTGCTATACATACACATTCAATCAACAGTTCAAAGTATAGTACATTCATATAACCTAGTACTAATCTAATGATTCAGATTCTTCCAAGTATATTATTGATGCTAGCTGGTCCAGCTTGAAATTCATTATCTTCAAAGGTCCAGTCTGAAGGAATGGAACAAGAAGAAGTAATCCCTTTGTAGCTTCAAAGAAAAAGCAAATACAAAGAAATTTTGCTGAGTTACAAGAACAGCTGCTCAAGAAAAACTTCTCTCTTCCTGATGACTGAAACTTCCCAAGGCAAAAAAAATGTACTGCCAGGGAGCAGCATGAGTGGGGGCTGCTCCACAGGGGTAAATGAACCAGGAGTCACAGGTGAGCACAGCACAGGCAGTGTCTTCACCATCCCTGGTGCAGTCCCACTGTAAACAAAGAGAACAGGCAGATCAAACGTCCTGATAACAGAGCCTACTGGCAGCCCTAGAAAAGGCAAGATGGTGAATCAGGTCCAGGGTCCATTTAAGGGATGAGACAGACCTAGAGACAAGCCTACAGTTTAGGTCTGAGACCCATCCACAGTACATGGCCAGAGGCAAGACTGGAAACAACTGGCAGCGTTGGTTGGAGGTCCGTCTCCCAAACCATGCCAGGGACAGAGCTGAAGACAGGTTCACCTGGCAAGACAGCTCACAGGTCACGGTCTGAGATGGGGCTGATGAGGGCAAGTAAGGCTGACTGGTGCATCAGTGGCACTGACATTTATTCTCTTCTCCCTGTAACATACTTTGCTCCAACTGCTTCTGTTATTAACGTAACATAACACAGGACTCATCGACCCAAAGCCTGGAGTTATTCTGCTCCTCTAATTCTCTTCTCAATGTACAGACAAGCACGTAGTACATTAAATGCTAACATGCCCCAATACGTTTTATTTATAATACTTTTAATACTTATTAATGCTGGCCATACCTGTCTGCAGAAATCTGGCTTCAACCAGTTCTTCAATTATTGGTGACAAATCCAAACTTATCTCTCCATACTCTATTTTGTTCACTTTTAACCAGTTCAGCTTGCGTTGAAAAAGTCTCACATATAACTTCTGCCCACCAACTGCAAATTTTATTTAAAACAATGAAAGAAAACAAAAACATTAAATTCTAAAACACGGTACTATGCATACTCACTACCTTACCTACAAAAATTACTGTGATGCAGATATCCTGTAAAACACATTTTAAATCTGCCTGTGTTCTATAGACAGACTTGGTAAAACAACAGAACCTACCTTTCAAAGTAATCATTGCTCATTAGAATCCTTAAGTTCTGTAGGTAATAGAAACTATTACCATGGATTTTGTAGGTAACAAACATTGCTGAAATTTTCTTTGGACACACCCTTTAAGAAATATTTTCTAGGAAATGACAACTTTATTTTATTTATAACTCTGCATAATGTGACTTTAAATAGGTCTTTTTGCTTTCTTTAATACTTGAGCAATAAGCAACCATTTGATGCTGAGGAAACAAAAGAAGCTGTAGTTTGGTGATTTCAGAATCACAGAACACTTCTCAGTGTAGTAGTCTTTGGATTCTTATTTTTACCAAAGATATAAAAACCTAATTTTAATAATATATTTATTGAAGACAAGAATAAAACTCCTATTGATTTGATTTTTGTCAGGGAAGACATCACTTAAACTAACTTTAAAAAACACTTTTAAAATACTAACAATGCTGCAATTTGACCAAATAATAACTTATTAAATCTTAGCTGAAATTTGCCTAGCTATTCTTACTACATTCAGCACCCTTCTGAATAACTATCTCACCCCTCATTAACTTCTAATTTATTTATCCGTTTGGTGATTGGCAATGCTCTCCATCCACTTTTTGCTGCTCACCCACTTTTGAGAAAACTAGGCAGGAGGGAAGGACTACTTCCAATTTAATTCTTTTAAAAATATCATTCCTTTCTTAATACATAACTCATGGAAGAATTGCAGACTTTTATCAGAAAATAATGAAATACTGGAGAATACCTATGCTCAAGCTATTTAATTTATAGCATTAAGCATGTATGTGTACTTTTTCTAGTTATAACTGAGAGGCGATACTTGCTTAGGTAGAAACTACTAATGTGGAATAGATATCTTATCTACCTGAACTTTTAAAGTATTCTGTCCAAGATTTCTTGAAGGTAAAGACATCCATCACTTGTCCAGAAATCATTATCTATTGACTTAATACTATACGACCACGTCTCGTAGCTGAATCATTGTTTTTCCTACCCTGCAAAGAGAGTGTTTTATTTGTGACTGTAGCAGTCAGTGCAGACATGGATTTGTCAGCTCTACTCTGCAATAACTTTTTTTTTCTGTATTCTGAACTCCTGTGAGAGAGGAACCCTAAACTCATTGAAAGAGAAACAAGTGTACAAGTACTGATCAAGAGAAGGGGGTGTAGAAATGAGAAAGCTGTATCCTGATTTTTTCTTCTAATATTGGTTGAAGTAGCTAAAGCCCACATCCACTAGCTACCTAACTGTAAGCTTATTCCCAGATCTCCTTTGAATGTAAATGAGCCAATAAAAACTTTTGTTGCTTTTATTCCGTTCTTTCTTTACATACGCCGATTTTAACTACCCTAACATAAGCAATGTATTATCAAGCTTTATGTCACTGTATATGCATTTAGGTGGAGAAGGCTAAATAATATTCTTATGGCTCTGAGTGCACCAAATGGCTCTACCAGGCAGACTGCAGGGAAGGGCTGTGGGAAGCATGACCAGGGCGTCCCCATCCACTCGGAGCTGTGCTGCTGCTCAGGTTGTTGGCCTGGGCTCTTGCCTGAGCCATGCACTGGTGTGCCGGCATCCGGCAGGCACCTCGCTGGCTTTGCTTCCTGGCTTGACCATGTGCCTGCCCTGCAGTTGTGGGCTGGCCCCAAGTCCCGCCACCGCTGCAGCACAGCTGGCTGGGGTTACTGACACCGGTCCCACTCAGCAGCGTGGGTCTGCACCCCCAGGTGAGGAGGGGACACGGCACCTTGCCTGCCCCGCTGCCCGCTCAGGCTGCTGGCTCATCTTCCCTTGCAGAGCAGCTGCCCCCTGACAAATACAGACCTATGTTACAATCTCGTCTTACTTACGATAGACTCATAACTTGTATTAGCATTAGTTTTTGTATTTAGTGTTAGTGCATGTAATTAGTACAATATAATCTGTAAGACTTTACTTGTGATCATTGCAGAAAATGCCTAAGTTTAGAACTTAGGTTTCAGAATAGTTTCAGAACTATTATTTTAAGATCTATGTGTATAGCACAGGCCTTTTTATAACCCCATTCTGCAGAACTTCCATATGTATTAACCATTAAAATCTTGGTATTAACTGATGGTCTTTTTTTGTGGATTGATGTTTAAACACAGAAGCAAGTTGATTTGAGATTCTAAAAAAAATTTATTTTTCTAGTTAAGCTACAGAAATAACCACATTCGTATATTTTTAATTCTCTCCTTATTTCATGCAATCTCTACTATTTATTATTACTTTCTCTTAAAGCAGCATTAGGAAAATTTACCTACTAGAAGCTACTGGAGGGATACACCTCCTGAGAAAAAGGAGTTTCTTCCATGAAGCAGTTTAACAAGCTGAACTGCCCACTGGTATAGTACTCTTCACTTAAAACTATATAAGTTCTCTCTACAAGAGACAGCATGAGAATGTAAAAATAGAAGGGTACCTGATAATTGGCAGAACTTAGTAATAATGTTCATATCTTGATCATCAAATAGTCTCACATCATCTTCATTCTCCAAGACTGCTCGCAACACCACTAAAAAATTCTGGAGGTAATATGGTTGACCAGGAGTGTTGGGAACAGAGATAACCTCATTTATTTTGTCTAAAATGTCACCAATGGAATTTTGAAACTCCACCTTTTGCACAGTTTCTGAAAAATTATGATTAAGGTCATCCTTAAAGTGTTCAAGAACTTCCACAGGAAGTACCTGTACATCACCCTTTTCAAAGCAATTTTGTGTACAACAGTTCACTTCCATTTCGGAAGACGGAATAAGTTGAGTGTGAAGCTGAGTCTTTACCTCCAAACTACTGATCGGCTCTGCTGAAGTATAAATGGCTAAATGTGTTTCAAAATTATCAGGATTAAGCATCACACCTTCAGATCTACTTTCTGTTTTGGTGTTCCTTGTACCAAATGGTAATCTCTTGCTGTTAACAGCTGGTAGTGATACCTGAACAACATCCACAAGGTCTTCCCTACTACATTTGTTTATTTCTTCTTGAAATTCAGATTCCTTTTTTGAAGGATTTTGTTCCTCATGCTCTCCCTGAGCAAGCTCATTTTCTTTCTGAGAACTATGCCCAGAAAAAATCTCAGCATCAGCATCATCCAGTGTTGCAGCACTTTTGCACATATTGTGAACAGCTGGAGGTGACGAGTCGATCTCTTTATATACTACCTGTTTTCCTCCCTGGACGCAACGTCTTCTGGACAGTTTAGATGACAAGCTTCCCAAAGAGACAATTTTAACTGTTTGATCCCTTGGTTCACTGTGAACTCTACAGTCCAAACTACTGTTGCTAAAATAAGGGCTAATATGTTGTGCCGCACTCCCTTCTGTTTTCAATGAACTGCTTTTGGAAGGACTTGGTCTTAGATTTGAGAGGTTTTTTGAGAAGTACGGGCTGGAATTATTGTCCACATTTGCACCCAGAGGACCTTCACTCTTTCCAGAGCTCAGTGTTGAATCAACACCACCCAGCTCACCATGGCTGCTTGGACACATGGCATCCATGTGCTCATTTATTCCGTATCTTGGTACCATTTGCCCACACATGGGACAGGTAATTTTTGCAGGGGGAACATTGTTAAAAAATGAAATAATAGAGGAGGATTCTGAATGTAGAGATGGTGTTCCTTTAATTTCCACTTTCTTTGCTGTTTCTTTTTTTTTCTTCTTTTTACTCAGTGACAAACTTACTCGGGATCTTTTACTTTCTGAAGACCTAGCTTCTGACATTATGGAACTTCAGAGCATTTACATGGCACGTGCAACTTCAGTCAGGTCATACTTCCTTATCCTGCAGTATTTAAAAGGAAAAAGAGACTTCTCTCGGCTTTGCATTATCCATCTGCAATCCTGTGACATCCCTTTAAGAGGAAAATAAACAAAAAGTTGAACGAAAGATTTTCTAAGATACCAAACGCAATGAAGATGAAAGGTAAAGGGAAAAAACCTGAACGCAAGCCCGTAGCCCAGTCAGCTCACGCTCCCCGGTCCCTCAGCTACCCGTAGGCCCGGTACTCCCGGTGCTGAGCTCCCCTCACAGGCGCCACGCGGTGCCCACGCGTGCCAGACCGCCGCCGCCCGCCCGGGCCCTTCTCCTCACGGCGCCGAGGCACGGCCCCCGCCGCCGCGTCTCCCGGGCCCGCTCTGCGCTGCGGGCACGGCCCCGCCGCCCCCAGCCCCCCATCCGCTCCCCCCGGCTTCCCTCACGTACCGGCACCGCCGCCGAGCCACCCCCGCCGCGCCGCGGGCGGGGAGCTGAGGGAGGCGGGCGCTAGGGCCCGGGGCCGCCCCATGCAGGCCGCGCAGCGCAGCGCCGATGGCGGCAGCAGGCCTGGGGAGCCGAGCGCGGAGCGCGGCGTCACGCCCAGCGGCCCCGTCCAAGCACGAAGGGGGTGGTAAAGGCAGACCTCTAACGGGGTAATTTAAAGCTTTCACAGCTCTGTTCAGTCACCAGAGGGGCATATACTTAAGTACTTCTACCCTGAGAATAAAGCTTTAAGTTAAACAGCTCCTGCTTACTGAGTTACTGCTGGCTTACAGGTTGCTCTGCGCTCCCTGCGTTACGGCCCTCAGCTTTTCCCTACTCTGAGGAAGCTGTTCCTGGAGGAGTCCCACCGTGACACAGCCGAGGCAATGTTAAAAAAGGCAAGAAAATACGTTAAAGAAAGTAGATGTCTATCAAAGATGTATACCAACGCTAATTTAGGAAATATTAATCACTTCTTTGCTCTGTTTTTAAAGGGATGTCATCCTTCCAAGGCTGACCAAAGTTATAGTCAAGCTGTTCATGAAATCTCTTTACATCCCAAATAAGAGGGTTTAAGTTTGTAATCTTAGAACATAAGTGTATTAAACTGTATCCTTACACTAGAATTTGGAAATTTTAGTTTTAGTAAATGGAAATTTTAGTTTTAGTAAACGCATACTCCTGTGCTATATAAACAACTACATAAAGAAGCTATGGGCTATAGTTTGAAGAACATACAGCCACATCACACATTGCTTTATATACATGCCTTATGTCAAAAAAATGATCTTTTTAGAATTAGACAATCAAGGAGTTCAACAGTAGGAAGAAAAAAAATAAAATAGGGAATAACACCTGTATATCACCATAGAGGTTCACAGAACATTTTAATGATGTATAAAACCCAGCATTTATTCCAATGCAGCATTAAAATAGAAACATTCTAATATATACAAGACAGAGCATGTATTAAAACTTAAATTACAATTTAAGTTTATGGACAGAGACTTCTTTCTGCTTCTTTTGTTTCTTCTTTAATTTGTTTGCATCTTTGACTTGCATTTTCACTTGGTCTTGTAACTGAGAAAAGAAGGCTTGGGATGATTTCAAGGCCTTGTCTTTTCCTTCATCCTGTCAATGGAACCAGTATTTGTTATAACACCAAGAAACATATAGACAGTACCACTATATTATTTATCATTTCTTTTAAAAATCAAATATCATATGTAAAATACTAATTAATTTTCAGAGAGTCATCTCTTTTTAGCAGATTCTTATGCCATTCTGGCTAAAGATTATGCTTCCTTTCTAATTCTGATTTGGCATAGTAGGGAACTAAGGCATGTGAGCTACAACTAGAACTGCATATTAAGCTACAATTACTGAGCTTACATTTTGTATTTTGTTTTTCTTTTGAAAAGGTAAACAGAAGTGGTTTAGAAGTAATGAAGTTATTTTCCTATTTATTTCCAATACACCAGAATTTCAGACATTTAAAAAAATTAATTTATAAGGCATCACAGGTGGAATATAAATTTACTTTTTTATAGCATGCAAAGCACAAGATCAATCTGATGGGATTATAAAGAAAGCTCCACAAAACGTAAAAAAAGCCAATAGGCACATTATAGTTTGAAGTAAGTTCAGTTACTCAAAGCTTACAGAGACCTAAGTAGAAACCTCATCTTCAGTTCTGCATGCAAGTAGTCAGTCCCATTTAGTCAAGTGGGACAGTCCAAACACAGGAAATAAGAGACTGAATATACTTCTAGTATTTGCAGGAACATCACCTTCTGAACTTTGAAATAAAAAAGTAGTACCTAACACAAACAATCATTTGTTTTGTGAGTGTACTATGACACAAAGTAATTGTATCATACAGTTCATGTTTTTCCTTATCTAAAGATTATCTACACATCCAAAATTAATATTCTCATTTAGTATATCTCACCCTGAATAAGCTTTTGAAGGTTCCAACAACCAATTAGGCATGATTTATTCATTATAATTCAAGTAATAACATCTACATGAATATGCATTATAAAAAGGAGGTCACTACAGAGCACAACTCAGAGCTATGTTTTTTCGGGCTGCTCTCCTGACATCACATTCACAGGGTAATCAGCAAAATCAGGAGTAAAAAAAGACGTTCAACACTACTTTGCATTCAGTTCCATGCACAGATTAGACCAGTACTTCCAAAATTACAACTCAAAAGAATGCAAGGAAAAAAAAGGGGGAGGAAAAAAAAACATACATCCTTTCCATGTCTACTTCCTACCTCTTCCTTTCCAGCAGTTGTATTTACCTTTTATATTTACTCAAACATAAATAAGGTATCAAGGTTTGTGTAGGCAAGCAGATACACTACTTGGTACAAGAATTTCTGAGGGGATGGTAGGAAGTGTAGTTATGCCTAGAGGGATAGGAGAGAAGCAAATCCTTTCCTCTAACTGTGTTAAACATTATCTACCCCTGGGATTTTAGAGCTCATCAGCTAAAGAAAATTAAGTTATACAAGACTACTCAAGACAGCATTACCTTGAGCAGAGTTGCTTTGCCTTCTTTTGTAAGCTTTTTCAATTTTGCTGCAGCAGCTTTTTTGCTGAGTTTTATGCCTTGCTCCGGTTTTGTCTTTTCAAGAAGCTTTTGACGTTTCTCTTTTTCCCTTAGCTTTATACGTTTACGAAGCTTTTTCTTTCTTCGCTCTCGTTTTTTGTCTGTGGAAGTCTTTTCTGCATCTGTTTTTACATCACCAGCTTTGTTCTTTTCCTAAAAAGAAAAAAATATAAGCATGCAGAAGAAAACTCACTTTAGAGTATTCAAGGTTGTCTTAGTGTTTCCATTATTTCAGGTGTCTGACACGTTAAGGCATAGACTGAAAACGGTCAGAAGCTGGTTAGTAGTGTTTGTACAATTGACAGTCTATTGCTGTTTAACTTCCCCTTCCACCCAGCTATATATTGGCAAAAACAATTACCATCACAAGTCAAGAATAAAAACCATCTGTAAGTTAGTATCATGACATAGCATGGTCTTATAAACTCTTCCCACTCCTTCCAGCTATTTAAGAGATTTTAAAATGCTAGGCAAGGAGGTTCATGAGGTAAGTAACCTTGAGTGGATGGGGGAGCAGAATTCTCCCACTGATCTGGCATCCAGTACACCCTTCTGTTATGAATATAGATCCTCGCTTTTTCTGTTTGTTTGTGTGTTATTTGGTTGGGTTTTGGTTTTTGTTTGTCTTTTTACCTTGATCTCCTCTGGTGCTAAGAGAGCAGCATCACTAACAGCAACAGGTGCTACTTCTTCCATAGTGATAGCTGGCAGGTTTGAAACTATTTTCACTTCTGGCACAGGCTAGAAATAAAGAAATATTCAGGACTAAGTATACCATCTCAAAGGAATGGAATTTACATGTAACTGAACACATTAAATATCTAGTTATATTTAAGAGGCAGTTATAGCGCATTTAATACAAAAAAGTACAAGCTCAATGTTTATTCAAAATATACTAGGGAAATTGAAAGTCTCCAGTTTCAAAGAAAATAAAGAAAAAGAGTAACTTTGAAACTGAACTACTTACTGGTTTGGGTGTGAAGTGGAAATTACAAAGCGCATCCAGTTGCAGGAAGAGCAAATCCATCATTTCCTGAATTTCTTTGTGTTCAGGATTTTCTTCCTCTTCAGTTTTTTGCTGCATTAATAATGTAATGTTAGTGCAACACCACTCATAAAGCAATTTCACTTTAGCAAGACTGGTAACACAGTATGCAATTCAGAGCCATTCCACATGGCACATGAACACTCAAGAGAAGTCTGAAGTACTTCCATAAAGCTTAAAGCAGTTAGTAGCATACAAGTTAATATATATGCTTATGTGATACAAACTTCAAAGCAATAGGAAAGGCATTGTTTTTGTTACCTGGTGAAGTTTCAAGTATTCTTGCTCATAGATCTCAGCAAGACTCAGTTTACTTTTTTCATGGTCCAAAGTGATACGCTTCTTGTATTCAAAGGCATCCTCTTTTGGTTTTTCTTTCGGTTCTACATCGTCCCATGCCTGAGAAAGTCATAAATTAACAACCAAATACAACTACAGACTAATACGTGTTAGTTGTTACAGCTTATTTAGAACATTACTTATCTGACATGTTAACTAACTAATGCGTGTGGCTTCCCCAGGAACTCAGGAAGTTCACACTTTAATTTGAAGAAGTAATAGAAGACACATAGCTCAAGCTTCTGTGCTTATTTTCAGTGAATCAGGGCAAAAATAGTATAATCAATTACAAACGTGTAATTTCCTTAAATACTCTTCCAATATGTAATTCTATTTATTTATTTATTTAGCAAACAGTAAGCCTCAACAAATTGTGGGATACAAATCTTTTATCAGTGGCTTTTAAGAAAAATAAAGTACACATTTGAGCTTTGGTTAGTATTTAGAATGCATAAAGAACTACGCAACTAGGATAACAGAAAAAAAGTGAGACTGGCATTATATTCCAGAGGAACTCCTTATAGTTTTATCTGTAAATAATCTTTAGTTTGAAGAACATCAAAACCTAGCTTATAACACACACTTAAAAAAAAAAATTATGAATCTAAAGCCCCATTCATTAAGGCAAAATGAAACAGCTAGTTGCAGAAAACAATCAAGAAAACCTTGTATCTCATATGTTAAGAGCTTAAACATTCTTAGAATGTGCCCTGTGAATAAAGTCAATGAACAAAATGGAGAAGAACAAGCAAGATATTAACCTCATCCAATATTCTCTGTTTAATGATATCTTCAAGCTGAAAAGTAGTTTCTTCTGTGATCACAGGAGCTGAAAAGAAGAAGAAAAGATTAACGTTTCTCCAGCAAGAAACGCTTTTTGCTCTGAGGAATCAAAAAGAAAGAAAAAATAAAAGAAAAACAAAGTAAAGCCTCAACAAATATGTAGTAGTTGAAAATTTTTCTTGAACTAGAGATTGATGAAGTCAAGCAAATAATGTTTTCTTCCACTACCTTAGAGAGAGATGAAAATGGGAAAGAGAATGATGTTACATATGGCTTTTAAGTGACTAAAACTGCTACTGAATTAATGAACTTGCAGGTAAGTTAAAATTGAACCAAGAAGACTATAGCTTCCTGTAATTTCCACAATGAAAACGCACAGCCTCAAAGACGTGCTGAGAAGTTTAACTAGTGTTTTTGTTACCCTATTCTCAAGTCATGGGTGTTGTCATCATGCTCACAGGCAAGACAATCCAACTTGGTACGGGAATATACTCTCAAGAAAGCCCTCCCTCAATACTTACCCATTCGGACTGCATGATCAAAGAGTATTGTTTCCTCCAAAAGGCTATTTTCCGGTCTTTTTTGTCCAGTCACTTCTCCTTTAAGCTGCCAAGGTTTCTCTTCTAACAACTCTTCTTCTAAACTTTTTATTTTTTCACTCATCTGAAAAAAAAAACAATTTCCTAAGAAGTTTAAAACAGTTCACAAGTAAACTCAAGGCAAGAAATCCATAGCCATTTCAGGTACTTCCAAATCCTCCTCATATAATGTGAAGATACGTAATTGCATACACACATCTGATAAACTACTTTATTAAGTTTAAGAAGTCCTTTCACGTATGCCATGTACACAATTATTAAAAAACATTGGTCACTGTTTAAAAGTATTAGCAAAATGATAAAACAATTACCTTTTCCTGTCTCTTTTCAAAAGATGACTTTATTTCACCGGGATCAATGCTCTTCTCTAATTGCATGTCAGTACCATCTTCAGTTTCACTATCGTCTGGCAATCTAAAAGTAACTTTTGAAGAGGCCTTTTTACCTCTCACATTTTCCATCATCTCATTAATATCCTCCACCCTGTAAAATTAAAATACAATTTAAAATGAAGTAAAGGTTAAAAAGCCACTAACATTTGTGCATGAAGATATTTCAGCCATTACAACTTTACCTGTTACAACTAACCCATAGTTAAGAACTGCAATAGACTTTCATTGAAGCCTAAAGGCAAAGACACTATGGAAACATCTATACATCAAAAAATAACCTTCAAAAGCTGAAGTTATGGTTATTAAATCATTTACTGAAATAAATCCCAAGAAACAACACTAAGAAGGGAAGTAAATAAACTACTTTTTGACTAAGATAACAATGCAATCCATGAACATACAACAGATAACAGAAAATGACAAACCGTGACTCAAGTGAACCTGGAATTCACAATTTATTTTCTATTTGAACAGCGCCACTCTTCAGTGTAAAATTATAAAGACATTTAACTGCAAATAAAGCCAATACTTACTCAGACATGTTTTCTTCATTCTCCTTTTCAATAGCACTGTCTACTTCCTCTTCCTGATCATCTTCAACACCATTAGCTACTAAGTCATCATTGTCATCAACAGGATCAAAGAAGTCTTTGTACGTCAGGTCTCTAGAACTTTTAATTGACTAAGAAGGTGACAGGGAAAACAAAAACCAAAAAAGCGGTTAGGATGACAGAAGTCTAAGAGCAGCCTGCCTCTGAAAGGCTAACATCTGGGGAATAGCATGACTTGTGTAATAGTAGTTCAGTTTACTGGAGCATTAACCTAGCGCAGAGCATCTCTGTAAAATTAACCTCTTTTACAAGTACTCAAGACATTCTGCCACTTAAATTCATTTCTAACTTCAACATGTACTAAAGTCAGAGAGCAATGAATTTTTCTGATTATTCACTGGTATGTGTACATGCTTCCTTATACCCTGGGCACAGTTCTTGCAAGCAAGAATCTCTGGCAACTTTAAATAAGAAAAGATTAATTTTTGAAACAAGTACTCAGCAACTTGCGAAATTTGAGTTACAAAGCCCTGTCCCTGGAAAAAGAAGTTGCCAAGCCTCCGTTGCTCTGCATCAGTCACCTTAGTGATCCCTAATCATGAGACATCAATGTTGAGCAACACAGCTTTCTTGTTAAGCTGGGTCACATATTCTGCAAGGTCACCTATTTCTTACAACATGACTACCAAGTCCTTAATTCATGCAGAAACCTGAAATCCATCTAAACAGAGACTGGAATAGGAAGACAGTATGTACTTGTGCACTGGTGCATTTTGCTACCAGATACTTAACATCAAATATTAACAGCAATCATTAGTTTTCCAATCATTTTAACTTGGCAGTTTCTCCTGTGAGCTCAACAATTTATAGTAAACCTAACAGATATCAGATCTTGATTTCACGAAAAAAGAATTCAGATAGTTAGTTTACTGATCTTCTTACTTTGACTTTGGTTTCTTCAGGTTCCTCTTCCTCATCATCCGAGATGATGTCTTCAAAGTAATTGATATCGTCTTCCTCCTCCTCCTCCCTCTCCCTATTTTCCTTCTCTGCATGTTCTAAAAAAGCTTCCATCTCAGCCAGCTTGAAAAACTTGTCATCCACTACAGATTTCCTTCCTTTTTTTTTCAGCGTTGTTTCCTTTGCTATTTTAGTTTGTTCTTCTAGTGCATCAATATCAAAGTCAACATCAGAATCCTCATCACTGTACTTCTGCGTTATGGTTTCTTTGGGTTTACTTTGCTTTTCTTTAGCTTTAGTTTCTTGTTTTGTAGAAACATTCTCCTGTTCAGTTTCTGCTTCCATTATGTCTTCCAATTCATTATCACTGCTAGCCTCTGCATCAGAGCCATCATCTTCCCGGTCTGAGACAAGGCAAAGATCTTTATCGTTGGCATCCCTTGCAATGGATTTCTTGAAGAAATCAAGAATTGCATTATTCTGGAGCTCTAGTTGTTGCCAAATCTGTTCTTCATCAAAATTTTCTATCACCAGCTCTTTTAGAGGGCTCCCACGAACTATATTGCTTCCCAGAGCTTTATTTAAATCGTATAGAGTCTTTGTTAACGCTCTGAACTCAGCAGCCAGCCCATCTTGTACACTAGGAGAAAAAAGTTAAAGCTTTAAAAAGCACAACAGTTATTTCTTTTTTTCAGAGTTGGCTAGCTTTCATTCATTCACAGCTTCTACTAAGGTAACCGCATGGTCACACCGTAGCTTTCTATCTGCTTAGTTATTTTGGTGCTACAGCGTAGCACCTTCCTAGCACCTTTCAACAATTACAGCTTTTGCCTAACTTTCCACGTGCTTCAGTACTGCTACCGAACGTTCCTAGAAGCAGAAGCGTTACAATTTTTAAGCCTTTCAGCTTCACTACACTCACACATTCGAGATACCTAAACAGTTATCTTCCTCAGCATTCACGCTTGGGTGTTCCCTCCAGTTGTGCCCTGGTCACCGGCCCCACAGCGCAGCCGGAACGCACGCAGACCCCGCTTTCCCAGCTCCCGAGGGCGGTCAGGCCTGCCGCCCACACCGCCCGCAGGAGGGCTCCGCGGCGCCGGTGGCCGGCCGGCAAGAGGCCCCCTGCCCTCCTCCCCTCCCGCTGCGCGGAGGCCGCCGGCGGTACCTCAGGAACTGCTCGGGCCGCGCGGCGGCAGCGCCCGCCACCCTCAGCGCGGCCTCCAGCCCGCTGCGCGCCGCCATCTTGCCCCGGCCACGGCGCGTGCGGCCGCCAGCCCCGCCCCGAGGCCCGCGGCGGAGCGCTCCGGACACCTCCCGCGGCGCGGCCCCAGCGTTCCGCGCACGGAGCGCTCCGCCCGCCCCAAGCAAAGGCCCGGCCGTGGCGCCTCGCGCCCTCACCTTCACGTCCCCGCCGCCATTTCCTCGCGGGCCGCTTGGTGGGGTGGGCTGGGGTGAGGTGAAGCTCGGCACCGCGTCCCGGTGCCGTGCCGCAGCCCCGGGCCGCCCCGAGCCGCCCAGCTCCGTGAGGGCGTTCCCCGCGGCCAGGCCCCGCCCGCCTGCGGCCGGGCGGCGGCGAGCGGCGAGATGGCGGCCTGCGGGCGGCGGGCGGCGGCCGGTAACGCGCGGCCGGACGGGGGGTGCGGGACGGGGGGTGTGGGACGGGGGGCGGCCCCGGGGCCCGGCGCTCCCGCTTCACGCCTAGGGTGCGGGGACAGGAGCGCGGGGCAGCCTGTCTGAACGCAGGGGTCAAACGCAGAGTGACTGCCCGGGCACCGCAGTCACCGGCGGCGCTGCGCCCTCTCCTACCGGCGAGGGCACACCGAGCTCGCCGTGCCGAACCGCGCTGGGTTGCCGGGCTCTGCACTGGCTGCAGGAACAGGTGAACGGGCGGCTCGGTGCTGTGCGGTGCTCAGTGGGATACGGGATGAAAACACCCCCGTGTAATTGCACTTTGAGAGAATAAACAGCTGCAACAAAATGTGACTCAGTTCTACAAACCAGAGCCCTTCTGATTCCCAAAAGCCACCTCCAGCACAAGTGAGAACAGGATGACCTGAGCCTTGTTGGCTGGCAAAGTTTCCAAGATGCTAACACCACCTTGAAGTTCCTGGGATTTGAGAACACACACACTATGCCCTTTTTCCCTTTGCTCCAGAGAGCTA
The DNA here is from genome assembly GCF_013377495.2 of Cygnus atratus. NCBI lineage: Eukaryota > Metazoa > Chordata > Aves > Anseriformes > Anatidae > Cygnus > Cygnus atratus. The sequence goes on along the minus strand of NC_066372.1, from coordinate 5,594,320 downwards.
ATACGCAGCCCCTCTATGCCTCACTCCCTTTGCTGAGAACGCTGTCTCCATGCTTCGGAGTTTTCTCAGCTTCAAACCAACCAGAGCAGTGACGAGGTTCTTCTCATTGTAACCCACAGCTCTACAACCCCTCCACTGAGAACATGACTGAATTCAGTAGGGTTTGGGTGCATTTATTTACCTCGATGTGTAAGTCAACAAACACTGCCCCACTGCAGCAACCAGCCTATGAATAAACATTAGGAGGGTGCCATTTTATTGGGTACTTCAGACTTCATGGTCATAACCTGTCCTGTAATAGAACGTAAGCCTCTACTGAGAGCTGTACGTGTTTAAACGCTGATGTGCACAATACTAGTGCTGAGTCAATTACCAACAGAATAAAAAACAAATAGATACCTTAAAATATTCTTCAAATGAAGCTGAAGATGGTGATGTACATTCAGCAGTAACACTAAGGCTAGAAAGACAGCAATCATATATGAGAACAAGGTCTGATGAATCTTCTCTAAAGGACAAAATACCTAGAAAAATTCTGACTTGGTTGTCAGTGTGTGAAAAATTAGGTCTTTACAAAAACAAAACAAAAACAGTAGGGGCAAATGATGTATGTATACTAGGAGTAGAAAAACTGCATGTGTAACTTTGGGCAGCATATGAAAGTTTTTCAAACAGGACAGATACTTGGACAGATAACTTCAGTCACAGTGTCCATTGGCTTCAAAAGAAACAGAGAACGTCTATTTTTTAGCATTGGAGAAAGTTCAGAATTATTTGAGTAATACTGTAAGTTACTGGATGAATGTTTTTGTGGTTAAAGAGTGTAACCACAACATTTACCTGAACAAAGGACTAGTTTTGTGATATATACATAACTTGCAGTGTTTCTTTCCTGAAACATGAGCTTCAAGCATGAGCTTCAAACATGAGCTTCATGTTTCAAGCTTGAAGCTGCTAAAAAGCTTTCTTTTTCATTTCAGGGTCATCTTTTGATTATTGAGTGTGCTACTTTTTAGCACAAAAATGAGACCAGAAACATGAAGATGAGTAAAGATTAGAATTGTATTAATAGAATTAGAATTACAGTAACTATATAGTTACTAATCTATATAATGCCAGAAAAAAAACAAGTGTTTTTTGTTTATTCTCAGCCAATTCATACTGATATTTATGTGTTTAAAATTAAAGCTCTATATGCTTATGACTAGAGCTAGAATAAATTCACATGTCTTCATAGATAAAAGTTTATAAAAAAAAACAAACTCTGTAGAGTTCTCTGTCCCTACATAATCACCAGAAAAATACAGAGTCCTACCACCTTTGGAGGAAGAAGTGGAGAGAGACATAAAAAATACTGCCATATGAGTATTTTTGACTTTACAAGAATCTTAGGATTATTCTTTACTTCTCTCTTATCTTTCCTGGAAACACTGCAAAAAATCAAGTGTTTCTTGAGCAGAGCCCAACAGAATTAACTGTTTCTATTTCTTTTGCTATTGCTTCAGTAATAGCCGAGTGACAATCTATCTAATTTCTGTCAAATGTCAATTTACTTGAAAATAGACGAAATACAGAATAAATTATAATAACCATGTAATCTTTTGCCCTGTGTGAGGTACAGCAAGAATTACAGATGATTACAGGAGATATAAAGATGATTGAGAAAAATTTTGCCCATTCCCATCTGTAAAGATTGCTTGAAAATCTACATTACTAGCATTTCCACTCAATCACGGGATGTTAATATTTGGAAGCAGGGACGAAACAACAAAAGTGCTATAGAAAACATCAAAAATGTAAGTGTAGTAAGCGCTCCTTTCAAAGTATTTTTCTCTTCTGGAAAATACTGACTTTCTCTAAGTGAAAGAGTTTCTCTTGCTTCTCCAAGAATTGGATCAGGCCCTAAGTATTAATGCCAGGAAACAGCTACTGATCTTGGGTACATGGAAAAAAAATTGACTTTTTTTTTTTTTAATGCATTAGTTACTCTGGTGATCTGGTCAAACTCTAGTTATTTATCCATACCTCTAATTATGCCAACTAGATACTGCATGTTTCTTGTTTTGTACATTATAGAGCATTGCAAAGTATTGCTTCCTCAGGCAGCTGCTTTGTTCACCCCGACACAGTTCCATTTAGATAGCAAGTGTATCTACTGAATAGATTCAGCAGGAACATTGGAAAAACAAGAATTTTTCTGCTGTGAAGTTGCTAGTGGATTTTTTTTTTAATATGTAAAAAGCTTTGAAATACTCAGTTGCAATACTGTCACTATTATAGCCTAAAGGTAACAAAAGTGAAAAAGAATTTTCCAGAACTTCTGGCTGTGATGAAAGTGATGACAGGATGTACTGTGTGAAAGGCTGGCAAGAAATACACCAGAGCAGTTACTTGGAGAAGTGAGCAGGTTTATGGAAGCACTTAACGTAGGCTGTTGATTTAATATTATCAAAAGATTTTGAGTACACTTACTTTCATGGTAGTATTCGAAATTATGTGAATTTCATGTTGTAATTTTAAAGCTTACACATAAACACATGCACGTACATCTATCAGTACTGTATCATTCTTTGTGAAGAAAAATAAACTGACAGCTGTAGCCTTCCAGTTAAATGGTAGTTCCGTTTCCTACAGTCAAACCAGATGATTAATTACAGGTACTGCTAACCTTACAGGTGTTACTAACTTTCCACAGCACAAAGAGCCTGAAAAATGTAAGCAAAGTTATCCTAAGTGTGTTGGAAAGCATCCAAAATTTCAGTGCCTCCCTGGCACAATCGCTTAGCAAAATGGCACATTTGTGAATTTAAAGCTAAGAATGCATCAAAGACTTCCAGAATGCTGAGATGCCTCTAGCTTGGCCTTGAGGCATGGGGAACTCTGACATGGCCTAAAGCAAATCAGCATGAAATTCAAATGCTGCCTTTATCAATATACCCTTTCATTTAATTCTAACTGTGGTGCGAGACACAATTGATAAGACCGCAGTTCCCCCCCCCCATCTTTCCAAATTGTACTACTTAGATAGATTCATTTTTATTTGTAATTATCCTAATTTTACTTTTTTTTCCTGACTTTTTAAAATTCAAGCAACTTTAGAACTATCTGTGAGCAGTGCAGAAATATGACAGATAGTGAGATAGTGCAAAGGTCAGAACCGTCTTGTCAGAGCAGTCTGTGAAGAGTTCAATAGACATCTAAGCAGTTTTTTATGGCCCCAAGTTCTCCAAGACTTTTCCATCTTTTGTCGACGTCTAGATGTTAGCCCTTGCCTTTGTGTCATATTGTCATCCAGTATTTTTTTCATTATCTTTTCATTTATGATGAGACAAATCATAATCTTTCTCTTTTTTAAGTCATGCTGAAGTCAGTGGCACTAGTTGCATTAAAAAAGGAAATACAATTTTAACTTTCTAAGGATAAGCTTCTGAAGTGTTATTGGTCAGTAGAATGTGGTATTATTCACAGTACTTAGAACTGAAATATTTCTAAGCATCTTGAAACAGACCACTGAAACTAAGTATAAGACCTGTACGGCACATGAAAAATAAGAGAGGCTAAAGACTTAATTCTTCAGAGAAAAAATCAGAAATCAGTATTTAGCATCCCTTAAGCCTCAAACACAACATGACATTTCTTTCCTTGCTATAGTTCTGACAGCTAAGAGTTCAAGTCTTTTATCTTTCTCTTGGATCCTGCAATATCAGTTACTTCTGTCCTTGGTTTTGTTTGTTTGTTATAATTTCTATATGTATAGACATGTCCTTGTTTCTTTCTCTATCTTATAAGAAGCTTTGAAAAATTCAGAAGTAACATTTAAGTACGTTATGCAGTTGACTGTTATGTTTGGCCATGTATTCCAATTTTTAACAGACAGATATAAGCATTTACAACACTTTTTTAACCTTCGGCTTTCCACACTAGTGTGCTTATGACACAGGAGTTACATAGGCCTCATTAAAAGGGGAAAGAGCAGATACTGATAATTTCTCAAAAGCATTATATCGGTGCTATTCATTTTTTTTCAGGGCTTCTTACCAGATTGCAGACTTCAGCTCTTATGATACGAACTTTAGCATCATCGCATTCTTTTTCTCAAAACATTCCAAGCTCTTTGTGGAAACTGGGCCGACTTAATCATGTAGCAATTGCAGTGCCTGATTTGGAGAAAGCTCAGTCCTTGTATAAAGATGTGTTAGGAGCACAGGTGAGCGAGACTGTAGCTCTGCCTGAACATGGTGTCTACACTGTTTTTGTGGAGCTGGGAAATACAAAGCTGGAACTTCTACACCCTTTAGGAGAGAAAAGTCCCATTACAAGTTTTCTGCAAAAGAACAAGACTGGAGGAATGCATCATATCTGCATTGAGGTATTTTAACACAATGTATCGTATAACAAGACAATGGATAGTAAATTAATTTTTTTTCATAGGATTGACCTGTGTAAAAAACATATATATAAGGCTGTCATATCTGTGAAAGTTTCACTTGTATAAGAGGATTATACCCATGTTTTAGTGTAGATGTTAGATGAAAAATTCCACATTGCTGCCTATGATAAATGTTTTCAATGTTTTCCATATTTGAGTCTTGCAAACTATATTATTTCATACAAAGAGTTATAAATAAAAAGTAACGGGATTACTGATGTGAGTGAAATTGTTTTCAGATTTCATCTATCAAGACCAGTGTTTGCATATGCGTGCTTTCATTGAAAATTGAGAAATTTTGCATAGGCACAGGCATTGCAATTTTTCCTACATTAAGTTTGAGTATGTGCAGGTGTTCAAGAATAGAAAATTAATTCTGTTTAAATTGACCCCAAATAGAATTGGTAGGCTGCTGTTACAGAAATGTGAAATTGAACGTCAGAAACAGGGAGTGTAGAATAAAAAAGTGATTTACAGGAAAACCAAAAAAAGTCCTCAAGCCTTCTGTAAGACCAGTGGTACTTAGTTAGACATACAAGATTAGGAAGATGTAGGTACTTCTCAGCAAAAAGAGTTCAAAGCTCCCAAAAGTTTCAAGAATATGTAATCCCTTTAAATAATTTTCAAGAAATATCTGTTACCAACTGAAGCTGTTCTATGTAGATCTGTTTTGTATGAGATACAATCTTTCTTGTTGCAGACAAACCACAGATGACAGTCAAGTTAAGCCATACTGTTAATTATGAAAACAGAAGAAAGGGACATGCTAATGATCCCATGATGGACAACTGTATGCAATAACCAAATACACAGTAAGGCCAAGTAAGCCAGGAGTCATAATCTAGCAGATAATTTTGATTAAACCTGGGAGCTAGTGCTACCTGCAGCCAGATTTTCCTAAGTGAAGGCCTGGGACTATTAGATTCTCTAAGCAAAATAAATAGAAGTTCAGAAAAAAGATTGTCCTAAGTCAACTATGTTAGTGGTCTCCATGTAAATTCAAATGGAAGGTTACCAAACAATTCACATAGAAAGAAAACCTTCTGTTGTTGAGCTGCTGTTTACGTGGTACTGAAAACTGATTTGGTCGCTACCATAGTCAATCAAAAAGAAGTTGACGCCTCCTCCCCCAGTTTCCCATTCCCCTCAGAATGGAAAACCCTACCATTTCTAGGTAAGTCCTCCTCTGAAGTTGAGCAAAAATAGTTTTCAGAAAAACTGCAAAAAAAAATCAGTCTCAATTGATTGTTCATTTGAAATTTAAAAATATTTTGTATAAATACCTTTCCATGAACAATTTTATTGCAAAAAGATTAATTTTAAAAATACTTTTCCATACTGTAGAAGAAGTCTGATGAGTTTATTAAAATACCTTTCAGTTCTTCCTTCTGTCTTATTATTCAAAGGAAAAATTTACAAAGGTGTGTTGATAGGGAATTTGCTTTGGACAAAATAAGCGTTTTTAGAAGAAATTAAATAATTCCAGACAAGCTCTAACTGAGTCAGTATCTGTGACAAAAAGTATGGTGGAGAACTGATAGGGTAAGAGAGAAATCCAAGCCTGGTAGTCTCTTAATATGGATACAACCACAGACTTTCCACAGTTCGCTCTCACTTCTTCCCTGGGGATACAGTTCATTCCATCTGAGCCCAGACACAGTTCTTCTTCTGGCCATCTCTGCAGGACAGGAGCAGCAGCTGTAGTAGCTTTTCTGCTTGGGGAAGCAACCTGGAGGAAGGCATGGCACACTTATGACACTTTGCTGTCTTCTTTTAGATAATGCTTGACAGTCATTTGGTTTTACTTTTTTTTTTTTGCTGGCTGGTAGTTGTGTGCAGGAAGAACTGTAGTGAGTTCTGAATTCTCATGAACAAAACTGCAGCAAATGAGTAGGAATTAACTGAAGTTTGTTCCTCCAAGTTAAGGCTAGGTATCTTCCATAAAATACATTATGTATGTTTATTCACTGAGTTATGTCCAGACACCTCAGTCTGGAAAAACAGCAATGCTATTATTTTAATTCTAGGTCTTTGTAGGTTATTGACTATTGGCTTTGCTAAACTGAGTGCTAATTTCATTATTTCAAAGGATGGATGCATTCAAGGTTTATATCCAAACCATCTGATGACATGACATGAGACTTAAGATCACACAATACAGCAAAGACAGTTTTTGTTAATTATGTTTTACTGCAGGAAACTCTACTGAAATTTAATGTTAAATGCTATTATTATAATTAAGTTCAATAAGAAAACTAGGTCACAGTCTGGGGATGTTTCTGGTAATTCCAAGGTTTTTGTCAGGAAACATGATAAAGTTTAACTTACTCAGAAGCAGTATATATAAATCTAGTAGGCATTTTCTTTTTACCTTCTGCTCATTGCCCTCCCTCTTCACCAGCATCTAATGAGTCAGTGTTCTGTCATCAATTAGACAGGGAGGCATTCTTCTTTAGTTAATGATACTTTGAAAGTAATACAATCTTATTAATAGCAATGCAGAGTTTGATTATTTATAGAGTCCTTATAAAGTAACAATATAAATCAATGGACTTAGTGCATGATGAAATTTAATCTAATAAATTCTTAAATATATACTAGAATTTACTGAAACGGTACTTTATAAAATCTTCAAATAACAAATGCAAACTTCTGTAGGATTTTTATTGTTAAGACTAGATTTTAAAAATGATTTTAGAATTTAATTGATTTTCACAATTATATTAGAATTTAGAAATAGCAATTTAGTAAGGATTTGTATTATTGCTCCCAAATGTAGAATGTGCATAATACAATTTAATGTGTCAGTTTGTGTAAACTGTGTTTTTCTTTCATAAGGTTGATGACATAAAAGCAGCTATGGCAGAACTGAAGAAAAAAAAGATTCGAATACTGAGTGAAGAGCCAAAAATAGGTGCACATGGCAAACCCGTGATTTTTCTTCACCCTAAAGATTGCCATGGAGTCCTTGTGGAACTTGAACAAGCCTGAGCTGTAATATTCATATATAAGGCAATAAATGAGTTGTGAAGTTACTGAGCTGGTGCTGGGAATATTGATGTACTGTTCAATCTTTACAGATTCACTGCAGTTCCTGTGGATTAAGTACAGCTTTTGAGCGCTGAAATAGTGCTGAAGATTTTTTTGTTGTTGTTGTTGATCTGATTTTCAGAATTAATGTGTTGACATTTCTTGAATTCTCTGTGATTCTAAAGATGAATGCATGAGCTAAGTTGCATATGTAAGTTATTTTGTTCTATTGCCTCATGCTTGCAGCATGGTTTTACCTCTGTAACCACAGAAACTGTACAGTTTCTAGGTCATGCCACATTATTTTGTTCTACATTTCAGAGCAGAGACCCACTTCTCAGTGACAACAATATAGCTTAGATATTCCCTTTAGAATTAAAAGGAAAAGGAACATCGCACTTTCTGTTTTCACCATTCACCGCCTGTGCTTCACACTGATTGACTGGTTCATGCAATAAACAAATTTGTATCTTATTGTATGGGCATCTGCAATCATTAAATAACTTTTCCTTGGCATAACAATCACTGCTGAGGAAGTTACCATGCATAAATCATCAGTTAGTTTTTTAATGAACTCTGTGCATATGCAGGTGATGGGAAGAAAAGTGTCTGAAAAATTATTTGACTGAAATATGTTTCAGACTATAAGATGCTTCTTGCATTTTTTATTTTTTTGTGGTCAGGAATTGAATACTTGTTTTTCAAGCTTTATCTATTGAAAGATATTTGGGAGAGACCTGAACAAATAGTGAGAAATCTTTTCACTTGCTTTATAAATATTGGTTTTCTATGCAACAATATTTATAAATATTGTTTTCCTATTTTCTTACAAAATCACTGGAAAGCACAAGACACGTAAGTCTTGCTTATGTACACTGTCCTCACATCAGAGAACAGCATGCCAACATACTTATGTTTCTGATAGACTGCAGTCACAGTTTGTTGACTTGAACAGACTTCACTTTATTTGTATATGTTAAGCAAGCAGTGTTTGTCCTGATAGTTTCTTTTATAAGCTTGCTTTGATAATGTCAGATGTAGAAATTGAAGATTTGCTGTTTCTCTCATTATTTTTCATAATTCTTAAAAATCGTTATTTTTACTGGCTAAACCACAATCCGAATTTTATACTTTCTTGCATCCTTGCACATACTGCAAATAGTTTTGGCTTGATCATAAACAAGTTCATTTTAGTCTAGGAGATTTTTTACGTAATGGAAATGGAATTATTTGTGTTGTGTCCTGTTTGCTGCAACAAACCACAAGTATAATGTTGACATGAGATTTTAAAGGGCTTTCAAGACATTGATGCTTCCTTATGAATTTTTCTTCTGAAACAAACTCTGCAAAGTTAGGGATATATTTTTTTTTGTACTCAAAACAAATACTTCCTCTGCCATGTTGTAAGGAAAATGTAGTCTTCTGCATGGTTCTTGTATTTGAACAAATCACTGTTTAAAGGATAGTTTATGATATTCATTGTAAATTGTTAGAATTTAGAAATCCTAAGGCTCATGATGGAAAAGAAGGATGATTTGATATTCCTGAAATACGATTCTACCATTCTAGGAGACATTCTATTACCAAAACCACGTTTGTTTGTACATTCTTTCAGACACGGTGAGGCATCTTTTCTGCAATACTAGCAGAGGATGTTGAGAAGCATCACTGGTTACATGTTGAGATAATTGAACAGAAGTCTGTAAACCTAACACTGTTTGGTGATACAGAAAACAGGGTGGTCCTCCCTAGGTTAATGTTCCATTTCTTTGTCCAACTGAAGGAGATGGAATTTTGTGTATGATATATTAAAAGTACTACTTAAGAGTAGTAGCTTGATGCAGTGCTAGGGAATGGAGATTCTAGTGAACAATACTTACTCTACTTGTTTCATTTTGCTCCCCATCTCATTAGCAGGCAGAGACTTGTAATGCTTTTAGCTAGTTACCAGCAATTTCCTGACTGACTGCATTGGCGTTGCCTAGCACTAAGTCAGCTGATGCATTTTGTTCATCATAACTAAGACATGTTCCTATCTCACTCATAGTTTATAAATTTCATCTTACTCTTCCTAAGGTGGAACTCAAGATAATAACAAAGAAATAATAAAAATATTTTAAAAAAGAGTTTAGGTCTGTAAAATTAATCATACCCCTAATTGGGGCATATTTGTTACAAGCTCTTTGTTAGGATCAGAACCCTTACTTGTCTGGGAATGGGCTATAGGGTACCAGGATTTCCATCTCTGGAGCTGTAGACTTGTAAGGAATAGCCAAGAGAACTGGACAGATGAAGAAGCTGAAGACAGTTAAGATACACTGAGAGAAGTCTCCTCTTCATAGGCCTAAACTCCGGTAAACTTCAGTAGAAACAGGATCGGTGCCTTAACTTACATCAAACAACTAGTCCTTTGCTTTAAACAAGAGAGCCTTCACAAGCCATTCTTTGAAATGTATCACTGTGCTGACTTTCTAAGGGTTGGTGTGGGCAGGGGAATGATTAGATACATGGGCCTACAGGCCTTCTTTGTTACTGCCATGATTATAAAAGGAGATTAATGTCACAAAAAATGGGAAAATTCAGGGATGCAAACTGGAGCAATAGAGAACTGTGATTTTTTTTTTCCTTCAGTAGAGGAGCACTTAATGATATACCTCTGTTGCACAAGTATACAGCTTCTGGAACGAACAACAGTGACTGCGATAACAGGAGGCTGATTAGCTTGTAAGGTTTTGACAATGTTTTGTTTTATTTTACAAAAGGAAAAGCAAAACCTGATAATGTCAAGCTTTTTAGAAGATGAAGTGTTAATATTTTGTCAGTAAATTTTGTAGGCTTGTGTCATTTGTCAAATGCAAGTTTCCTATTCCAGTTTCTCCATGTGTCTTTTTTCCCCTCTGAACTCAAGCATGTTCTTATTTTATGCTGCCTAAGGCAGACGACACATTTTTCTAGACTCCATCAACATTACTCAGGCAGCTAAAGGGCTCATAATTAAATAATGCAAAATATCTTTTTTGACTTCCCTTATGCAACCCTCAAGTCTCTGCTAGCTGTGAGGAAAAGAACAGTCTGTAGAATGAAGCCCATTCTGTGTGAGACAAACCTAGAAGCAAACTCAAAAACCGGGGAAAAGAACTACATGCCTTTTAAAAGCTTACAGTTTTGCAAGTCCACAAAAACTCTGTTCCTGTCGTGCTTTTACTGCAATTAATCCAACCAAATTTAAGAAATCTTAGTATTTCATTCTGGATTCATGTTCAATATTACCATATTTACCCAATTTATGCTAAGTTTTGGAAGAACTTACTCTATCATGATACCACAGCTGCAGTGTTTAACACAGTTGTGAGCCTGACAATTTGGAAAGCTCTGAATGAATTAAAAGAGGAATGGAAGATGACTGTTGCTTCTGCAGACCACTTCCTAGATGCACATTACTTCTACGTTTATCGCTGAGAATAGAGTTTACTTTCTCTATGCATGTGCAGAAGCATTGCTGCCTATCAAGGTCAGTCCCTGGCTTTGGACTTTATTGCTAAGACAGATGAATAGAAATTGGTGTGACCAAGGAGGTCTTAAAGGGAGACCACAGAATGTGTGGACGTTTACAATATCAAATTGAGGTACTTAAAGTAAGTGCTCTGAATCATTTCATTGGAGTTTCAGTTGATTCTCTCCTTATATCTTCCTACAGTGACCTGATTTGGGTTTGCTGGACTCAAGAACCCTTAATTAAAAGAAAAACGTAAGAGTTAATTGTTTCAGTAAACACTTGATTCTTAACAATGTAGTTGTCTTGGCCAAATTATCAGACTGCGAAATAAAAACAATTCCTAAAACGGTAGCCCTATTACTTCTCATAACGTGGTACTAGAAACAGTAAGGTAACTGGTAATTTAAACATGGAATATTGAATCATTTAAGATTAATATGGAAATGGTAACTGACAACAATGTATAAAGGAATTGGCCCAATGCTGACATTTTAAAATGGAAGACTTCATCTTCTTAGGAACACAAATTTTATCACCTTTGATAAACAATTTCAGAGCAGTTTGAACATTTTATGAAATATAAGTTTATCTTATTATGAAGTGGGAAGGTCTGCCCCTTTGGATGGTACCATCCTTAAATATCTATAAAATTATGTCATCTATACAGTTTCATGTTCATTTGCACTGTCTTGCATATTCTTAACAGCATTGTTAACTGCAAAGTACACAGCATAGATTCATAAGTAGGAAAGAGTTTTCCCAAACACTTTAAGTAGATATATTTCAAAGAACTTCATGACATTTCTAGATGTAATATAGTGATCTTATAACTGTTATGCTTTGTTAACATAAAAATAGTACACAGATACTAAGATCTTCTATAAAATAGACTTTTAATGAATGTTTTTACTCCTTTTTAACACTACATTTTTTCCAGTATTAAAGATAGGTTTAAGCCATGACTTAAAACAAATACAAAGTTCTGAATTAACTAGTACCTGTGAGTACTCTGAAGGCGTATGTGACCATGCACAGAAATCCTATCAACTACACACACAAAAAAAAAACAAAAACACAAGAATAAACAAACAGAAACTATTGTTTCCATTAAAGGTCTTCACATGTACATGGATTTTGACTTGGAGCTAAGCAACTGGTATAGCTATCCTGGGACAAACAAAAGCACACCAAGTTGGACATGCAGCTATTACAGTGAACACTGAGATTGCTGTCATGAGAAACGTTACTTTTTACATTCATTTATAAGAATAGCTACAAGTCTGAAATATTCATACTTATGAGGAAGTCTTGTCATAATTGGCCTAATGGCACTTGATTTCACATATTCTCCTTTATATATAATCACTATCACTGAACTGCCATAGAAAGAGCTAGTAGTTTCTGATAAAATGCCTGAGAAACCAACTATGTTTGTCATTCACCATAAGAAATGTTCTTCTTGGATAAATCCATTTCAGTGAGCTTTTAAGTATTATAAATTCTACCATTTTTAATTCTTATATGGAGGATTTATGTATTATCAGCACAAGGGCATAAATATTGTTATTTTACCTCATAAATCTGTCCCTACGGTGGAATGTGACTGTTAGGAGTCAAGCGCTGTCCCCTGCTGTAAAGTTCAAACTTTTGTTTTTTAATTTGATTTTGAGCACCTCAAGAAGCAGGGAAACCTGAGGTGATTAATGGCAGGATGGTATTCGGGCCGCCGTTACCTGAGTGCCCGGGGAGGGGAGCGCGACGCGCGGCTTGAGGCGAGGCGAGGCGGGGCGGGCTGGGGGGGACTGAGGTGAGGCGGGAGCACCCCCGGCCCCCCCTGAGGCGCCGCAGCAGCCGCGCTATGCGCCATGCAGGTTCCCGGGCGGCCGCTGGTATTCTCGCACGCAGCTTCCCGGGCGCAGCAGCCGTCTCGGTGTGTGGCGCCGAGGCAGGCACACAAAAGAGCGGTTGCGACTGCCCCCCGGGTCCGGGTCCGGCGCCGCGGGGCGGGGAGCGGCCCCGCCGCTGTCAGCACGGTAAGGAGCGGGGCAGGGGCACGGAGCGGGGTGTGGCGGCGGCGGCAGCCCTGAGGGGAGCGGGGATGCCCGGCGGCACGGAGCGGAGCCGCGCCGCCGCCTCCCGCCCGCCGTGGGGCCGGCTCCGTGGGCCCCGCTGCCCCCAGCCTCGGCGGAGCGGGGCCATGGCGGGGCGCTGCGGGCATTGGGGAGCGGGGCCCGGCCGTGCGGCACGGCTCGGCTCGGCACACCCGCGATGTCCGCGGGAGCACGACGGGCCGCCCGGGGAGCGGGCTCGGAGAGAGGCGAGGGGAGCCCTCGTGCCATGCAGCACCGTCGAGAGTTTGTCTGATTTCGTGCCTCCGGTGTGGCAAAGGGACCACACATTTGGATCCGCTTTCTTTTTTTTTTTTTTTTCTCCCCCCTTCCCTTCATCTGTCTGGAGGGAAAAAGCGGCTCAATTGGGAATTCTTGATCTTTCTCGGGGTGAACAGCATGAGGCATGATAGCGTGCTCCGTTTTCCCCTTTTCTGAGCAGCTCTCGGTTTTTTCTCCTTCGTATTGCCGTAACAAAAGGGCTGGGGGAGGAGGGGAGTGCTGCGTTTCAGCCGCATCTCGGGAAGGCGAGGACTGCTCGGTCTGTCCCTGCTTCCAGGCTGCGTGCTTGGCATCCTCGGGGCCGCCTGGCTGGCTGCTGCAGGGTGGCCAGGGCAGAAAGGATAATTAAACAAAACCACAAGAGGTTCTTATACACTGTTTGTAGTTCGGAGATAACGTGCATTGCACCGAGGTATAAGAAAAGTGTTGAATTACTATGGCCTGTTTGGTGAGAAATGCAGATGTTTCAGTTACATTACCTTGTCAAGGCCACCCTATAATCTTCCTGGAGGGGGTTGGGTGCCTGCAGAAAAGGTATTCCATGTATTTTGCCTTTTACCCAAGAATTCCTCATTAATTTCTACTGGTAAAATAAAAACTGAAGCAACTATCATAGTTTTATGTGGTTATGTGTAAGCAATAGTATTTCTGCATAAGGTGATCCTGAAAGGATTCTTATGTAACTGTTTATTGATACTTGAAAGTAAAAATAAAGTATATGCTGGTTATCTGTATGTCGAAAAGCATAAGATTTAAGCTTATGTTAAAGCATAAGATGTAAATTTATCACTGTATTGTCCAGGTTCTCCTCTCTATGGGACAGATGAGGAGGACAGAGCTTTTCTTTCTGTACTGTTGTGCTACGGGTACTAACCTGCTAGAGGGGAAGCCACTGTACTTGCTCCTCTATGGGCTCACAGAGTTTTGGGCTGCAGACTTGTCCTTGTGAAAACCTTGATTGTCAGGCTTCCTAAGCCTAAATTCTCTGATAGTTCAGCCATTATCTGGCACTTGGAAATATCTAAAGCTATTTTTACAAATGCAGTGTTGCCTCTAATCAGCAGTCGCATTATTACTTCGCCTTGATCCTCTGATCATAAAGAAAAAGTGTTCTTGAAAAGGCCATGGCTGCTCATCTCTTTGGTCAGTCTTATGATTCTAAGGAAACATCTCGAAAAGCATTTTTTGTGCAGTTACTTGGTTAATGCCAGTTCAGGTTGGAGACTGGAGATGAATTTAAACAAGAACTAGGTCCTTAAGAAGTGACCTTTGCTCAAGGCTGTAAGCATGAGGAGCCACTTCAAGAAACATAATTGTACCATCTCTCTAGCTGTTCTGATAAGAACATTTGCTAAGAAATAATTTCTGAAAATACCGTCATTTAAGCCTCTTCCAGGTTATACTCCTGTGCTGAAGGCGGAGAAATCTAGCAAGAAGTGGCCTGTTGCTGGCTGCCAACTCACAGAGAAAAATAAAAAAAAAAAACTCATCTTGTTGTACAGAATGAAATGCTGGTTATAGCCTTTGAACCCAACGGAGTTTGAGAAGCCTAGAGTTAATGTTCTGATAGGCAGGCTTTGGGTACTTTTGCATGGCCCTAGACTTGTTATATCCATTTCCCATTTCATCCGTGCTTCAATAAACAAGGCCATGCTTTAAGGCATTGCAACAACAGAGGCTGCTGACACGGTCCTGGGGGGAATCAAGCTGCACGTGAACCAGGCGTGTGCCTTGGCAGCAGAGATGGCCAGCAGCATCCTGGTCTGCATGGAATTCAGCCACTAGATCAAGGGAAGCAATTATCCCCCTCTACTCAGCACTCATTAGACTGCATCTATAATGCAGTTAAAGGCTGGACTAGATGATCCTAGAGGTCTTTTCCAACCTGAATGATTCTGTGATCTCGGCAAAGACAGTGTAATATTGGTATGATACACTGGCCAACTACTGTTACCTGTGTTGATAAAGTTATACTTTACTATAAGCCTCCTGAGAAAGAGAGATTTGCTTGATATATTTATATTTTAATGTAAGTATAAACAAAAGGAAGAACATGCTTTCTAAGTAGTGTCTTTTCTGGCACTCCTGTGAGGCAATTAAAGTCTTGGAGCATTGCAAGAGACATAATGATGGTTCTTATAGCTGGAGAAAATAATGCATTGATGCAGTCACATGGATTTCACAAGTTAAGAGGAAGAGCTGAAAGCAGAGTCAGAATTCACTAGTTTTTAGACACTCTACAAAACAAGCAATTGCTGAGCAAAATGTTCATTGTAAGTACTTTGGATACTTGCAAATGCTTTTAGTCTACTGGAGAGAGCATTAATATGTGAGGATTATTTATTTATTTTCCTGAGGACGCATTTACCATTGAGGGCTGTGTGAAAAGCAGCTCAAGAAAGCATCGTGCTTGAAGCGTTGAATTCTTTAGGCTTGTCCTGCCCACAGAAGACAAACATGCAGCACTTATACTTTATCATGGCATCTGTGAGGAGAGGGCTTTCTTTTGAAGTTTGAATTTTGTTTAAACTTCAGTCTCATCTCAGCTAATGGTACTATTTTCCAGAAGAAAGATCTTATATAAGTGATAGAAACAGATACAGAATGAAGTGTTTATTTCTGATGCTCATAGGTGAATGCACTGTCACTTGAGTACATGACGTTACTTTCCTTTTTTTTTTGTTGCAGTACTTACTGCCTTCACCTACTGCAGCAGAGATGGATGACTTGCACTTCAAGAGGAGTAAGTTAGAGTAGAGCAGAGCTGCTTTGGAAAACTGTAGGATTAACAGGTACTTCCACCTAGGCAAAGGGGGGGAATTAGAAGCCTTGTAGGTGGGGATGAGGAGGAAGCGTCGTCATTCCCAGATGATAACATTGTGTGATGTATTGCTGGAGATGCATACTCTAATGTATAATCATGCATGAAGGGATCATTTGCTTTTGAAATAGAGGTAGATAAAGAGGAAAGGAAAGTTGGCAAAAGGTATATTAAAAATAAAAAATGCTTGGATAGTAGAAGTATGACAGTTATAAGCAATGTGAGGTTTGGAGTCTAGATAAGAATTTTTCAAATAGCAGCAATTCTGTAGTGCTGATATCTACCTGGACTCCCACTGGGAGCTGCAGGAAGGAGTATCTTGGGATAGTTGTCTGTTTTGAACTATTAAAGATGAAGCTTCCCTCAGAGAATAACCCTTCTAGTTACAGACTTTACTAATCAAGATTCATCCACATAAGAATAACTTGCTTTATTTCTTAGAAGACAGGTTGATTATTTCCATTCTGTTGTTTAAGCAGTTTTTGAACTTCATTTTGTAAATCGATGTAAGGAATATTTGTGAACGCATCACTAGCTAGCATTATTTGCAGATTTCTGTCTTTCCTTTTACATCTGGAAAGATCCCCCTCACAGACCCTTATCATCTGCAACCTTTGTGAAAGTTCCTCTCCCATCAGCTATTGTACATAGATGTTCATTTTCAAAGAGTGAAATCTGCTGGTTTTTCTTTCCTAACCATTTCTACAAGAGAGAGGCCTGACCTTGTAAGTTTTTCTTTCTATACATACTCCACCATTGTGTATTAAGGGTTCACAAGATCTGACTGAAAAATTAGTGAAATTCCTTCACCTGAGTACAGTAGTTAGATTTAGCTAAGACTTAATAAAGTGGTCATAGCAGATGAGTTTCTTCTCACTGTCATGAGTATAGCAACATCTTAAAACTAAAACAAAAAAAAACCAGCTCACAATTCAACGTAATGGTTTTGTAACACTACCTGTGGGAGTTCTGGTAGGTATGCAGATCTAGTTGCTTGAGCACCGTAGTTCAGAATGCCAAGTAACTTAGGGCTTTTGGGGCTCACTTCCTTTTTCCCCAGTAAGGTATCCTTTCTATGGTGACTATCGAGAGTCACCTCTGCTTTCCAGTTGCTCTAATTTGGATTTGTTGTGAATGACAGCCAAGTGCTTATCTTAGCATGACGCTACAGGGTTCTCTGAGGATTTAGTGAGATAGTAATTCCAGCAAAAATTGAACAGAAAATTCATATTTTAGCAGATAAACAGAGATGGAGAATGTATGTTCTCATGTATAGACTTTCATCTTTACGTCTCACTGTGTTAAGAGCCTAAGTTCACAGGAGGAACTTCAGGCAGTTAGGGTTTTAGGAACGACATTGGAATAAGCCCCTGAGATCACTATGTGGTCTGCTTCTCTGGGTAAGCTGCTGAAGAAAGAAGCATAGGAATAAATGGAGAAGACCTTTCATATCTGAGGTTTGTAACAGTTGATGTAAACCTTAGTTGCACTAACAAACTAGCAACAGACAGTAATGACAATGTGACTTCAATTTTCCACAAACATTACTGTGCCCATTGTTTGGAGAATCACATGGACAGATCCCTCGAGGACCTCTGGAATGAACTCCGTAGGTTTCCTGCCATGCAGAAGACCACTGGTCTCATACAAAGTGACCCTGTAGCACCGGGAAGTCCTCAGTCATGGGGAATATCAAGGCATTACAGCATTTCATGGGAAGGAAGAAATAAAGCACATCAAAAGTCAGGGGGAACCAACTCTGTCATGAAGCATTTGCAACAGGGCAGAAACTTTTGAAGTGATTTTTGGTAATAAAAGTTGGAGAAAGCTCACCTACGTAAGTAAGCACTGAAAGGTCTATAGGTCTGTCCCTTACTTTAGGAGCTCTAAACTGATTAGAGAAATATTATTAGCATATCACAAAGGAAGAGAACATGGGAAGAAAGAAGGGGGGGGCAAGATAACATCTATGTTGGTGGTGATGGTGGTGATAATCTTTATGTGAAAATTCCCTGAGGAGGAGGAAGTGATGAATTTTTGAAGTGTATGCTCCAAAAGAGTGAATATTTAGGCAGAAGTAGGGAGTCTGGCTGAGACATTAGCTGCAGTTCCTAAATCAAGGTGATATTTGCCTCAAATCAGATGAAACACAAGATTATAAAGTCATTGGTGTGTTGCATGCGTTAAACCAGGATGAACAGCTACCAAGGAACAATAAAATCACGCTCTATGCCTCTTTTTTTTTTTTTTTTTTTTTGTACTCAAGTATTCCCAAACTATTTAGTTAAGTATTTCTAAGCAGCTTTTTCCCCCCCTACCACTATACATGCTGTAATACAGGGTGAGAAGCCCAAGTTCCACAGGGACAGCGCCTGTCTAAGCAATATTATAATAACCTCCCGGAAGGAGTAGCTCTGTTTGGCATTCAGTGCTCAGGTTCAGTGAAATAGCTGATCTTTATGCAAGAGAACAAATAATAAAGAAAATAAGATTCCCCCACAGCCTGCCATGTATTCACTACCTTCATGCATGAGACAAACAAGGGATATTTGGGTAGACTTTGTCTCCCACTGTGCCCTTCAAAACCAAGATCCTCTGCTGTACTTCCCTGTTTCGCCCGCCTTTCTAGGGAGTTTCAGAAGTGCTTGTTAACTTTGCCTTTCCCTGCCCCAGCAAAATGGTCACAGATTCCTAACTGAGCGCCTGGTTACTGAAGCGACTGGAGCAATGAAAAAGAATGACTGCTGCACAGATCAGATTCTGTTCTAGAGTGACATAGGAGTCTTGGTTGGTTGGTCGCTTTCAACAAGCGTGAAATGCTATCAAGCAATTGCCATTACTGTCTAGAGTCGCTGATACCAGCCACCACAAAAATAACATTTCAGTGCAAGGGAAAATGCACCCATTTGGTTTAGTCAAATCTTAGAATAGGCCTCAAAACTCATTCTCCAAACGCCAAGAGGGATGCATTTTCAACAACACATCAGAGCAAGTGCATGGAAATGAGATTGCTTGCTTCTTGTTCACAAGCAACATTTCTTTAGAGCTACCATGCTCTTCAAATACACACCAAATCTCTCTCTCCTGGGAGTGAGGATTTTTATTTTTTTTCCTGAGCTGTAGGCTTTCTATTAAGGAAAGGCCACCCTGACTGCAATTTCTTGGGCAAGAGGGGTTTTTGGAGGTTTGTTACTACCTGCTACCAGGTTGCATGATTGCTGTGCTGTCTTGAGTGAGGGTGCAAGTTCTCTCCCAGTATTTAATGCTCATATTGTTTCAAAGTCCATTACAACTACTAATGTAGGAATAGTCACAAAGGCAGGCTCACAAAGAAAACAAATATTTCTACTCTTATAAACTGATCCGGGATGGGAGCGAAGCAAAGGCTTGCCTTGGCTCCAAACTCTTACTATGCAGCATAGCATGTTGTTGCCATGCTACCAGAATTGCTTGCCTTGATATTTAAATTTACCCTTAACAAATTTGCATTTAAAAAGAATGAACTGTTAACAGTACATTAAAATATAAAATAACCTGACAAGCCATAAACCTTGCCATCAATTTGTTCATATATTTCTGACTTCTACAGATCTTTTTTTTATTCCCAAAGTTAACCCTGCCACAACAACAGAAATCCCAGAGACGAATGAACTGACAAAATCTGGAAAGGCACTGTTGGTAGTGCAATAAAGGTTTATGTCAAGAGAGGAATATAAATGATAGTTTCCATACTTAACGAAAATGTGCATTTTGCCTACCTCAGTAAGTGCCTCTTGCCATCCTTTGTAGTCTCTGATTTAGCATTACAAAGGAAAATCAGAGTGTAATGATATTTTCGTTATTGCTGAGCTGTGGAGGAAAAAGAATGTTATATATGTATATACACACACACACACACTATTCTTTAGATGCAAAAGCTTTTGTTACTGGAACGTAACTCTTGATTAGAGATATGGCAGCTTTAAAAAGAAACTTATCCCGGTGATATTCTTAGCCAGTCAATCAGTGTGGCTTTAATTATGTAGAAGTATTTGACATTTTATGGCCCAGGAGATAAGAGCCGTGGCATACTGGATGATAGGCAGAAAGAGGAGGAGTCCTGTTGGTGATTAGAAATTTCATGCTTAGTACTACATCAGTGGTATGAACTGAGCAATGGAGAGGAACGCTCCTAGTTAATGCTGAGT
The DNA here is from genome assembly GCF_013377495.2 of Cygnus atratus. Lineage (NCBI taxonomy): Eukaryota > Metazoa > Chordata > Aves > Anseriformes > Anatidae > Cygnus > Cygnus atratus. The sequence goes on along the minus strand of NC_066372.1, from coordinate 5,573,967 downwards.
GGCATTGCATTTCTGATGTTAATAATATGAAGGTTTTTGGTGGCATAATTCTTCATTCCTGGTAAATATCTGCCTGCTTTCTTGATGAAAGGCTTGCCCTGGAAATACCTGTGTAGTAGCAGTAGCGTGCCTTTAAGTCAAATGTTGTTTTTTAAATGTAATAAAGTGTTTTTCTTTGTGTTTTCAATAATGAGTGGAAATCTCCCTCTATTCTTCTAAAAGTGAAAGACACAGAAGGTGTTATATATACATTATTTTATATATATACATTTTTATATATTATATATATAACACTTGCTGTTTTCAGTACATGGAAAGAGATCACCCGAGGGTTTTTCGCAGCTCTATTCCACACTTGTGCAATAATAATAAATTATCATTACAGCATGCGTTTCCACTGATATTTGCCTGTGTTGATTATTCAACACATACTCCTCAACTAGCTGCAGATCTAATTAGGAATAATGATTTAAACAAAAAAGTGCTGTTAAGATTATATTACACAAGGGAAAAATAACCTCACATCAGTTTTATTGCAGCAAAAGATGTATACATTAGTACTGGGAGTCTTTTGTAGTATTACACTAGGTGAGATTTAGCTTTTGAATGTTGTATCAGAAAGTATCAAAGCAAAGGAAGTAAATTTGATAGCCCTGTTTTACAGATAGGGAGACACTAAAATGACTTGGCTATAATCATTCTCCCTGCTGGGTGACTGAACCAGGAGTAGCACTGAGGTATATGCAATAGTTGCCTACCGGTTTACCCGTGTTACCATCCTGCTCTGTACAATAGCAATAACACAAAGAACAAACTGTCAGCTGATGAGTTTTCTATCATCCAGACATGCTGCTCACATTTTCATGTACCAATGCTTTGCTTCATGAGAAGGTATTTTGTACAAAACATGATAAAGACCCATAATCATCTATGGTTTGCTTCCTAAAGATTGGTATGAGGGAAAACTGAGTGTGTATATTTATATTTTCCCTTTGATATTTGCAAAACTACTAGCCCTCTGTGGCAATATTTTTCTTTCCTGTGCACATATGTTTTCATTTTGGATTTTTTTTTAATCACAGTTTAGTAAAATCTTAGGCTTATTCTTGAGACAGCATTGAGTTAATTGGGATTTGTTAACACTTCTTAATATTGTGATTCTTGTGATATTTCATGCTTTAGCTACTGCTCCAGCTGCTGGTGTGTGAGAATCTCAGCTTCAAGTGTCTACTCACATTGGCTCCAAGAATGGAGAAACTGTGAATATGTACTTTAAATGTCTAAGGACAATATGACATCTGTAAATAATTTTGTGATTACTTGTGATTGGCAATGCTATAGCAGTTGTGGTTGGAAATAAGTTACTTAATATTAACAGGAGTCTGTTTATATCTGAATGATATAAACTCAAGTTACCGTTTGTCTTTCTGATGGTAGTTAACATTTTTATAACAGTGCTTAATAAAAAATAAGCCAGCCAAATGCCACCTAAAGTTTCTGAACTAGCTGTTTTATCACTAAGTACTTCATGGTGTTACATAGTTCCATCTATGTAATGATAATCCTAATGAAATTAATCTCGTAATTAAGGTAATATAGCAAGCTAATACGGTATTGGTAAATAAATAACATCACAAGGCTGGGAAACATTTGCCTGTACTGGTAGTCCTAACTTTCCCAGCCTTCCCATGTTCTGGCACAATGGGTTGTGCCTTTTGACAGGATGAAGTCCATGTTGCCTTTAAGGTTGTCTCCCTCTCAACATTGGAGGAGCCTGTGACCCTAACTGGGGCTGAGGACTGATGGGCTGACATTGTGTCCCATTGGCACGCTGACTGCTACCTCCTCAGACTGGCCTGGTAGTGCTCCTCCTTCCTCCTGCTCGCCTCCTCAGGCCACCCATGGGAAGCATGCCCAAGTCAACGGGGACCCTCACGTATCATAAAGACAACTAATGGGGGAAATTCAAACAGGAGTCTTCAAACAGTAAGGTTTGAAGTGTTTTTCCCTCGTTGCAAGTTTACCATACACATGGAACTAAACTAACCAACACAGTGGCATCCTGAATAAAATGGAGCTGCTCAAAAAAAAAAAATAAGTCTTTATTGTGGCAGAGCCTAAGAGCCAACCAGGAGCACAGCATCCCTTTGTGGTAGACGTTTAGAAAGACAGCCGTAGACTGTCCTTGCTCATAAGACTGACCTAACTAAATAGACCTGACGGTTTGGTATCTTCTGTTTACATTTGTCTGACAGAGGAAGAGACTGTTGCAAGAGTGTAAAAATGTGGTGCAGCCAATATAATCTCATATTGGGGTAGAGATAGGGTGTGAAACACTGGATTTAATCACTAACAGACAAAACGTTTACTGAAAACTTGGAATAATAGGTATGTCCATAATTATCAGGTAGAAGAGCCTAAATGTACTTAACTAGAAAATCTTCATTTCATTTTACTACTTACTTGAATTTTGCTCTTAACCTTCTTGCTGGCTTAAACTATGAAGATGAAAATAGCTACCTTCATAAATGAATGCATTAAAAGATTTGCCTATGTAAGTATGAAGAACATGGGAACCCACACAAGCTGGAAAAAGGTTCTCTGCTGTGGAGATTATAAAGGGGTGGCTTTGCAGTTATTACACTGATTGCAGTGTTATTTGTCCTTGACCACTGCTGCGTCAATGTGTGGGGTGTGTTGGTCTGGTTTTGAACGAACTCCTCCAAGCCTGCTTCATTCACCTGTCACCTGTAGACTTACTTACAGATTTTTAAGTGTTTTTTTTTTTTTTTTTTTTGTGGCAGGAAAGTCTGTATAATATTCAACACGAAGAAATCCTGGTTAATAGGCTTTTCTGCAACAGACTTAATTTAGGGTTTATTTGCCCCCAGCTGACTGTTGTTACTGTAGCAAATAAAAGATGCAGAATTAAATGGAAAGGAAAATACTATGTGACTGTTCAAGGCTTAAATCTGATAAAGAGGTGTCAAATAGCACAGAAGTTGATTACAGCCCTTCAATGTAGGCTACAAATGATGGTACAAAATTGTATCCTATGGGGAAACCTTCCAAGTGCCTGCCAAAATCCACCAAGAAAGCCCAGAGAAGGTCTGCACAGTGCTAGGTTGTTGTTTTGCAATTGGAGGCAAGTTCTGTTACTAAGGGACAGTGACATGTCTTTGCAATTCAAGTGGCTGCAGGCTAGCCTTTGATTTGAGCTGGATGCAGCTCAACAGCTTTTCATGACAAAATTTTTGCTGTTTCTACAAACTTCTCTGAAGCCCTCTGCCCCCGGAATGTCCCACCTGCCCTAGCAGGGCTGTAACGGTGCGACCTCTTATGACATGGGACTTCTCGCTGGGAGGATCAGGCTGCCATGGGGTAGTTGTTCAAACCATTAAACTTACAAAACCATTAAACTTACAAAAACGAAGCCTAGTTGACTTAATGATAGAAAAATAGGAATTTGTCCTATTGTTAGAGGAATTAGTCTACGTTTGACTTTCCCAATGAGCATAATTATATACGTATTCCTTAAAGATCATATTCTGCCAGCTATCGTACTTCGTGCTATACATAAACGTAACTGTAGGCAAGACATTATTTTTTCTAAACGTGATACCAGAATTTATACACTTACTGTCCAGAGCATCAATTGAAGAAAAACCATTCTATTTATGACCACATAATCAAAACACTGAAGAATAAATATTAGCAAGACTCATATTGCCATTTACATTCTTGCTTAGTAGCTGCTTACTGTGTGCTTAGTGATGAGAGATACAGAATACTGAATTGGAAAATGCACAGATAAGTAGAAAATAGGCTGTGATCCACAGCGTATCAATGTGCTGTCTCAGGTAAGATATTCCAGTGATTTGTTAATTCATTTTGAAAGAAAAAGCATTAATTCCTGAAAGTGTTATCAAAATGCATAGCTACATTTACTGAGAGCCTAGGAAATGTACTGATCATTCAAGCAAATTAAACAGAAAGGTGTTGTCCTACCAGAAATGAAATAAATTGTACAGGAAAATCTTGTTTTCATATAAGCTTATACCTATATCTCTAAAGCTTCATTAATATTCCTCAAAATACATTCTAATCCTTTGATAAGCCAGTGTGACACAAATAGGGTAATAAACAGATACGGAGCATGAGGCTTCCTTCATGTAGCTGTCTTCCATACTTGGGCCCAGCTTTAATAACCCTGCGCGGAGGTACAGGAGCCTTACACTGCAGGATTAATGCCCTTTATGTGACAGGTCTGTTATGTATGGCTTTTTTCCATCTGATATCATCATTTTACATGCTGCAGTCAGGCAAGCTGCATTCCTCAACAAATCTCATGTTTAGGCCAATCATTGATCCGATTAACCCTGACACTGCATCTTCTTCAACCACAGTGTATGTTTAATGAGGAGAACGGCTAAAGCTGCATTGATACTTCTTGGAATATTGCATAACAGCAAATTTTCAGCTTTCTTCTTGTTCTGTACTGCATTGGTGCATAATTAGCCAGTCGATTACTGATAGGGAAGGTCTGTCTACATGTGTGAACTTCCATATCTTCAGTTACAGACAGACTCATTCCAGCTTCAGATGCAGAAGACCAAATAAATAAAAAAAAAATCACAAAAGAACAACAAAACCAGTAACGATTGAAAACAGGCTGAACATTTCTGAATAGTTAGGATTTTGCTTGATCACTAGAATTCTCAATGTTCCCATCTACAGCAGAGCACAGGATGGCAGCGAATACAAAGTAGAGAGAGCCAGCTGTTGTCTCCTGTACTTTGCTGAAGCAGTTAGGACATACATACGTACAAAGACTACTTAAGAGGTGTAGCCTAAAAAGAGTTAAGGTGCATAGTATGAACCGCCAAAGGCTTATGCTGATCTGATCTAGAATTTCTGCTCTAATATTTGTGTTTATGTTTATTTTCATAATGACAGCTTTATCACATGGTAGTGGGCAGGATCTACAGTCTCCGGTGTTTGAAATGTTTTTTCTCCCTATCTCACTTGGCGAAAGTGAGATAAACATTCACCATCCTTATGAAGGTCTAAAGGGAAATGAATGGTTCCTCGGATTTTGAACAGACTGATGTTAGAAGGGGAGCGATGCTCAGAAGTGCTTCATCTACTGGGGTTTCATCTCTCAGCAGTTGACTTGTTTTATTTTCCCTTGAGTCATCAGGATTCCATTGTGTTGCTACAGAAAGCACACAAGATCAAGATGCCTTTTTGCAAAGACAGTCAGAGATTTTAATAAATATTCAGTCCCTTCCTCTCCTTCCCAGAACAATCCAAGATCAGGAGAAAATAGCACTTCGTTGCCCTACTTTTTCTGAGGAAGTTTAGTTTTTTCATATGTTCAACAACAACTCCAGGTAGACAAGATCCACATGGCTTTGTTCTGCTTAACAAACTATTAGGATCTGATGGGATAAGATGACACGTGCATCAGAGCCCAGGCAGCTAATGGCATCTGACTTCCTGGCTTTAAGTAGAGCCTTTAAAACAACAGAGTTAATACTTACACTTTAAGCACAGAAAGTCTGTTCAGTCAAGGATTTAACTTGAACTTTGCCTGCGGATTTTTAGAAAGGGATTTCGCCACCTTTACTGAAAACCTTTTTCAAGCTAGAGTGGACAGTCTAGATAGTCACAATTTTTAAAGAATTTTTTAATGGCTGGCTAATTGCATATTTTGTTTTATCCAGATACCTCATGTGCGTCAAGTTTGAAGGTACCATTCTCTTATATCCCAAAGGATAAACAATCCTTTCACAAGATTATGCTTCACCCCTTGATGTTATTTCATACTCTTCATTTTGAACCACTCATGAGGGTATTTCATTATTTTCCAAGCAGCAGAGTAGTCTTTTATAGCAATCACTACAATTTGCAGAGCACTTGAGCGGTGAATTGTCTCTCTCAAACCTCAAGACTTTCTTAAAACTGGTTCTTGGAGCTGACCCTGCCTTCTAGCCAAAGACAAATGTCAGAATCTATGGAGTTCCAACAGTTGTTCCTCTCTCCTTCCACTTGGTTCCACAGCTTCCCAAAGAGAAACAGTGGCATGTTTTGGAAGTTAGGCATAATCACTGAAAGATGAATGTTGCTTGTTCTCTATGTAGCCTCAGAAAAGAAAAAAGACTTTAAAATCTTATGTTCAATAAAGATATTGAGTGAGAAAAACTACAGTATAACATACCTCCATCCTCCAACATAAAACTTAAAAAGAATCCCTATCTTTAGTATTGCAATTTCATGGGTAGAAATCTGGATAGAGTAGTAATCGCTTGGTGAGAAGACATTCTTTGCATTGGTTATACAATAGCAAAAACAGTTTACATTTTAGAAGACTCAGTCTGGATTGACGCAATTTCTCTCACTCGATACCACAATAACATTTCAAAACAGGTGCTTCAGTAGAATTGAAAATAAGCTTTCTCTAACTCTTCACCTTACTAATTACTTACTCCTGTTAGAGATAAAAGATCCTGATTCTTCAATGTACAGAGAGTCTACCGCTCTCATGGAAGATGTAAACATTTGTGTAAATTGCTGGTATTTTTCTGGAAGATCTGTCTGCAGGACATAAAAACTAAGCCACAGAGAACCAGAGTTCAAAGAAACTAACATCCTAAATTCAAAACTCCACCTACCCTAATTTGGGATAAAAGATTGTATCACTCAACATTGTGGTTGGTGGGGATGATCTGCATAAAATATTGTGCTGAAATTTGCATTGTAAGCTGTAGGGTGGTGGGCTATTTTCTTTTACAGCTAAATCAAGTTAATTCTAACGACGGTCCTCTGTGTCCAGCAACCCAATAGCGAACAGCATTTTGCTTACCCTGTTTCTCAGCCTTTGTTTGCTTAGTTAAATTGTTTTGTATTGAGCATAAGGGACAGATATTTTTGTAAATTCAAAGTAAATGCAGTTAGGTTTCACAGATGCAGGTTTAAGGAGATTATTTATGCAGTAGGATTTAATATCTGCCAACACGCTGTTCATTTGCTTGATACCACCAGGGACTAGTTCTTTCATTTGCAATTTATAAATCCTCATCTTCAGACATTCAAGTTTTCAAATATCTGAATGTTTGAAGCATCCCACAGTTATTAGTATCATGAATTCCATCTCAAATGAACTATTAGGGTTTATTCAACCAAAATGATACATGCTTTATATATGATTGGCCCAGTTTTCTTGTTTGTTTCTATTCAAATGGAACAGATTATGCTAACCCAGTGGCTGTTGAGGAGCGACCTGGGGAGCTGCCCCTTCCCTTTATGTACATTTGAAGAAGAGTGCTGCTTTTTTGTGCCCTCTGCTGATAAATTCGGGGATAAGCCTTCCTGAGGGACATCAGCTGGAGCTCGGAAGCAGATATCCAATGCTTCTTCCTTCCAAAAACCTTGCAACTAGTAATGAAGAAGCCAGACCTGTGCACTGTGTGCCTGATAAGACCGCAGGCCTTGGCAGGCATTGTAAATACAGGTGCGACTGGGTTTTTCATCAAAGCCTCATGATGCCTAAGTGACTGTAAATGGTTTGCAGTAGCTTATGAGGTCATACACTCTGTACAAAGAAGATATTCGTATTTCTGTAGCAGCTCTGTACAGTACATTGTGATATGCAAGTACTTTATTCTGTATAGTAGTTGAGGTGTAAGCTGTCAAATGATTCTGCCCCTTCCCTTCTGGGCAATATTCCTCAGTTGTCTAGGTCTAGCAGTCAGTGCTGGTAGCTGCTTTCCCCTGTCCCCAGTCATCGCTGGCTTCTCGTCTGCTCAGCTCTGCTGTATCTGACTGTACCACAGACAGAACCGGCAGGTCCAAGGAGAACAGGAGCTCTCTCAGACTTGCCATGCAATAAGTGATAACCTTCTCATAAAGCAGGATGCTTAAAACATTAAAATGCAAGAACAGAAGGTGAAATTAAAATGTGAGTCTTGCTTGAAATGTCTGAGTTAGCTGCATCTTTATGCTGTTTTCAAAGTAGATTGCCTATTCTTTTATAATTAAAGCTTGAAATTATTATGTATGCTGCAGTGATTGATTTCAGAATAAGAAAGAATTCTAAGAATTCCTATGAGAGAATGCTTTATAATAATTAGTAATACCCTTTTAGAAATTTGAAAATAACCCCGTTTCTTTCTCAGTGGTTTTCATCCTATTATTCTTGGCAAACATTCTCCTATGCTGTATTTCTAGTGCTGTGAAAGCCATTCTGGACTGTTGATAGGCTCAAAACTCTAACAGTTTGTAGTCAAATGGCCAGATGTCTTGATCATTCTGTGCTGGAATGCTGTGAGCTACCAAAATACAGACTAGCATTTTGTAAAGAGGCTGCAGTTCCCTATGGTCTAACCAAGAGCTCATGTTGTATTCAGCTTTCTTTGTACTATGAAAAACTGATAAAGGAGAGAATTTCCCCTTCCAAGATTTATTAAGTTTTCAGTGCTACTAAATCAGAAATATGTATTCTGTTATACTGTAATTTTGCAATATAATGCATCTTAAGCATATTTTGCTACTGCCAAGTGCCATGAGGTTATTAATAATTTATGAAGCTTCCTCCTATATTAAAAAATAATACTTTCTCTGTCTTGTCTGACATTCAAAAGCCAGAAAAATGCAGAGAAATGAGAAAGAAAGCTATGGAAGAGGAGGACAGTTGAATATCATTTCTGCACCCGTGCAAAGGTTGTTTTCATGTACTAGAAAGCTGAGAGATGCTGCAAGATGAAGCCTGCAGCATATATGGAATAGAGAAACAGGCAAGGCTGGAGACAGAACCTCTGTATCCATCTGCTGTCCTCACTTGAGTAGTGAGATGCTTCAGTAGGTACTGCAGAGCAACTAGAAAAAAATAACTTCCCTTCTAGAACTGGCAAATATCCCTATTACACAACACACATACAGTGGCATGCTCAGAGAGCATAATTCAACCTTCAAAGTCAAAATGTTTTTCACAAGCCTCCAGATAATACCACCTCTATACAAAAAAAAAAGCTTATTTTTGTGCATTTAAAAGAGGAATTCATTCTTTCATACGATGTCTAAATTTTAGTTCTTATGTATCTCAGTGCTGCTTCCTAAAATTGCTGATGTGGGTATCTTTGGTTTTAATATAGCTGCAGCTGATCCTGACTAGATTTGTTTTGTTTTGTTTCATAGTTCTGCTAAAGCTTCGAATCAGATCCGTTCGTGAGGCATCTTGTACTACATACAGAAGTACCCCTAGGGCATTGTATAAATTAATATTCCATCCATGATTGTAGCTAGTTGTTAATTTATCATTTGGCAGCGAGAAACAAGAGACTAGATTACTGATTAATTATAATCAAGCTTTATAGAATGCTCACGTGTATGCTGAAGTGGCAGTATTAATGTATTGGTGACAGCCTTTTGCAATCTGCAATCTATTTTAGTGATGGCAAATCTAGCAGTTTAAGAAAAACGTAAGAAGTGGTAAACAGTGCCAATAATTTTAGTTTAGCTAATTAAAATTTTATGACTGGCACAGAGGATTTAAATTTGTGGTATCTTCAAGTTTGGCTTGGGAAATAAAGGAATTCTCAAGAGTTGACTTTTGCTGTAACCTGTCATATCTTATTATGCTGCTTCCAACTCTCTGATTTAAAACAGAACAAACTTCTATTTGTTCTTCATAAAAAAGGAGAGGAAGCATAGCCCAGTAACTGCAACCAACAAGTACATCTGAAATACTACCATGATTTCTATCAGTGACTGTTCTAAGAAACTGCATCCCATGATCATCCTAAGAATAATTAGGACTTGCTACCTGGGAAGAAACTTCAATAAAATACCATAAGGAGATATACATGAATTTCGATAATCATCTGATATATATTTATCAAATGAAATCCAGACAAACACAATAATATGTCCTCTTAAGCATACACGGCTAAAGTGAACAAACAAATGTCTTCTACTTATGTGGATGCATGGAAGAGAGATGCTCTTCTTCATCTGGGCTCAAAACAGCTGCGCTCCATGTATAACTCCAGTTATTTGAGTTTTTGAAATCATGCCTGCTCTGCATTACAAGTTTGGGGGCTTCGGATTTTATTTTAAAACAATAATCATTTAAGAAGAAAAGTGTTAGACTTTTCAGGCTTTCTAATGAATTCTCGTGTTCAGTCTTCCTAATGAGTTCTTGTGCAGTGTCACAGGACCAGATATAGCCTGATGTGAAATGTGTCATCCTTAATTTATCTCTGCAGCAAAGACATACAGTTGTGTTAAGGACAGAACTGACTGGGGTTGGCTGCTAGCTTCAGGACGAGGCAGGGGCAGGGCCAGTAATGAGTTCTAAAAACCTCTATCTGTCAGACATTGTGGCTAGAAAACGGCAGAAAAATCTGACAGCTTTTCACCTGGTCCTGTAATCCAGTTTCACTGCCACCATCTTTAGGCAAGACTATTCTTGTAGTCTTCCAGATGTGGGAGAAATGCTATCAAGGACAGTGATAATAAACAGTACAGCACAGGTGGTTTAGGAACACTGACGTGAAATCCTGTCCGGGTGAGCGGTACTTGGAAAAGGGAGAGGCCCCGGGCCTGCTCCTTGTAGGAAGGGCTAAAATGCTATTGTGGGTGCTGGTTTCAAGTGCAAAGAGTCCTCTCATTCTTTCAGAGAAGCCAGAGGAGGGTTGTGGAATCTCCCACTTGGTTTTGCCTCTCCCTTTACCCTAAAGAAACAGCTCCTATTGCTTTGAATGGGAACATTTGGTTGTCCTTAGCCTTTGAAAGTGGACATGAGTGACCATAGTTCTCTTCCCACTCTTCTGACTCGTTCATTTACTGCATTTTCATTTAGAAGACACTGCTAATTATGAATTTCCTCAGTGCACACTTTGATTTCACAGTAAGAGAGGTGTTAGGTGCCTGCAACGTGTGGTGCTGTGACTGTTGGAATATATCCTTTTCATGTGGTTTGCACATCGATGCTCTATACTGCTGCTTATTGCCTTGTATTTATCATTTAGTGTGTCCTATAATTTTCTCATTAGTCACCCTTGTTTCCTAATTCCACAAAGTGTTCATTTCTTAGTTGATCTGTTTGAAGTACGTTTTAGAGATATACAGCTATCTGTTTTGCTCATTCCTGATATGCTTCATTTCTTATCCATATGCTCCCTTTTTGACTCTCTAGTCAGTTGCTGTAAGCCTGTTTTCCTAACTACCCAAACCTCAGCGCTCCTCACAGTTGCAAAAAATAGCAGTCATATAAAAAGGGCCTTTACTGAGATATTCAGCTAATTCCTCTGCATCACGTCGGGATTTCAGTGATAAACAAATTTCAGGAAAGGGCTTAAATTCACTTGGGCTTAAAGGTCAAAAAGTACAGGAAAAAATCTGTTAGATCTGTCTCGTCCTGAACAAACAAGATATGCTGCCGTTTTGCAATAGTATAGTTGTACTAGTTCATGCTGGCCAAGAACTGGAAAGAGCATTCTCATTTGTTGTGCAGTATAATCAAGTGCGATGCAGATTTGCAGACCTGCACAACAGCGATAAGACATCAACACTTCTTTTTACGCTGCATCAAGCGTAAACAGGAGCAGTTTGGGGTATAATGTAGTGGATTTTTGCCAGTGTTTCATTTATTGTCTGTAGCCAGTGACATGTAGGCATTTTCTATGCAGAGCAGCAGCTATTTTTTTTTTTTTTTGAAATAGTTGCCGTAATTGTGGTTTTGAATGCAAAGATAATCTTTCTAGATTAGAAAACACTGGGTTTAAGACTTTAGGCCATAGGTAGGTAGCTAATCCTCAACCCCTTGAGCAATTTTAGAGCCTTCAGTTTTACTGGTTGTACTGTAAAGGTGACACTATTCATACAGTTAAGGATTTGCAGGATTGGCCTTTTTCATTGCTGAAGCACTAACATTTATTTTTAATAAGATGCTCTAGTCCTTCCATGCAGACCTGTGAAATGGTTGCTGCTTCACAGATTACGGTGATGTTTTGGGGCTGCAGTTAGAGCAGAAAAGGGAAATAATAAGTAAGAATAGATAGCTTGTGTCATTATGGTTTGGCGTCAAACCGATAAAAACTGAATTATCTTTGCCTAGCTGCATAAAATCTGCAATGACTACAGTGATTTGGAGTAGAGGCAAATAGGAACATTGTTAAGTGGATTTTGAGACATTTCATAATAATTGTAATAGGCTACAAAGCAACTGATGATATAGAATATCCTGAGTTGGAAGGGACCCATAAGGATCATCAGGTCCAACTCCTATATTTATAGCTACTTAGAACTGATAGAAGAGAATTACATATATTTGATTTTTTATAGTTTAATATATTTTCCTTCACATAAGGTATGTAGGCATGTATTTACTTACTCTCGCATGACATATAGGAGTTTTTTTTCTTAATTCAGTTCATTTCTAAGGTCCTTCTGTGTTACTTCATATCTGACCTTTTCAACTAAAATTCAAATCCATGCCTCTAGCACTATTTATGAAGTAATTGATTTCTGGAAAGTAATAAGCAGGCTAATTATTTTAAAATTTCATTTAAGTTCAATTATGTATTGACTTTAAGTATCCTTATATATATAATTGTGTCTGTGTACGTTTTTCAGGAAACCTAGTTGTTATAAAACCAATGGTAATGGGTAGATTGTACAAATTGCCCTAGGAAAAATAGAACTGGAGGTCTCTGGTACAGACTAGACTCTTTGTACTAGACTACAGGGAAGTGGAGTCCATGATAGCATAAGAAAGATACTATGGCATTTAGAAAAGTGGCAATAAAGCAGGCTGTAAACTGTAATAAGTGTCACTAGCTAGCTAAATGTGATTCCTAAAGAATTTGAAACATACTTAAAGTTCCAATTATGTTGGTCTGAAATTAAAGTTTTGTGATTATAAGATTAGACATGTTCAAGTGAGACTAGATTACTGCAAAGTATGTACTCTTAAGTGTTTTTATGCTGGTGGTATTTTTATGAATCTTCTTTAAGAGAATATAGCTGTCACTATAAAAGCAGGACATTCTTAGCAGTTTCCAGGCATTTTCTAAACGAGGAGTGTATTGGGAAATAGCAGTTTAAGGAGGAAGTACACTTTTCTACTAGATGTGTTCTCCTGTAGTGTAACTTAAATATCCACGTGTAGAAATCAGAGAGCTTAATAGATCGATCAGGATTTGTTTACAGTTAAAATTTACATTACTTTAGTATTTAGAGTGGATGTAAACCAAATGGTACAGTGCTTTTCCTAACAACAAGAATGTAGGTTATCATCACCAGCATGTATTCTGGTAGATGCAGTCAGTGTCAGTATTCTAAGTTAACTTTTGTTTCCTTTGTTCATACGTGCCCCTTGCTTGGCGATACATGTTTTATGACAGAGTCCCTGCTGAAATGTATCTTAAAAGATTTCAGCGAAATTAAGAAAAACCTACAATTGGAAACTTCACGAATGAGCCATATACTCAGTATAAATTCAAATGAAGTCTAGTAATTTCACTAATAACTTGGAGAAAGTTAGGTCTAATCACCCAGGGCCAGCGGTGGAATAAGGATAAACTGTTCTTAGGAATTGTCATGTATCTGCAGGTTTTTTAATTTTTTTTTTGTAGGGGGTCTTACTTGACTTTTCAGAATTTAATGTTTTCTTTGCTGAAGTCCTAAACCCTTAGATACTGTACAGTCTATTGATTTTGTTCTCCATGCTGCAGCTAACAAAATGGATGAAAGCATATGGTGATGAAAATACTAGGGGTTCTTCATCTTCACGACACTGTACAGATACTGGATAATTAATCACCCCAGCACTGCTGCAGAATGGGTAACTATCATCCTCATTTTCACCTATTATTTGAAATGTTTTGTTCCCTTTTTTTTGAAAAAAAAAAAAAGTAATTTTGCAGAACCAAAATTTTGATGTTCTGTTTTATTTAGCACCTGGGACCTCAGAGTGCAGTACTTAAATGAAATCATCATATATTAGCATATAAATAAAGCCAGCCTGGTATTCTGAATTTCTGCAGACACTTTTTTCAGAAATGAAAAAAACAAGTTCTTCCTGCTGGCACAAGCATGAAGAAGTCTGTTCATGTACCAAGTATAAGTAACAGAACGAAGTCTGTCTGGTTTTACATACAGGAACTGAACACAGTTTTAAGGTGATAATTAGAGGTCTTGATCTTTTCCTTTAAGAAAAAAAAACTTTAGAATTTAAGGTGGTATAAAATGTATCTTGTACGTCAAGTAAAAGTTAATAAACTGTCCCTGTCTCACTTCTCTTTTTACATAAACTGAATGAAAAAATAATTTAGATTTTAGTTTATATGTACACAGACAGGTAATACATTAACATGTAGGTGTAGTGGTTCATAAAGAAGTGCTAAGGGAGGCTTCAGCCGGTGCCAAAGATACAGAGCATTGTAAGGAGCCTCGGGACTTGTGTAATTCAGAAGATGTTAAAAGTATATGTTTTTGTCCTGATCTATGTTTCACTCAGATGGAGTAGCTGATCAGAGGTAAAATGTCTGTCTGTTCTTTCTATTGCATAACCCAGAGACAATTTGTCTCCCTGTACCCTTCTGCTCCCCAAATTACTTGTAATAATAGACTCAATTTATTACTCATATTCAACTTGAGTTATTTATTTGTTGTATGAGTTCTAGGTTATTCAGAACAGCTGTAGAAAGCTCTGAAGAAAGATTATTTTTTGAAAAAAATCTTACAAACTCATTCTTACTGTTTATTCACTAAGCATAGTTGTTTTGAGCCTTTTTGGAGAATTATGTCCTTTGTGCAATATCTTTGCATAGTAGCCTCTGTTTGCCCTCTAAAGCAGAAGCATTAGTCCCCTGTTTTGGTGATTCCTTTCTAACTTTGTGCCTCAACATGAGGATGAACAGATCTGCTCTGCCATGACAGTAGGGTACAGCACCGATCTTTCCTGTTCCAGAAAGTTAAAGTTATTCCTTCCTTGACCTTTTAAATAAACATAATTGCTAGAGCTTTGTTTAACTGAAATCCATGGGGTTCATCAGGTCAGATTTGCTAGAAAACCTAGCAGCATTTCTGTAAATGCTAAGTTGGGATGCTATTTATTCATTCAGAGTGCATACGTGGTTCTGTGGGTTAGACGTAGAAAATTGCTGCAGTATGGTGCAGTGGTACATCAGCTCGCTGCCACCTTTTGGCACTGATCCCAAAGGTTGAATCTTATCACAGCCAAGTTTTACAGTATTTGTAAGCCCTACTGTGTAAAGGACTGGAGAAAATTAACTGATCTCTAATGGTAGATCTCAAGGACATTATAATAAGACAATGTAGTAATATAATAACGCACAATGCAGTATAAATGGCAGATTGTATAATTGTATTTTACAAGAAACACATCCCAGTAAGTGGAGAGAATGTGTTTAGAATGCTGTAGAACCAAGTTATTACAGAAAGATCAATTAAATGGGATTGACCTCAGAGGCCTATTTAAATGGCTTTGGTAGGAAGCATTAATATCTTGGGTACAGTTTCTAGGAAATGTACCATCTTAGCTGTAACTTTGTTTCCCGGACTTTTAATATGTGAATAGAAACTTAGTGACTTTGTTATGTAAGATTGCAAAGCTTTCAATTAGAGTATTAACTTCAAAGGCATTTTAGTTTTGGAAACCACTAGAAATTGAGTCTAAAAACAAACCCCTTCCTCTAAAATTTCACAAGACTTATTGTTTCTGCTTAAAATCTCGTACTTGTATGACTGCAGCAACTGTTTTAGAAGACCAATGGTGCAAAAGTTGCAGATGGAAAAGCCAGGCATACTGAAATACAGAGGAGAACTTTCCTTTTGATGATTACTTCCTGTTGTGATAATTTTAGGTAGTTTCATTATAGAAAGTTATAGAAAGAATTAATTTCTCAAGTTACCTTTAACCATAATGTATGATAAAAGACGGGAGTAGCAATTTTTTTAACATACATGTAGATGTCCTATTAACATCTCTGTAGTCTAGCTTCATTAGTTTTTTGTGAACTATCTGTTTGCAAGACTAGTGAGGGGATAAAACCCTACAGAGCTGAACAGTCCAAGATCTGCAAAACTGCTGGAGAAGTTTTCTTGTCCTTGGTAAGAATTTCCATCTGATCTTCATCTAAAAGCGCCAAAGTGTTCCTGCACCTCTATCCCTCCAGTACCTCTGTAGCACAGGAGGCACAGAAGTAGCTTGGCAAACTGGGTTTCTGAGAACCCTATGCAACGATGCTATTAAACAATTCATCTGGTATTATATACTTGAATATTCAAAAAGCATTTGGAATATTAAATATATCACTTACTGTAGGTGAAGTTTCTTCATAATCTTATCCAGCTTCTGCAGAAACATCATCTATGTTCTCCTGAACTGCACTGCTTCAAGTATTCTTTTACAGAGATAATCTTCGAGAGTCTGGTCTACATCCTGTGAAAAAAAAAAAAAGAGGAAAGAAAAAAACATAAAACATAATTCTTAATACAGAATACTCAACTGCTATCCAAAAAAAGGGAATTATACATGGAAAACTTAGGTTAAAAGTAGCATTTCAGATAAATATACCTAATTTAATCTGCCAAACCACTTAACATCAGTTTATATTTTGTTTCACAATTATATTCTTGTTAGAGTGATGAGGATATTTAGCAGTATATAATGTATACTTTCCATGCCTCATACATACATTTATTACTTTACCTAATCTTAATCCATTTAATTATGTATATACTGGAATGAGCACATGGATTTAACTGAGAAAGATATGAGATCATGCATAGCTTTACCATTAAGATTTTGAATTGAATAAATTGGTAAGATAGAAGTTCAGCTGTCATTAACCTAGTGGGTAAAAAACCTTTTTATAGGTCATTTTGATCCTTATTCAAACTCTAACTAACACATCAAGGTGACCTCTTCTCTCATCTGAGAATGGAATCCGTACTGAGAAATGCAATGTATTAAGTAGAGATCACAGTAACTTAAAATGACTGTGTGCCTGTTCATTTAACAAAGTGATTTTTTAAAAATTTCTTTTAATACTTGTGTGGATAGGAAAATACTAACACATACTTTGTGGAAGAAATTAGATGATACCACAACAGCACATTGTACATGTTGAAGATGTATATAAAAACTTAAGGATGTAGAAATATCCCCCCCAGTCCTCTGTTCCTCTCTCATCTTTGAGACCAAACCGCACTCCTCATATGGCACTGCTCTAGAGCTGCTTTCTGTTTTAAGACTTCTCATTCTGGTAGTCAAAGATCAGAACCATTGCTCTGTTCTCAACTACCTTTGACATTGCCAGCATGTTTTTCTTCTTGAAATTTTTCCTTCTCCTGTCACTCTTTCATGGCTCTATCCATTTCTGTTCCCTAAATGTTTTTTGTTTTTTTTCAAGATGTTCTCCTAAGGAATCTTTGTTTTCCTGTAGAAGTCCATACAGCTCTGTCCATTGTTCTTTATTATTTTTCTCCATGCCTTTAGCATCGGCAAATCTCAAACACAAGTTCAGTTGCACCCTCTAGACAGAGAATTAATACTTCTATTCCAGGCTTACTGTCTTCTAATTTTTAGCTGTTCTCTTAATATTCCTAAAACACAAATATCCTTTTAACACATCTCTAAAACAGTCTTTGTATTTTTCCTCATACTCCTGTTGTTTCCTTCCTTAATCATTGTAGACAATGCTTTTTTACTTATCGTTCAAGCCTGCAGACAGCATCTCTCTTTTTATGTGCCTTCTTAAATGTAGCATATTCTTTCAGTATCACATCCATGTACATAAACTTCTTTTACAAATTCTAATTAAGTCATGTCTGATTTCCATAACATTTCCTCTGACCTTGGTGAATGAAATTTTTTTTTCTTGTGTATAATCAGTACTACCACTACAAAGATCATTTTCTTACACTTCCTGATGTGACTACATTGCCTTCTCTCTTGTCAGCACTGCTTCTTTTTGTATTATACTACTACTACTACTACTGATTAAAAATGTCTGGCTGTTCAAGTGAAAACTTTTAAAGTCCTTATTTCTGGTTCATCAGCCAACTGAAGAGATGGGACTTTATTAACACATTTATTTTTTAATAAGCATTTTGTGCCTGTTCCAATGCTGGCTTTTGCATCTAGGAGATGGTGCTATGGAACACTTGGAAAGACTTATCTATATCCTGCAAATTAATTGTTAAAACTTTATTTTGCTGTACTATCCACCTACCAAAAAAAAAACACCAAAAAAAAAAACAAACAAGCAAGCAACTGAAGTGCTAGTGCTTACTGAGATTGAGCTGGTAGTGCTGTCTTTGTATTCTCTTTTGCGGGATTTACTTTTTAGCTGAATCACGCATTTCTTAGAATATGGAAAATCTTACTGTTCTGTGTTTGACCAACCACTGCAAATATTATGTCTAAGTACTTTGTAGTATGAATAGTAAAACATAATAGACTCAATTAATTTCCTCTGACTCAGTGAACTGCCAGCACAAGGAAGAAGAATATGTAGTTCTCCTACCCTTCACAGGAGGAAGGACAGAAATAAATATGAGATAGCTCTTTACCAAATCTACTTCAGCTCATTCTTCTCAAGTATTATACTAATAATTTCCTTTGTCCAGTAGGATAAAATGTAGTTTAAACTTAAGTTTTATCTTCTCCAATAAGAATTAGTTTAAAATGTTTATGGAGTATAGGGCATGATCACAGTTTCTCTAGAAGAAGGCACAAATGAATTCTTTTTAGATAACACAATGGATAAGATATAAAATATATATATAAAATGTAAAGTTGGATTCTGTTGTGAATTTTCAGCATCTGTATGCATGTTATGTCCATTGCCGTAACCTATTTAAAATGACTTTGAAGGTCCGACTATATGGTCTCTGGAGAGATGAAGGAGAACTTCAGTCCTCAGAAGTTAGTCAAGTCTTTTATTAGAAATGGGGAGAAGAAATAAGTTGAGAACAGAGAGTGCGTGTGTTTCCTGGTATGAGACACCTTACTTATTCTAGGTTTAAGTTTGTTCTGGAGAAGAGGTGAGGTGATCTGAAATTTAAAACTCCCAGATGATGCTGGTAAAATTCTTTCTTCTCATTTCTTTCCCCATTAAGAGTTAAAATTTCCCCCCACATATTACTCCAAAAGTATTCATGACATCTACCTTGCTTATAGGCCTAGGTGATTTCCTGCCCTTGTTCTGAAAGGTATATTTCTGCTCCCACGTCATTTCAGTCTATGGAGTATTCACCAGTGATACGGCTATGTCAGAAGTGAGCAATTTAGCATCAGAGAACTTTATACTGCTTGTTCTTGAACAGATGGTACCCTTACTCATTTTGTAAGCATAAATTACTACTAAGCTTAGAATAATTTATTCACTCCTTAGAAGTGTAGCCAGTAGCTTACTAGCTAGCTGCATGAGTTTTCACATCTATCAGCTCAATCAGTGATCCAAAAGCAAAACCCTGCTCTTGGCACATCACGTTCCTTTTGTGACACTCCAGGGAGGACTTCAGGCCCCTGAACCAATAGATGAATCGGGATTTCTTTCACCTCTGAAATAATGCTATGGAGGATCATCTTACTAGAAAACCTCCAGGCATGATTCAATACACATTACCAACATAGCTTAAAACAAAGATATGCTCGTGGAAAAAAGCAATGCAATAGAAATTGCTTAAGGACACTTCCTATACGTATTGTAAAGAACGTTCTGCAGGTTTATAGTTTTTTGGAATGTTAGAGTTCCTGTGAAGCTGAGGAGACATTTGAAGGAAATTACTGTGTGCTTTAATTTTTCCTGTTCTTGAGTAGATTTTGGGCTCAGCTGTTTGGATGAGTTTCAGCCAAGATCTGAAAATGCAGCTGAAGAATGAGAAAACACTGTTGAAGAATGACCATAAAATAATACTAAAATTTTTAAAATCTTGCAGGTACAGGGTTTGATAAGCATATAGAAATAGTGGTGCCCTAAGGCAAATGCGTAGACAACAGACCCCTTAGAATCAAAGGCTACTAATTCTACAAACCCTGTTTAAAAAACAAACAAACAAACAAAAAACAAAACAAAAAACCCCCAACAAACTGCATGTTGATTTCCTCATGCACCCTCTCTCCCTTGTGTACACTGGCTCATCCTAATGTGCACATTTTCTTCTCTACTATGATTTTGCTGTCATTGCTTTGATTCCTTAGGTCTGTTTGTTAAAGCATGCTTGTCAAGTAGAGGAGAATTGCGTCCAACCGGGTCACTCCCTGCACTGTATGTAGGGTTCTCACTCGTAGCATGTAGGCTGATGGTAAGTCTGGACTGGTTGTGTCTTACTAGTAAGAAATTCCTGCAGCAGATGTGGTCTGAATTCTCTGTGAACTGCTGTGAAATGGACTCATGTTCTTTTTACTGTTGTGGTTTAAAGGAGAGAACAAGTTTTTTTGTTTTTAAATGACCATCTGTGAAGCCTTACTTTCATTAAAAGGGACAGATGCCAAGTTTTTGGATACGTGTTTATCACACAAGGGCCAAAAGAAGATTGAGTCACATTATACTAGGAACTGTAAAACAATAACTGGTATAGCTGTTAATACAGAAAGATGTTTTCTTTATTTATTTTAACTCATGGATGCTTCCGATTTTGGGTGGGTTTCTCACCTTGGAGTAGGCAAGAGGTACTAAGCAGATAGCACGTAATCTAAAATTTTTACAAATTAAGAATCACTTAATTTCATGGAATTCTTTCAATTCAGGAGAAAGATTCTGACATTCCTTTTTGACCATCAGGCATTTTATCTGTTCACATCGAACTTTATTTACATTCTTTCAGATGCAAGAAAGATCACATCAGACTATGTTAATTATTAATAACAGTGTATAAAGATGTTTTTGTGGCTATTTTCCCTGGATAATAGGTGGGTGTCAGTATATTTTGAGGTGTTTTGGACTTATGTTTCAGCTCAATATGTTCCATTGAAATAAATTAGGAATATATATTGGGTATATAATATGGGTATATACAAATCTATTTAAGAAAATACAATAAAGCAGGGTCAGACAGGGAGCTAGAGACCAAGATTTCCAACAACTTCTGAAAGGAGATCCTCTATGACTCAATTTTTCCACATGCAAATTGTGAACATTGTCCTCCTTAACATATTCCGATGATTAACCAGCTAACGTAACTCAACATGATGATCAATATGAGTTGTTTTTCTCACAGAGGAGACACTTCTCAGAGAGAGTCCAGAATACGTGGTATGATCAGAACTGGCTTAGAATGGAGAAAGCAGCCATTGGGATGCCTTTAGTTTTCACTTCTGCAGATTAGCCTGAAGCTTTCTAAAGCATCCCGTCAAGTAGAAGCTCTTTACAAGTATGTATTGCAGAATTTGGCAGTTCAGAAAACGAAGTTTCCCTTATTATATCTAGAAATAGGAATTTCTGTAGCAATTGATCATTTCAGGTCTATGAGCCTGAAAGATGACTAATTTGTTCCCAACTCCATCTGCCTAGTAAAGTTTTCTCTTGTAGGAAACTTTAAATAATGTTTCCTCTCTATGTAGACATGAAGCAGCAGTCTCTAAGGTTGCTTTACACAGCCAGAGCAATGGCTACTCTTGTGATCCAAATGCTCTGAGTCAAAGGAGACCTTCACATTTTGTTTTGTGGAAAGAAAACAATTTCTTAAAGTAGGGGAGATCAGATGGTAACCTGCTGGGAATGAAAACGTGCAACAGTAAGCAGTAGACAGGGAATTCTATGCAACTGTACTGATTAGTTGTAACAATAACATAAGTAATAGATGCTGGAAAAGCTAACAATACAAAATAGTAATATTGCTGTCCTTGAACAGTCTAGGATAAAATGCTTTACCAGATTCCTAATTTGTTCTAGGTCAATCCAAGTCATGTTTACTGTGCTTTTGTAACATTTCTACTTATATAGTCTGTAACTTTTTGCCCATTAATCTCCCATCATAAGGTCTAAGAAACTCTGGCCTGTGAGTGAATCGACATATGGGCTACACACATTGGACAGACACTACAGGTCTGCGCAGAATGCCCTATGTGTACAGGGCTGTGGTTTGATGGCAAAGCATGAACCTGGTGCTACTGTTGCACCCCTAACATCGGATTCAGAGATAAGAGCACAGAGCATTCTAGCTGGTCTCTAAGAGTCAGTATAATTTCTGTACTGTGGCATTTTTATAGTTTTCTATCACTTTAACTATGCCTGCAGGACTGGTGCAGCAGTGCTGTATACCAGAACAACCACTGCTTCTGTATGTTTGGAGTTACCACTTTAACAGCTTGCACTCGCCAGCCCCAAATACAGCGCTAACATCCCAGAGTGAGATTAGTCAAAAATCTGGCATGGATGTTTATTTTTAGTCTTGGAAATGTATGGTGTGTCATGGCTTTACTCCACTGAACAGCTAGTGGGCAGGTGTTCTAAAGATACTACAGTATATAAATGATAATTTAGGACAACTTAGAGTGATCTTACCTCTGGGCTTTGCAAGTGTAAGCCTAAGGATGAGAACAGAAGAATACTTTGGCATAGTCTTAGATCACTTGACACACCGTAAAATTCATCTCCTAGGCCTCCTGTCATTAGTTTCAACAGCGTGTTCCTTAATGGTGACATTCTCGTCTATGCTGCATGGGTGGGTTTTCTCATCAGTATCTGTCACTATCCTTTGTCTAGCTGCTGATCCTTTCACAGCATTTTCCTTTTGCTTTGCCAGTCTCTGCTCCCTTTCCCATTTTCCTTTTATTCTCATTTGTCAAGTGCCACATTCTGAGGACATCCCCTGCCACCTATCTGCACATAACTGCAAGTGCTCTTAAAGAAGTCTTTTAAGTTTAGAAGCTGTCTTATAAGCCTTCAAATGTTGCCATTCATTCTTCACTGATGTCTTTGAAATAGACAAGTTAATGCAATAGAAAATAAGGATGATAACATTTCTAAAATACATTAATATTCCACTTCTCAGATATTGTAGGATTCTTAGAGGCCTGCAGTTCATGCATTCCTAGAATCATGCAGTTCAGGAAGTGTCGGATTTCCTGAACCAGGTTTCCCTTCACCAAGCAAATCAATAGTAGATTAAGGTGTAGTGTACTTTATCATTTCTTGAGACATAGAAGAAAAAAATTTACTTGCTTCAAAATACCTGTTTATTTTTCATTTATCGTTTTTACCTACTTCAAAATTTCAGCTTTTTAATGAAGATAATGTTTCACCTTCATGTATTTATTAAAATACACATGCTTTTACTGAAATTACCAGATGTGGAAAACCATATTGAACATCACTATGGCTATTTTGAAGGATTCAGATCCTGTTTGGATAGATGTCTGAGTTCATTCACTTGCGCCTCTCCTAAAGCATCTCTTGTTGCTTTCATCTAAAACATAATTACTATATAACAGAAATAGTTAGGGACAGTCTTCTGTTAATAGGTTGATGGGGAAGAGGAGGTATATTTGGTTTAATAGATGCTGCTTTATGAAACATGCTGAGATGAAAATATATGTGTACTAATTGGCTTGCTTTGTGAGGTCATGTTTTTCCCTAGTTAAGGGAAGTAATGGTTTTCCAGCTGCAGTGACTTCCCAGGGACACCAAACTGATGTGAATTATACCATCTTCACAGTGAAGGTTTTAATAATGACCAGAAATGTTTGCATAGTGTAATAATGCAGCCTAAAACCAAAGCAGAAGCAACAGGAGTGCTGTGGTCTCTAGCTATGAAATTCTTCCTGTATTCAGTTTAAGATTACAATTCAGATTTATTTGTGCAGAACCTTCCACAGAAGGAGTAATTTGGATAAGTACCTTCATCTGTGCATGATCCTAGATGGGTACTCAGGACCTGAAGGCATTTTTAACTCTAGGGTAAGATATAGCAGAAACACAATTCTGGCTTCCCATGGATCAACTTCCTCTTTAAAGGGAGTTAAATGTGTGGTACTTCTGCCTTGACTTCTCTGCTACAGTTTTCCAGCAAGTCGTATAAAAAATAATGGGCCTATCAAAGAGATAGTAAATTTTGTCAAGATCCAGCTTCCTGCACAATTCCACGTGATTTGTGTAAAGTTGCCTGCCCTTTTTGTGAAAACTGAAGCTCTACCTCTGTATATATAAAGGATATTAATGGCTACGAGCTAAGAGTTGCTCACGAGTGTTAAGGAAGTCAGGGACAGAGACAAACTGAGCCTCTTTCTCATTGGCATCTAAGACAGAACTCTTAATTGCTAAACTATTTTAACTCTGAAATAACTCCAGAAGATGTACAGACTCTTAGTTTGTGGCTGTGCAGAGCAAATGGACTACATCCCCTCTTCTTGACCTCTTACAGATACCATGCCCTTATTTTCCTATTTGGGTTTCCCAGAATTGGCAGTAGGTTAAATTTGAGTTTGCCATCTCCTAGCAAAAGTTGTGCCTATTTACCCATTGTCCCCCTACTGAAGAAGTGACTTTATATGGAAATTGTAATTAGCCTTAACTAAGAGATGTAAAAAAAAAAATTGAAATATTTTAGTTTTTCTTAGTTATTTTTTTCCAGATAACAGAGAAACCTCTTAAGAGTTCATTCTTCTGTGATGGCACTACTTCTTGTATGACACAAACTATGTATAGTGCAGAAAAGTGTTGTAGCTCATAGCAACCAAACAGCTGCTTTTGAGGACTTGATTCCAACCTCAGTTATTAATTCCTACACTTCTGTTGGCACAGTGTCTGTGGAAATGTAACACTTGATTTTTTTCTTTTCTGTTCTTTTATTCAGGAGTGTTTATTCTGTTCCTTTTGAATGTATATCTGACTATACTATGTCATTTTTGAATTTGTAATAATTTAATGTAGGAAGCTATAGTCTATGTTTCAGGATATCTTCTATTTAAGGTAGAATGTTAATGTGACGTGTATAGAATTATTTTCCCTAGTTGATTCTCCTGGGAAAGATTATTTTAGGATGTAGTTGCCACTGATGGCTATTAATACAGGCAGTGAGCTAATCTGCATTTCACACAGCAGAACCCTTTATCAGACACAGCACAGGCATGCAAAGAGATAAGAGTAGCAGCAGGTCTTCAGGCAATGGAAAAAGGGTACAGATGGCAAAGACTGAAGGAAGATTTTCAGAGACAAATGACAGTTGACACCTGACTTCATTCATGAATTTGAAGTGTACCAAATCTCTAAATCTCAGAAATGATTCCTGTTTATATTACACATTTAAAGAAAACTGCAGATATTTAGATATTTTTCAGTAATGTGACAGGGTTGGGGCCCGGCCAAAGAACAGTGTTAATGACTGTCCTCCAGTGAAGCTATGCTGATTTGTGACTTTCACATTCTTGCTCTATTTTAAAAAGTGCATCCTAATCTGTGACTGTCCTTATTTCTTCACTAAAGTGTTCTCCCGGAAATGAAGAATAGGTCAAACATAGAGGCAACATCTTTCCTCTCACTACCTCTTCTTCCCCATTTAGTACAGGTGCAATAGAAAGGGATGCACTGCAGCTTCACCATCTGTGAATCCCACTGCTCAGGGGAGTGCTGAGCTCAGCAATTAAGTTGCCTTCCCAGTTGCCTTGAACCAGGCTACAGACTGGCTCAGGTTTCAAAGTGATTTTCAGTCCCTACTGATTTCTTTGCAGAATAATTTATCTCATATCCTAAAAATGCTCTGAGTATGTTGCCTCTGAATATAGACTAAGCCACTTGCCACCGCATATTCTAAAATTATTTTGATTATTTTATGTCAGAATGTAAAATACTACAATACTCTAAACAATATATAAAATACTATATTTATTTTAATGTTTTTAACAAATAAATGTGTATTTCATGTCTTACAAATACTTGCCAAGACATTTGATTGAAGTCAGACTAAATTTTTCTCCAATACAGCATGTTTAAAGAAAAGTACATAATGAAACGGGAGATTCTCTTTTAGTTTTTAGATTTTAGATGTTTTTCTTTAATGCTCTGGAATTAAGAGTTTTAATACAGTTTTTATGGGTAGCTGAGGACATCTGAAGTCTCTGATGTTACTGGGCAGCGTGAATTAAGTTTGTCACATTATCAGCAATAGGATGGAGTTACAGCTATTAGTTCAGTCTAGGGAGTACTTCTGTGATAGGAGAAGTCCATCGTGGAGGGGAGAAGAGACAAGGCCTAGGCTCCAGGAAGCTTTGAATGCAGCCCCAACTCTCTGTCTCGGTAAATGGTCTGTCACAAACACCTGAGCATCACGTCTTCCTACACTGTATTTTTCCACGGGAACTTCAGTGATGGAGGTGGAACACTTCTGCCATCAGTTCCCATAACCAGAGTTTGAATTATGATCCAATTGATGCACACCACCCGAATAGTTATGTGCTATTTCATTTTCCCTGCTTGGGCTCTACCACCATGTTTGCCTGTCAATTTCAAATCGCAGCAATTCTATGTCCGCATAAACCAAGCCATGAAGTTTCCTCGCAGACAACCATCAGTGCTACGTACTCTGCTGGCAGTTGTTATCCTGCGGAGAGATGCAGGGAATGCCATGCCTCTCTTCAAAAGAGGAAGACGACTATGAATGTGTCCTGAGGAGAAGCTCGACATGAAGCAGTGGGGCACTCCTAGCTATTGAGCCAGCTGATTAACTGCTTGTGGGAGCACAGTAAAAATAAAATGCCTGTCTGTCTTTTGCTCTGTGACAAAAAGCTACAAACAACAGTAACGATAGTTCTTCCTACCAACAGTTAATGCCTGCATGAATCATAACATCTACACGCTGTACTTCAGAGATGCAATTCAGCAGTACATGTAACAGACCTTTGGTTTTGCTAATCATTTAAGAAGGAAACAAAGAAACACGTTGTTACTGAGGCTTTGGCACACTGAAAGTGTAAGAGTAAGGGGAATACAACTAGGCTTTCCTTTGGTGAAGAAAAAGATTGCTGTGGAGGGAGGAGACAAATCAGACTTCTCCCTTTTGAAAGTGTTGTCAGTCTTGGACAGAATTTCCCATTGCTAACCTTCACGTTCCTTTTTTTCCTGCTGTAGTTGCTGCAAGATACCCTCCAGCATATGCACAGGAGCTACTTCAAAGAGAACCAAAAAATCAACCTGAAATAGCCAACCCAATCAAAGTTTTTATAGACTAAAAAACACTGGCAGCATAATTTATTTTAATGGACATATTAAGCTTTCACCATCTGTTCTGCCCCTAATTATAAATGCCAAAAGAACATATTTCACAGTTACATCAGTAAGAAGATATTATTCATGCACTTACATGTTACTTCTACACTAACACTTCTGCAGTGTTCTCAGACTGCCTACGCAATTCAGAGCAAGCTGCTCACATCTGAAATCGAGCTTCTTGGTATAAAGCATTTTTCAGTAACAATGTTTCAGTGGGAGAGGCTTTAATGTAAAATGGATTTTTAAAGAAAAAAGTGGGAGAACGAAAACCTTTTGTTTAGCCTCTTGGAGGCATATATTTTTATTCCCTATAAATCCCAAACAAATGTATACTTTATGTACATTTGTCTCATTTTTCATATGGTTGTCAGAATTAAAATTAAGCACAATTACTGAAGTGCTCAATGTTTTAAAAAAATCATTTAAGAATTGATTACTCATTTTGGTCACAGGGTAAGCAAAATTTTTGAATAATTTCATAGCTTCTTAAAATACATTTTCTCTTAATGCACAAAAGTATCTACTAGATATTTTGCTTCTAATCTTGTAGTGAATGTGTGCTCTATATAGAGCTTCATCACTTCAGGGAAAGTATAAAATTAAATACAAGAACAAATTAAAAATTACTTAAAAATTTGTGTGAAGTACTCTCAAATACTTCACTAAATAGAAAGTGACCACATACAAGCCTGTAACTTGCAGTGGAGGAATTAAGGTGGTGATGGATTAAGATCTAGACCCTGATTTGATTCTTATTTTATACATATGACTTTAGAGAAGAACAGAAAAGAGACACCAAGTGATGTAATGACTTGCTGAAGATTGAGCAAATTTTGGACAAGACCTTTCCTCTTTCTTGCCTTTTGTTCCCCGTGTCTGTGCAGATGGTGTGTGTGTGTGCAGTGCCTATTGCAGCAGCTGCTTTCGGCGGTGCTGTAATGCAGCCACTCCCACCCCACTCCAAAGCACACAGATGATCCCCACTGGGGAAGGTGAAGGAGCACATCTATTTAACAGAGAAAATAGAGCAATTTGCAATGCTCACATGATCATGTCAAAGACCATCTAAAACACCAGCAACAAAACCCCTGCAAGTAAAGCTTATTAGTGATTATGTGAGAGAAGCAAATGATTTTGAAAACGATTGATCCTAGCTTAGAATTTCATCTCGTAGATGCATTGAGTGCATGATACAGGAGCAGGTTCTCCCTGAACAAGACATCTCTGCTGCTGGGCTCTGCTTACTGGAACCGTGTTTGACACAAGATGAAGTGTTAGCACTATGCTGGCTGGTATGGGATTACACCCCATGTGACATTTGGTGTTGCAGATTGTGCCAGTTCTGCACTTACGGAAAATAGAATAGAAAAATAAATCTTCCCTTTTAGTCTTGATAAAGCATGATTGGTTTTGCTTTAGCAATTTAGCCCCAATGCTTGCTTGACCTTGAAAGTGGTACGCGTGGCAGTTGTATGATGAAGAAGAATCCTAGTCAGAAAAAAAGGACTGCTCAGTGTTAAGATTTGTGGTAAAGGAGTGCAGCTATCATAAAAAAAATCTATAGTAACAGCATATAGAAAACGGAAAATTAATTAGAGAAAATTATTACATGACTTACTGATGCTGAAGAGTAAGAATAGAAAGAAGCTTGTCAGAGCAATGAAATCTGAGGAAGAAGGATCTGAATTTCTCTGCTGGAATACAGTTTATGTTCCTGAATGGGGTGGGGTGGGGGGGCACCCCTTCTCAATAACTTGATTCCTTTGCAACAAATCAGATACAGGCATCCTTTTTTATACTCTAGCATCTAGACCCCATATTAGCAGCCACAAAATAATTTTCTGTAACCACAAAGTCTATACAACAAAATAATCAAAAGATATAGATTATAAAGCACTGAGAAGAGATCAGGAGTAACGAAAGGCATTGCCAGCATCCTAGGGAATTCTCTAAATGAAAGGAGCAAGACGGTGCCAGGATAAAGGACTCAGTCCTATGAGAACAGAAAGGGAACAAAAATGAATTGTCATTCTAACCTGGGGAAAAATATTTCTTTACACACAAAGACATATAAATAAAATGCACAAAAAGCCTGTGAAAATATCAGCTTGACAGAAAACGTCAGGAGATTTCCTTAAGAATAATTCTGATTTGAAATAAACTTAATATGCTTGCATTTCTGAAATGGCTAGAATTTGGTCCTACATACAGTCCGACATGACATCCTAACCTAGTTAAATCCAGAAGGATTTTCATTCTTGAATTCCAATTTCTATCCTTAAAGGCTTTTTATATTGCGGAAAAATAGTCTTCGAGCTTGTTGAACGTGGTTTTTCATTCAGCTGAATCCTGAACTATCCTGAAGGTGAAGCTTTATATTCATTGTCAACAGCTATGTAATATTTGCCCACTATCTAAAAAGTGAAAAAAGGATAGTTTTTCAATTTCATGGACACATGTATAGGACTATGTCTATCTTACTACAAGCATTCAACAAACTATCCAAAAGGACTCCTATGCATCTGAGTACATCGGACAGAAAAAGGTATGACTTAGAAGGAATCGAGTGTCAGTCGAAGGCGATGGAATAACATTCCCTAGTATCAACAGGGGTTGAAGTAAGACTGCAGTAAATGCTTAGCTGAACCAACACACATACAGCTGTTTCCTTCTCTCCCCAGAATTTTACACACAAACACTTTTTTGGGGAGGACCACTGACAGCCAGTACTTTGGAGGTAGAAGTCTAGGTTACTCTCAAGTCTATAGAAAGCAACCACTCCCACTTTTTGGTATATAATTTTGGGGTAATTTTCTGGTTTATGTGAAACTATACATTAGGAGAAAATTGTTCAGTGTGCTCTTCAGACATTCTATGAAATATTTTTTGCTTCTGTCCTCCAAAATTTAAAAGGCTAGCTAATGCACGTAATTGGAAAACATTACGTATTTTTTCATATGGATGCAGGCAGAACCACCTGGTCACAGAGACCAAGACTATCGATTACCATCAGTTTTCCTTTCTTTTCTATGCTATTGGATTTTTTCATTTTAACCAAAGACAGGATTTAAATGAGAATTAAAAATTAAGCAGTAGAAATTACTTTTCTATCCTAACTGTTCCTACGTAAAAAAATACTCAATTTTTTTACATTGCAATTTTGAATCTCCTTGTTTTACAGGAAGGATTACTGTATTTTTTCCTTGAGTCACAAGGTAATAAGTGCATTAAAATCTATACATCCATGTTAGACAGGAAAAAGGAGTTTAGTAGACAGATGTGGAATAGGAAATTTAAAGATTAAATTTGAATGCACAGGCTAGGTTTTGGTATAGAAACTGTGTGTGTTCATGTGCAAAAGTGTTCTAGCATTGCTGAAATAAAATACATATAAACTTTGAGAAACAAGGGATGGAAAGTCTTGTATTCTCTAAGTAAAGTACTTTTCTAAAGTAATCTTGTGCATTTATACTGCCAAGTACAAAATTGTACAAATGAGACCTGCAATGTAGAAGCTTTATTTCTGGGGACAGTGCATGTTTAAATACAATAAAATCCAGTTTGAATCAAGTATGAAGCAAAGTCTCCACTAGAATGGGAAAATTCTTGGACTATCTTTAATTTCCAACTTTTCATTCTCCTCAGTGATCCAGATTTCCGTAAGTCTCTTGCAGACACTAGGCAATATTCTTTTTTTGTTACAGACTCTCCTTTTTTTCTAGTGGCCGTTTTAATTCAAGTAAGCTGTCAGTGTGCTGTATTACCAGGTCAATTTGCTAGTCTGATAGTATTAAACTGACTTGTTCAAAGATAACCTAATTTACCTTGTATGCTTTTGTTCCCAGCCTCAGTTCATAATATTGTAGGTATCTGATGCAAAATATTACCAAAGAAAAGTTAGAAGTTTTTAGGAGAAAGGTTGTTTATGCTTTTGTTATCTTGAAATAACTAGCAGTGGCAGATTTTTTCCTTGGTGTATTTTTATATGGATTCTCTGGAGTCAATGATACGTTCTCAAATACCACCTAAAGACACAGCTGAAATTTTCAAGCAGAAGGCGATCTGGAGATGCTGTTTGCTGCTCTTTAGGTTATTCAAGACAGCCTGTTACTAACAGCATATCTGTAGTCATTTTAAGCCTGCATTGCTTGTGTTCAGCATTGATTACCATAGCATATTCAGCTTTGCTGCGTCAGCATGAAAAAATTCTTTTGATGTGGAAAAAAATAGAAGTAGAAGGCATTCAGTATGCATTTAGCACCATTTGTGACTATAAACTTTTAAAGTGATACCATGGCAGCCTGTAAATGCAGTAGATGTTCTCTCCTCAGAAGAGGATTTCCTCAGTAGGACTACGTGAAATTTACAGATGACTGCAATAAATTGAAAAAAAGAATAGCTTTACGGTTTTTATAAAAAGATTCTCATTTAACAAGTTCTTGATTATCAGCATGCATTTTTCTGTAGGTGGTACTAACTAGCCTTACAGCTGCAAGTTCACGAGCTGAAGGAAAGCAAGCCCTCTCTCCTGCCTCCTGCAATAGAAGCATACTTCCAGTTCTTTTCTTCTTGCACGTGTTTTCAAGTAGCCCTTGAAAATAACAAGAATCATGAAAAATGGAAAATAAGGGGCTACTCTCAGAAGTACCTCTGGCTACTTTTGACCTGTGCGACACCAAGGACCATGACTAAAGCTAACTAAAATTGGCCAGGAAGAATGTCAGAACCAAACATCGATTGGTAAAGTGCCTCTTGTCCTGATTGTCCCTGTTGCCTCCTGGTTCATATTACAGCAGTAAGACTCAATTAAAACCCTCACTAGCTGTAAGCAATAACAAAGCTTTTAAGGATTGTTATACATATATTCTGCATGAACTTAAAAAAAAAAAAAAAAGAAGAGGCTAATAAAATGTATTTGCTATGGAAATGTATGAAATAATTACAGGATATTAAAAAATGCTTTTATCTCTTAACACTGAAGGAAAATTCTATTTCATTTGATTTGTAGACGGCATTCAAATTAAAAGCATTTTTATTTGCATGTTTGCATCAGTAAAATAAATTATTAATGACAACCTAACTAAATATTAAAGCTGAGTTAATGCAGAGGCATAGTACATTATCCTCCCCATTTAAGATGCTGGAAATGCTTTTAAAAATGCACGTCAACATCCAGGGAGGGTTTGGAAGCAAAATAATCAGGACTCCTTTTAAATGTATAGCTTACAGGCAAAGCATAGGTCCTCTTTGTTAGGTGATGTTATATTTTAGATATTGTTTCAAAGTACTGGCTACTTCATTATGCAGGTAGTTTTATATTATTTTAACAATAATTTAATAACAGTATTAGCTGTTAGTTGGAGACAGATGCATCAGTTAGGGTCAGAATTGTTTACGTGACAGTACACTGTCCCATCCTCCTGGCCCTTACCAGAAGCAAAAGCCCCAACCCCTATAGGTTCCACATTGCTTGACAGATGGGGGAAAAGACTCCATAAGAACTTCCTTCCACTTGTTACTGGAATGGTTACACAAGCTGGGTTAAGTGACCTGATAGCTAGGTGCTGCTGTCTATTTATGAAGTTTAATTTACTCCCTCAACCAACGTGCACTTGCTCTCTAAAATTTAATTGAATGAAATATAACAAGGTTTTCTATGTGTATTTTTGTTGTTACTGTTTTGGTTTTGAGTATTGACCATTTATGATGAGCTTCTTAGATTAATTGTTTAGGACAGCTGATTCTTAAAAGTATTCTGGGCTGTTCTTTCAATTTAGGCTACAAACACACATTAAAATGTCATATATGGACAACTAATCAATTCTATATTCATGCACGTTAATTCCTGACAGTTTTCTGACTCTGCCTTACAGATAACCAAAGCCAGGAGGTGCAGAAGTGACTTAGCAGAGCTTGCACACCTTGTGCTGTGGGTGTGAACTGCCACAGCAGGAAGCTTATGCTTGAGCTACACTTAAACTACCCTGGGTGTCTCCAGCTTATTGTATCGTGCACACGTGTACAGGCACCATGACTATTAAAATAGGATTTGGATAAATATAAATTGGGAAACAAATTGGCAGTTAGTTTTCTCACCAGTCCTTTCAGTGCTGGTGAGGAAGGTCACAGTAGTATGTGTTTATGGATATGCTATCAATCCTCGTCAAGGTCTGTGTACATAGAAATTTGCTTCTGTGGCTAAGATATGAAACTGGAATTTCAGCTGAATATCCTGAATACATATTTCAGATTGCATTTTTATTTATATTTAGTTATGGCTTCTTTAGATGCATGTGTGAATTTCATTCAGATGTACATGCTCTGAGCATTTCCATGTGTCTCATTTAGGCAGTGAAATTCTGATCTTGCTTCAGGAGCGTCTAAGGCAAGTCTTTGTGACTAAGCAGCACCGACATTCTGAGCAAGATTACCAGAGACAGCAGGTAGAGAAAAAATAGGGTATGTTTGGAAGATACTTGGAAACATTAAAAGGAAAGAAGCTTGATAGCTAATTAAAGGCAGCTTAAAGTAATTGAGGTGATTCATATTTCTCTCTGCCAACTTTGTTTTTTGAACATACAGATCTTTTCCAGTGATAATCTCTTAAATGTATGAAAAGCCAAGCAGAAATTGGATATTCTTTGGAAATAATTAAATTGAACAGACCCAAAGTTGTAAAGAAACTATACGCACTGGAGAAACAATTTTTGTTAATCTTTTGGTTACAATATTCTTAAAAGGTAGCAGTTATAGTGACTGTAGGTAAATTTAATATTTTAAATTGAAATCCATCTAAGTAACATGATAAAAAATAAACACAGCTCTTGTGGAAACAGTTGTAACATTCTTTTCAGGAATTCCCATCTCTTCTCATCAGGCAGCCTACCCCTAACACATTTAGTACTTTGCCACCGAAGATAAATGGAGTAAACACATTTTCTAAGTGAGTCAAGAGAAAATTTTATCCACAGGAAAACATCCTCTGAATTTATAGATGCATTATAGATGATTGGCTTTGATCTCTACACTAAGCACCAGGCACAAGATACTCAAGATGTGCAAGAGCTCTGATTTACTTTGAGCTAACAAATTTCATTATTCCTATGTTTCCAAATGTTAAATGATTGGCTTGAGGCCTGTTCGAACAGCCTGCCCAGCTTAATCATGTGAAAAAAGATGGTTTTTATTTTGGAGAATTTTATTTTGAAACACCAACTAACTAGCATTTCAGACAACTGTTAAAGGAATAAGAAACTGAAGTACAGAAGGAAGATGTGTGATAGAACAAGGTGTGGAAATCTAAAATCTGTGAAATGTGAAACCATCAAAGTCCATGGTACAGATTACCAGCCCAGTATGGTGTATTAAACACTCTGAGTTCCATTATTTCTTACATGGAGCCACTTGTATGGCGCAGTAGTGAATTTGCTAATGACAGGAATGGAATGAAGGGAGGGAGGGAGAAGTGTAAAAGTAAGGTAGTAAAAATAAATTTTAGACACTGCAATTTGTACTGTATCATTACAGTGTGGAACAAACATCTATGCTTCCCTTTTCAAAGTCAAACTCAGAGAAAGTGAACATGAAGAAAATTGCACTGAGGTTGTTTAGATTCATGTGTCATCTATTGCTAGGAAGGAAGTATAGTGCTTTTGAAAGGCTCTTGGTGCAGGAAACTGGAGACTGAAATCCTCTAAACATCTAGAACAGATTTAATGCAAGCACCTAAAATGTGGTGTTTTTTTTTTTAAACTGCAGTCTTCATACATGCAGTTGAGTGTTTTAAGATGTAAGATTACTATTAGCTTGCCATTAGCAGTTATGCAGTCTTTGGCTTTTCTCAGAAAATGTCTTCAAAGGTTTCTAAGTACTCTTACACCCTGGTGAGATTAATTCAGACATGAAGTTGGGTTCCTGTAAGCTAGCAAGGGGCACAGCTATGAAATTGTTGAAAGGTTTGTTTTTAATAAAGAGTTAAGCCTCATTGTTTTAAGGTTATTTAGTTATGGTTTATAAGAAAAAAATGGTTTGCCTGTAACTGTGGCAGTAGATGCAGGACTTCTCTCTGAGAAGCGTTTTATTTTTATTATTGTATTTATTTTTCCTTGGTAGAATGTTTCTTGGAGAGAACGCATGCTAAGGAAATGCTGTTTATGAAAGACAACATGAAATCCTGAATCAGTATAAAGATCTCATCTGCCTTGTGCTTTTCTGAGCAATAGCAAAGAACTGCTGTAGCTGACATTAACTTTTGTAGTGCCTTAATGCTTGATAGCCAAATTCCCCAGTACTCTGCAATTGAGGTGTTACACTGCATTCAGTCTGGTTCTCATAAGGTATTAATATGTTGTAGAACACACTCTTCTTATCTGCTTTGAGAAGTAAAACATTTGCATTTCAGAAAGATTGCTTTCAGCAGCTTGGCTGTAAACAGTATTACATCTCTTCAGAAATGCAAGAGTTTTGTGGAACACTTTCTTGCTCAGAAGTGCCGCAGGTTAATCATTTTGTCTCTGATTACTAGTTTTCCCCCCAAAATAATTTGACCTGCTGATACATGAAGTGATTTTGTACAGTGACTTTGTCTGGTGTGTCCTAATAATAACATTTTTTTTTGTATTCAACATTTTTGAATTTTTAATTGTTTCAAGTGATAATTACCTGTCTTCTCTGGACAAAGTCATTTCATTTAAATTGTGGCTCTCTGCAGATTAGAGATCAGACTCTCTATAGTACAGATGAAAAGAACCAATCTTGACCTAAAAGTTCAGAAAACTGGTGCATACTAACTTTAATTCAATAGTCTATCAATTATTTATATACATTTGTTTTGATCAATATTTCTTTTTTAGTAGTCCTAGCAATAATTTGTGAATTTGTTACAACTAGTCAAAGGCAGAGTTTGATTTTGGTAATGTAAGAGCAGCTGTGCTGGCTTAGAAGAAAGATCAGGCCCAGCATCCTGTCTCCCCAGTGGCCAACAGCAGATACTTACAGGAGATAAGGACATAATATCTAAGACAGTGTAATATCCAATGACTGCTCCCCAGAACAGTCTCCCTGTTTACAGGAATTTGGGACTCCATTTTTTTGTTATCACTTTAAAATTGCTTTTTTCTTGGGATGTCTTTTTTTTGGGGGGGGGGACAGACAGGATTACCATCTAATTCTTCATTTTTAAAAGAAATTTTAAATTAGTCTTACAAATAAGTGAGACTTCCACTGTAAAAGAAAAGTAGAAGTTATTCTGCTTTGCCTAACAGACTTTTCAAGGTAGGTCTTGTTCACTGAGTGTCAGGCTCCAACAAGGTTTGGTCAGGTCTTCATATTCAGAAGTTATATTTTAATTATTATTATATTTATATTATATTTTAATTATTATTATTATTATTTAATTTCCCTGTTTATTGCTTGTAATCTAATAGAAAGATGTGTTGTGGCTATGGTGCTTATTTGGGAACCAAGCTACAAAGGACCACCTCGTGTACTTCAGCCTGGATCTTAAAAGAGCAGTAGGTGTGTGTTCGTGAAATTGAACAGGCAGCTCCATGCTCTAAGGATGTGAGTCTTAGATGGTGAACTATTCCTATTCTCAAAATGAAATGACTAAGTACTTTGCTGTGCAAAGGACAAAATAGGCATTTGCGTAAACTATGCAGTTCACACAGATATGAGATTTGCTTCTGCCAGACACAGTGAGGTCCAGCGCACATGCTGCTTCTTGGGCCTCCTTGAAAGTATGAGCGTGGTATTTAATATCCCAGCCTTAAAGGGGGCTGCTGGACTTGCTGTGCCTTAATGGAAATAAATTCAAGTACAGATAGTGAAGTCTCATCTGTTTTCCCTTTATACAGCACATTCCTAGTCCCCGTAGCTATAGGAAATGGGGAGCTGACAACAGAAGGTAAGAATAATTCATTTGTCTCTATCCATCTAAGCTAGTCTTCTTAGGTTAAAGCACACCTCCTTCATGTGCTCGTATAGCATCTAGCACAGGGCTGTGTGTGTCAGGCCACTGCTTATCTCTAATTCTAATACCAAATTATAGTTTAAAGCACATCATTATGGTTGGTGCTTTGTTTTCAGTAACTGTGAGAACCTACTGAGCTATATGGCAGTATTACTCAGAGCTTCTAAATAATTTCACATTCAAAATCCTTATTTAAGAGGAAAGCTCTTACTTTCATGAAACGTTCATAGACAATTTTTCTGCTGGCATTTGATGGGAAAGCTGGTGGTATAAAGGTTTCAAGCTATCTCAAGTATCTACTAAAGTGATTGACAGAGTATTTATCTTCTAACCAGTTTCACAAATTGAAGAGAATTTTACTGATGTGCAATATATGCCTTAGACAGGGAAAAATCTAATCTTGCTTTTCAAATGAAGTGATCATCTGCTATGGAGCAGTGTGCCTGGAACATAACCAGCTGCAGGCTACAGATATTTTTTCAAAGCTTGCAAATGTAAAATCTCATGACATAATTCACTGCTAACAAAATCTGATTATCTTCATTATTTACTATTCTCATTAAATCTACAGTTTGTAAAATGTCTCACAATTTAACCTTGCTGATTCTGCTTAACAAAGGCAGAATATTTTATCTTGAAAAGGATTAACACAATAGTCTACTTCTGTATTATTTCAGTGGATTTTTTTATTTACTAAATCTGCCAGCAGCTCAAGTATTTGCATTTGAAAGAGACAATATTGTGCTAACAGGAGAAAAAATGGAACCTAATCCTTTTACGCTAATTGGATGGGGAGGGTGCTAATGGCTTTCAGCAAGGTTTTTAGAGGTTTCATCAGTAGGAAGAACTCTATGCGATTTCAAAAACTGTAAAATCTGTTCTGTATTTATACTGCAAATAATACTCAGTGGTATCTGTTCTTGACTGTATTTCCACCTGGAAACTAGTCTGAATCCAGTAAACTCAAAGGATTTCCTGCATTTTATTTTTAAATGAGACTTAAGCACCTAAGTGTGCTGAATAAATGGCCATATAATAAATCCTTTTATACTCTTTGGAGTACGGTTATACTCTTATACTCTTAAGGACTACGGTTAGCAATACATTTTTGAATGACTAAAGCTACCTGTTTATGCCTTATGATAATCACAGGAAGATACTAAAATGTGTATCTGCTTTGAAATAAATCTAAGTTGAAGCCTCTGCATAGCTATCAATGGAGCCTTTCTGTACAGATAAAACAAGGAATACTTTATCATGTTGTAAGACTGGGGGGTTTTTGGAGCAGGGCAAACAGTGTGTAGAATCTCCTTGCTGTAGTTTTGGAAGCTTATCACCTTTCTTTCGAGTAAGAACTCTTCGCTTCTGTTCTTCTACCAGTTTATAATATCTGACAATGATGATTTATTTTTTGTTTGTTTTTGTATAGCAGTCATAACACTGCAAAACTGATACTGATCTTAAAAAAATCTTTACTCAAGCAACTATATGGATTTGACACTATAGGCTCAGTATTCATCTTTGTTGAGCTGTGGACTAAAACCCTAGAGAATGATTAAGCAACATCAACAATAAGTGATAATTAAATTTGTTAAAGCATATTTTCATTACCTCAGCAAAAAATAGCTAATCTTCTTAATTATGAAAACTACATTTTGTTGGAATATACATTCAAGAATATAGGTCTACATCATATTTTTGCAATGCCGTAGGATTTTACACTGTCTTTAGCATAGCTTTGTCTCTGTTCTTTTAATTTCTGTTGGTAGGTTCTAATTATAGAGAACTTCTAGAATGCAATTTACAAGTTAATTAACTCATTTTAAATGCTTATTAGATTAAACCAAAGAGAGCAAATATTATACAGCATGAAGAGGAAACCAAGAACACAGTTCAGAATGCACAATATCAAAAATAAGAATAATAAATTCATGTCTGAAACTACTTATAGCATCTGGTGAATAGCATGAAAGGAAGGGTCAGTGTTTTGCAGGGCTTTCTGACCTACAGAAAAGTAATTGTAAAGATTTCACTTTCATGTGAGGCAACGAAACATTTCAATTGTACTGGAGGATCATGTTTATTTTAATAGGAGCAAAAGACATTCTGTTGCAAATTACCTACCCTTTCTCCTGGGTTTTGGGGTGAGAAGGCAGCATGCTTCAGATGATTGGTCAATATCTGCTACTTATTTCTCCAGGATGTGTGTGCTCATTTCATATTCTACTGAAAATGCAGTTTACTAGCTGATAAACTTATTTTTGTTATTAGCAAGATAGTAACTCAGGACTGCTTCCTCCTTTTTAACATTGCTGCCTGTGGGTAGAAGGATGTGCATTTTGGAAGTCTCAGACTGTTGAGATACCTCATAAACTGCAGCTGTTGTAGCTTCAGCCATAATCTCTCAGTTTGCAGCTGAAACAATACATATAAATATTCATTTGTTATCTCTGAAGTTTAATTTAACAGCTGATGGTAGAGAGACATGAATAAGATAAACATGATGACAAGAAATAATGGGTATATAATTTTCTTCCTTGTTTTCCTGTTTAGTTCCCCCCCCCCAAATTACACCTTTTGTGACTATCTGAGGTTCACCTCAACCATAGTTGAGCCTAGCCAGTGAATTATAAGAAATGGGTTGTGGGGTGGTTTATTTATTTATTTTTTACATTAGCTCCACACAAAGACCCTAACAACTGCTCTTGAGAATAACTGGCCAGTCATATTTCCTATTTTAATGTCATCTACTTTCAGATGCTGCTCATCTCCCCCCCACCACTTTCTTTTCTTTAAAAAAGATTTTGTCTGTGCTTCCTATGCAAATGTCTCTCGCTGGTTTCTGTTTCTACTAGGGTAAGCATGTTAAAATAATATATAGATGATAAATTGAAGCTCTGAAACACTAAGTAGCACTAAATTTTTAGTTGCCTTTAGCTGCTTTTCCTCCTGGACTGTCCCAGCTGTGCTTTGAACAAAGCAGAAGGCAGGTGGTTTAAGTTAGCATCATCATAAAAATTAAAGACTATGTATGTGTGTATGCACACTGTGTGGGTGATGAGTTAAGGTTAAAAAGAAAAATTGTGAATTTGGATCTTCACCTGTTACTGCTTTATTTTACAAATCTTTTTTAATTTGTAACTTGCCTTTTTTTTTGTCCTTGCAGAAGGCCAGGGAAGGTGTACAACTGAACACCTGGCCTTTGCTGCCTGAACCCCAAGTGCTCTCCACACTGGCACCCAGCCTCTACAGTCAAGTTACCAAACTGCATTGGCTGACAGCTAAAAGAGGCTGTTAGTGCCAGAAAGAGGGGTGGTTATTGTGTGAGATAAGGCACTTGGGAGCAGAGATTGGCTCTTCTCTTCAGGAAGAGATGTGCTTGGTGAGTTTCTGGCTAGTGTATTTGGAGGGTGTAGAGTACTTTGCTTCAGACTTGAGTGAGCCCCAGCACCCGCCTAACAGGGGGATGGGAAACAGTCTTGATAGAAGAGGCTAAGAAAAAACAATGGAAAACATCTAGCTATAGTGTTGATTTTGTAAGAGATATATATATATTTTTTACACTGACAATATTTTTTAAAAGGCATCCCTGGAGAAGAAACAGTCCAATTAAAACAGGAGAATTTTGAGTGAAATTTCACAGGACAAGAAAATATTTTAAAGCCTAAGAGTCTTCTGCTTGCTGCAAACAACAGTGCTTTAAAACATTTTCTTATTAGAAGTTTACTGGATTTTGTTTTAAATGAAGAAAAAAAGATGGGAAATCTAAATAGCAAGTTGCTATTAATTCTACCAGCATCTTATATTTGCAACTCTTTATTAGACCAGTCTCTGGAAATTAAGTATATGAGGGTAGAAATATCTTAAAATAAGTAGCAAAAATGCTCATTTAAGTCTTGTTTGTTTTGTGTTAGCCCTCTCATTCCTGTTATGGGTTGGGAAGAAAATTCTCTTGGAAGGTTGAAAAATAGAAAGGATGGTTTAGGGCATTTAACAAGAGCCGAAATAAAATGGAAATTTGCATCCAGTTTAGCTTTCAGCATACTGGAAGTGTTCTGATTCTCAATAGTACTGACAAAATACTTGAGATTTATTTGCATATACTATCTATTTATTGAAGTTTATTTTCTAAATGACTGACTATTTTCAGTTAATTTTTTCTAAGATTGCTTGATTTTTAATAGTATCAATAGCATTGTTGTGGTTGCATTCTACAAGGTTGCATTTATGTGGCTTAAACACTTGTTTTTTAAAAGATTTTTTTAAAATATGTAGGAAACTTTCTGAGAGGCTGGCCAGAATTCAGGGAAGAGGCAAAGTGGAATTCACAAGACCAACTGAACTGCTGATTTAGGCTGCCAGTGCTCAGATTGGAGTTCTATACACAAATGCTAGACCTAAGTCTTATTTCCAATCTCGTTTCGTAGTAAAAAAACAGATCTAAACTGCTAAAAATTCATGATTTCTGCATCCAGACACTTCCTTACTTCAAAGCATTCTTTACGATATATTTTCAAATGGGTGAATCAGGCCATCTCATTGGTTTAAAAATAACCATCCAACCTCAAGTGAAACCTCAAGTCACTGGAACTATAGCTGAGGACTACCACGTCTGGATTTCTTCGGTATGTTTGGTGGAAGATTTTTTGCCTCCAAACATTTTCCTTGGGGGCAGGGGTAAGCTGAGGATATTGTCCATCTCTTAGACTTACAGGTATCCAGTTAAAACAGCACCAATGAACCATCTACAGCCAGAAAAAAACAAAAACAGGTATTTTGGGTTATGCTGGACCTCCTAAGCATAGGTAACACAAGAGGCATGCATACACATTTGACTATATTCACATGTGCTTACTCAACATGCAGGTCTAACATCCTGACCATAAAAAGTAGCAGTTCCGCTTATGCCCTAATAAAGAATTGAATCTTCTGTCCAAGGCCTTTTCCATGCTGTAAATAATGGGTTATGGTTTTGTAGTTTTCATTTGTTCAAAGGCTTTAGAGAAGAGGGCTAGACATTTTTAACAGATCCGGTTAATAATTAATGTCAGGCTATGCCAGCCTTGCTCAGAGAAAGACATTGCAATTTTCTTAAAATTGAGATGCCACTCAGGATGAAGAATGGCACAACAGGGCCCTAATTCAGTTACATCTTGGTAGTTCTGATTGTAGGACATGTTCTAACTGCTTCCATATACACTGCTTGAAGATCAGCCTTGCACACAGGCTCACTATATGCCCCCCTACATTTCTTTTGTTGGAGGCATAGTGCCCCTTCGGAGATCAGTGTCTATCTACATGCTCAGTCTCCTCTGAGTTGCACAGGAGGACCATGGTTCCCATGGAAATAAGAATCCTATTTATACCTGCTCTTAGAAAAGTTGGCAGGTTATCCTGCACTTGGGTTCTGTAGCTCTGCATGATTTCTCATGCTCTATAGTCAGATTGACTGAAAAGTGAGCATGAAGTTAACGTCATTTGGCC
Organism: Cygnus atratus; assembly: GCF_013377495.2. Taxonomy (NCBI): domain Eukaryota; kingdom Metazoa; phylum Chordata; class Aves; order Anseriformes; family Anatidae; genus Cygnus; species Cygnus atratus. The sequence goes on along the minus strand of NC_066372.1, from coordinate 5,531,271 downwards.
TTGGGGAAATCAAATGACTGCAGAATCTGACAAAATCATGGCAGGCTCATGTTCTGTTCTGCTCATTAAAAATTCCAGTTCCCAGTCTAGGATCAGTCACAATTCATCTTGGCTTACTTAGCTGATGGGAGTCTATTAAGTATTCTGTAATGAAAGTCTACTGAGAAATACCATTAGCATGATACTAAAATTGTTTTGAAGAAATTGAACTTAGACTTTTTTCCCTGCTTGAACTTATCTGCTTATTGAAAATAGAATTGTATAATTAGTATAAAGTCCTGGAATCAGGAATTTTCTGATGTAGTTCTATTGAAAAATATTGTTTTTTTTTTCTAATATAGTTCTATTGAAAAATACTGTTATCTGAGTTAAAATTGAACTGAATCATTTACTGAATATAGCAACTGTAAGCGTGTGAAGTCATATTTGTATATGTAAAAGGGTCAGAGTTTCTTGGCAGCATTTTTTAATTATGCGCATACAGAACATATATGGAATAGCTTCAGTCCACTGTGCTTTGAAAACACTGCTCAGCTGTAGAGCAGCAAGCCCCTAGACCAGGTGCTGCAATCTAGTCTGATGGTAAAGTGTGTAGCAATGCTTATGGTCCACTTGCGGCTGAAATTAATAGCAACTCAATTGTACTGGATAGGTAGGGAAAAGAGGTATTGAACAGTTCCAAGGAACCAAAACTTGCATGAGAATTTTGTCAAAGAAGACTGAGGAAGGATACAGGTATTTGAAGATGCAGGTATTTGAAGAAGCATGGGAGAAAGACTGAGGATTAGGTGAAGAAAGGAACCCACGAAGAAGGAAGCCTTGCAAAATGAAGCAAGGTTATCAGAGTGAGGCCAGTAAAACTCTTCCAGTCACCTCTAGGTTACCAAAGCAGAGCTGAAGAGATCATTTAGCTGTAGAGAAGCCTGCAGTAGTACAATATTTGTTGATAGAAGCAGCAACCAATCCCTGCCAAACCACACAACCCCCGCAGATCCCTGTGTGTGTTAAAGGCAGAACTGTCAGAGAGCTTGTTTTACTTCTGAGAACACTGTTCTTCTTGTGAATCAAGTACATATGTAAAGCAGTTCTTTAATAACAGCCAGGACTGTTGTACTGGGTGTTTTGCTTATCGCTGTGTTTACAATTGTGTACTATTTCCCATTCTTAATGCTCATTTAATTGGTCTCTCTCCATAGGAGGAGTAGTGAAGGTATCTTTCTACACAGGTGAAGAGATGTAGAAGTGCTAACAGTTCCATAACTCCCCTCTGCAGCTGTCGGGGATTAGGTGCAAGGAATTCAGGAGAAAGCTAATGACTCTACTGAGCATTGATTAGAATCAATCCCAGCTGTAAAGCAGCAGCCCTGTTTCTCGGAGCAGAAGAGAGCGGTTCCCCTATGCATACTCATGTAGAAATACAGCACATGTTTTCTGGAGGTTGGTTTCCTTTTCCCTCTCAGTATTTGGAGCTGAGGGGATGATACTAAGAGGAAAAAAATAACATCAAGAGCAAAACATTTGAGATCCCTATGTAACTTAGCTATTTAATCGGACTTAACACTGATGAAGCTTACAGTGTTGCACTATGCAACACAAAGCATTTGCTTGTCCCTTCAAGATAAAAAAGGCTGAATTATGAGAGGAGTAAAGGATGTAGAACTGACCTTCATGTTCTCAGTGACGCTGCTTATCAGAAGTTGAAAACTGTACTTTGAATGGTACAGAGATTTGACCTAACTCCACTATCAAGGAGGGAATCTTACATCAAGCAGAGCAAGTGACCTGTTGACTCAACAGGAGCCTCTATTCCTGAAGTTCCTCTGGGTCCAACAAACTATCATTACTCCTATCGTTACAACTTCAGAAGACATTGGAATAGATAGAAATCCAGTATTTTCTCCTGTGAGAAGAACAATCTTGGTAACTGGTAAGTATTACATAATGCTACAACCTAATTTTCTAAAGAAGCCTATGGTGTTAGAAGAAGTATTAACCTCTGCAGTAGGGGGATTCAAAAGGCTTCTGCACTCCAGACTGAAAAGCAGAATGCTTGGTAGAAGTTTGGTATCTAGTGTATTTCTTCACAAGAAATCCAAATTTCTTTATTTACACTGAGTGCAGTTAGCTGTCATCCACAGATAAACTAACATCTCAGCCTGTAGGGGAGAATACAGCTTGGACCTGGGGCCCTCAGGACCCAGGACTGTGTGACATGAAGCAACTTAGAGAAAGCCTAGACCAGTGTTAGATGTTAAAGGATTCAGGTTATGCTAAACCTAATGTAATACTTAAGTATTTTTCTAGGAAGCCTGAGAGGTATTTTGAAACAGTGGAAGAAAACTAGACTACTTTGGCTGTTCTAATATTTGAGTTAAAGTATAGCTGTCCCCTTGACAAAATACACGTGGAGTGCCTTGCCCAAAGAGCAATTCTTCTCTCCAAGAGCAATCCTCATACAGACTTGGGTTTGAAAACTTTACTAGCTCAGATGCATCACTATAGCTGTGGAAGCTACATTTCTTGTAGGTTAGGATGGTATAATCAGTGCACATTGTCGGCAATTCAGAAGCACAGAAAAATAGATTCTGCTTTTATTTTTAAATGTGGTCAGTACTTGGTTTCTTAAATGTAGTGTGCCTGGCTTGGAAGGTGGCAAAGGTAAAGAGGCCATCTAGAACTGTAATTGTTGCACATAGATAGCATTGCAAGTTCAGTTTCTATGCCACTAACATCAACCTTGCCTCTTATTGAAAGAGATCAGACTTAACTTTACCTTAATTGGGAACAGGTGCCTCAATTTCAGCATACTGAGGTAGAGCACTGTCTTCAGCCATGGCCTTAGACAGACTGAATTAACTGCACAGCCAGATTCCTATGGCTTTATGGTATGGCAGTGCTGAAGACATTTGAGGGGAATTCCTTTCTCTATTTCTTGTTATCATCTGTGCCCTAAAATATATCCAGTGTGCCATTATTTGAAGTTTCCATGCTCCCTCCCCTAGCACATATGCTGCACTTTTGCATGCTGCTGCTGGGGGAGAGCTGCAGCTGACATCATTAGCTCTGCCCAGAAAAACATTTTCTTCCAGCCCTCTGAGCCCCTAACCTGGTCATTTCCCACAGCTGTTGTAGCTGCCACTTACCAGCCATCGCTCTCTTTCCAGCCTCATGCCCTGTCTAACAGCTGGCTTTTGGCTCTGAGCACAAATGCTTCCTGTGATGTGCACTGGTGTATAACTGTTAGCATGCAGCTTTCCTTGCAGGTAAGTAACATTTATGAACATTTAGTTACTAGAATTTGTAAGTGGTATCACTGCAGTGATATCATCTTAAGTATCAATCCCTGAAACTGCCTGAGTGAAGGTTCTTAGGTGTAGTTGGAAAAACTCCATTACATTATCTAGAAAGGGTCCTCATCTCTGTATGCTTTGGAAATACCTGAGTCATGAGTTTCAGACAATCACTGTGCTGGTGTTACTTGCTTTGTGCTTCTTTATCTTCAGTGACACTAACTCTATATGTGCAGAATCTATTGCAGCATAACTCACCATGTAATATTTGATAAGGAGAACATTTCTTCCTGTAAGAAATACTGAGTAGTGCTGTTCTTGACTAGAAGTAACTTTCAAGTAAGACAACTGAGGTGTGTGTAGTCTTCTTGGATTGTTATTCAGAAATACCTATTTTGTTGCACTGTCTTGTGTTTTAAAAATGTATCGTGCTTACCAGTACTTGATCTGGTCACACAAGCAATGCCCAGGGAGTTTTTCTTGCTTGTGGGCTGCTTTTTCGCAGCCTGTAGAGAGCTTTGCAGTGTTGTGGGTTGATTGCTGCTTCAATCCAAAGTAAGGTAAGTTTTCTTTATACTGCAGTCACAGTATAGAAGCTTCCTTAGTTTGCAGTAGTTAGAGTTCACTAAATCAGAAGCAACACTAGTGGACAGATGGCCTGGTGTTCTGATTCTGACTTGCTTATTATTGACTCCTAAGAAAGAACTGATAGTGAGTTTATTAGAGGGATAATTGTGGGTATACAGATCATATTGAGAAAGCCTTATAAGTCTGCTAGCTCTTTTAATAGTGAGAAGGCTCAAGTAATCACAGGGGAAGTTTTACCTCCTCCTTTCTGATTTGTTTTTCATTTAAAGCTTCCCTTCTGATCTACCATGTACTCTACCAGCTTCCCTTCTGCTATACACACACCCCATCTTCGCCTGTGACCTGGATGCCTCTTATCTGGATTCCCTGTTTTAGGGACAGCTCAGATTTGCCATGTGCCACTCAACCACAGATGCATCAGCTTTCTAGACTTGCCAGAAACCAATGTTTGGGCTGTTCCTTGTGACATGTGAAATTCTGCAGGGGTATCTATGAGGTTTTAAGTCATAATGACAAGCTGTTTTTGATAACTTCCTAATGCCTAGGAAGTTCATCTCTATATAGCCCCTCTTTCCTTACCATTTTCATTGCTCTGTGCACTCAAGGCCTATGATTAAAGTCATCATGTGGTTGGCTGACATGCATTTGTTGTATGCATATAGTAAAAAATGCTGTTATTGTGTGGTATGTGTCAAGCATGTTTGTGAGCTCAGCTCATCCTGTTTAAGTGACTATAGGTCAAGCTGATAAGTATACAGCAATAAAATATAGAAAAACATACCAAAAATGTTTCCCACATCCAAATCAAACACACAGCAGATTACAGTTGTCAAGCTTGCATAGAATTGACTGTTTTCTTTAGATTATGTGAACTGTATCAGGAAAGACTGAACTATTTGGAAACAAGTATTTAGACAAAAATGTGTAATTTAAAGGCAACACATGTTTAGTGTCAAGAATTGAGCTTTTATTGTAAATGTCTCTTTTTTCCTGGAGTAAAAGTTAAATTGTTTGAAAACCTATATTTGGTTTAACAATGGGAGATACTTAATGACATCCAGCTAATAAGAGCTGATAAACCAGTGAATGATTCATTTTTTAATAATATAATAGGAGCATATTATACTTGAATGTCTATTAATTTGGCTGTCGCTTACGGCATTGTTTTCCTGTAGTTTTGGTAAGAGAGGGTCAGATTCTAAGTGTATTTTGTCAGTACATGTTAAAGACATGCCTAAGCTGAAAATTGAAAATGGCTACTGTTTACTGTATAGTGATCAAAGTGTGACCCCTTACTGGCAAAAAAAAGAATGGAAACCTAATTTCAAGGTTCAAGATTAATTTTCTGTCAAATTGACAAAAGACACCCTACACTAGAATATGCTTAGAATAAGTGCAGAACCTTCTCATTATCTGTTCCTTTCAGTGTGCAAGTTATTACTTTGATTTCACAGTTCCATAACATGAGCATTTTAGGAGTTAGGTGTTTGTGAATCTGGTATAAATATCTACAAATACATCCTTCTTACCATTTTAATCCATGACTTGCTGTTTCCCATTATCACTGATCTCTGCTGATGACCTTTTCCTGAACATGTTTTTCCATCTTCCCTACAGTAATCGCATAGAAATGATTGTCATATAAGGAGTTGGCTATGGCAAACAGGAAATGTCAAAGCACTACAGCCAGCATGCTGGATCACAGAGTGAGAGCTTGCCCTACTTCATCTCACAACAGGGAGCCTGAAAGCAAGGAAAGCGATCTTCCTATTGAAGATTATGCAGCAAAGGAGGCAGAACTAGCAACTGTCAGACAAGGTAGTGCTACACCTGTGGAACATGAGTGCAACGATCATAGTGGAGATGGTGACTCCAGCTCTGACTATGTGAATAACACCTCTGAGGAGGAGGACTATGATGAAGGCTTACCAGAGGAAGAAGAGGGGATTACATACTACATTAGATACTGTCCGGAGGATGACAGTTACCTGGAAGGAATGGACTGCAATGGAGAAGAATATGTTCCACATGAGGAACACACTGTTGAAACAGATGAATGTCAGGAAGCTGTAGAAGAGTGGTCTGAAGGTAAAATTCAGCACCAAGATGAAAGTGAGGTGACAGACAGGCAAGAGTGGCAAGAAGGTCAAGACAATGGCATTCAGGTTTTGGAGGATGAAGCATCATCTTTGGAGATACAAGACCAAGAAGAGAACATACAGTATTGTCAAAGTGAAGGTGGCTATCCGGACTATTACCCAGTAGAGGCTAATGGAAACTCACAGGGTATATCACCATATCATTCTAGAAAAGAGGATGCAGAGCTAGAAGAGCAAGAAGAGGACATTGACCAGATTGTAGCAGAAATCAAAATGAGTATGAGCATGAGCAGCATTAACAGTACAACCGAAATGAGTCCAGAGCACACTGGGACTGAAAACATGGCACATGACTATAAAGAGACTTGTTCAAAGGGAGAAGCTGTTCACAGTGCTAACAGGCATGAGGGGAGGCCAAAATCACTGAATATCCCATCTGCCTCTAAGCACAGTGGAGATGTGCCTAGAGGTTTTAAAGCCAAGTCAAGAACCCCAGAGGACAGACCGAAGTGGCCACAAGAGCAGGTATGAGGTTCTCTTTTTATCCAGATTGTCAGAGGCATTATACAACTGTTATGTCAGTTATCTATTCCAAACAGAACTAGAGAATGGTATGTTTTACTTTTTACTCTATGTTGCATTCAAACTACGTAACTACATTGCATGCTTAGAAAAATTTGCTAAGTGTAGTCAGCTGAGGTAAAGAACCAGAAAAGATGTTTTGCACAGAAATAGAGAACTAAGTAAAACAAGATATCCTAGATCCATGGGACAAGATTCTTTATTGACACTTTTGTAATTGTCATTTTATTCTGTAGTGACATACTGGATGTGCCCTTAAAACTGAGGGTCAGCACTGAAATAGTTGAGATTTCTCCCCCCTCCATTAAGGGCTCCTCTTCCACTACCTTAGTGACCAATTACCCTTAATTTCTTTTGTTTTCAATAGAACAAACCATATATAAACCATATATTAAAACCAACTGCAAGAAATGCCCGCATACTGCTGTGTTTTTGCACTGCCTGGCAATATCTTGACAAGAAACTTCTTGTACCAAAAATGCTGGTAGACAGTTCTAACACAATGGTGTAAATGTTGATTAAACCATGCATGCTCTTTTCTTGTTCTACTGTTGAGTCCCAGAAAATGAATTTGGGAATGGAGCTCTAGCTTTTATAGAGCAGAGGTGTGAGGTTTTCTTTCTTTTAAAAGAAGTCAAATTGAAGATACTTCTTTATAGAAGGACAAAATTCTGCTTGAAAAAGCTTGAAGCTTTGGCTTTTCACCTCTCTGACTACATGTAAGCAAAGTCCAGTTACGCTGAAGTAAAATGCAGCTGAATACTATTTACTATACTGAACAGAAATCTGCCTAAGAGAGGTAAAACATTACAAGTCTGTCATCTAAATATGTATTAAGGTAAGTGGGTTATTTTGCCTTATCTTTAATTAAAAGACTTCATTAAGCTTCAGAGGTATAAATTTAATGCTTCAGCTTCATTGAAGTTATCACTACAGAAAATCATAATATTGTCAGTGCCTCATGGTTCATGAAACACTTTATCCTAGACTATTCCATAAAAACAGACATTAAAATATGTCAGTTCATCTAAAAAACAGAAAAAGGAGATCAAATGTCTAAATATGTGCTGATGAAACAGGTCAGCCTTTATTATAATGAACAAAAAACCTTACGAGTGGGGGTATTTTCACAGATTTCCTATATCTACAGCAAGTTTTTAAGTATTCCCTTCTGTGTTCTATTTTCAAAGTATAATTAGAACCAAACTGCATAACTTAAAATACTCAGTGGCTTACTGCCATCATTAAAGTGCTAGCTTGCTTGATTAAGGGTTGATGATCTTGATTTGCTTGAGTCGTTCCTGTTTATTGACTATGAACAGAGAAGTCCAGTTAGCCTTTTTGGGATTAGTGAAACAGCTTTCTGACACAGCACACCAGTAGCTGCCACAGGGACCATTCCTGCTTGTAAGTTGCCAGTTTGTAAGAAGAGCTATTCTTGAGTAAGGGACTTAAGTAGTGAATTCTTCTACATGGTTGCAAAGGAATAGTATTTTTTTTTTTTTAATCCGCAATAATTGCCAGTTCAAAACAGAATTCAAAACAGGCTTTCATTTCAACATCTTTTTGCATGCTTTCAGAGATTACTTTGCAGAGGTTGAGCTGAATTGCATTGTACCTTTATTATTCTTGTCAGTCTTTAACAACTGGTGGTTTTGCAGCACCAGCATATTGATATAACTGCCATGGCTGTGAAAATAAACAAAGCAACCCAAGTATTACTGAGCTGCCTGTCTGAGGTCTAAGTGTTATTTCCAGTCAGTCATGGGCCAATGCCTTAATCTTTTTTAATAAAGGAGAAAGTGCTGTTGCAGTTGGTACGCACTGGCACGTAGCCACTGGATTTCTACAATCAGTCTTCATAGAAACCACAAACTATTGTCTAATGGATAGGGCATTAAGCAATACACAATATTTCACTTCTCTTCAAATACAAGAAAGAGGAAAGTAGTTTCTCATGCAGAGAGATGACAGTATGGGTATCCATTTAGCTCAGCATGAAGAGATAGACAAGCTGGGTGACCAGACCTCCTTTTAATTTGCACTAGAGGAGACAGCTCACAGCTGCTGTCCTCACTGATGAGAGGGACACATAGGCCTGCAAGTCATGAAGGTGTGAAGCAGCATTTCTTAAGGACATACAGAGACTCACAAATGGAAAAAGTGAGGGGACTTTCCCCTGGCCCCTTCCCACATCCCCAGGAATATAAAGCAAAGATTTAAAAGCAAGTTAATCTTTGGCAAGTATTACTTGAATGTGTTTGTCATAAGACTGGCCTTGTTCTACTTTACTATGTTCTGTTCAAGTGCTGCAGGTTGCTCATCCTCAGCTTTATCTAAAAGTCTGGCTAGTTGTGAGGCCATTAAAGTACAGAACCCATTTCTTCCAAGATGAGTTTTGTACTTAATAGTTCATTAGATGTCCTTACCACAAGGATTTGCTGGGCCTTTAGCACAGGTATCAGACCTCACAGAATTTAAAGTACAGAGGGTTTTCTGTTTTTCTTCAGGGGAATTCAATTCTTTAAATATTAACTATTAAATGTGTAAGGGATGGATGTATGTAGCGTACTTTCTAGATGAAAGTCTCATTTGTGAAAGAAATACAGTAATAATCTTAATTACAATAATTAAAGTTCATGCAGAGTAAAAGGAGAAAAACCTCAGTGATTTTTTTTTTATAGCATACCTTCAAGAAATATGTAGTTATTAATTCATAGTCCAGGATAAGTGCTAATAGTCTTGCATATCAAACGCTAAATAACCAGTTGAAAAATGCTATTTTAAATGTTCTAGTAGGTAAGTTTGCTTTCAGCAACTAATCACCAGGGGAATTCCAAAAAAGAGCCAGCAATCTAGAGACTTGAAAAAAAAGTATCTCTAAGCATTTTATTTACTGTATGTGTCCTATTTACTATATGAAAACTTTGGGGATATGTGAGCTTTTAAGTATAATAAGCCTTTGTTTGTAAATACTTCCAAGAAAGTGCAGAAGAGGATCTGCACTAGAGAAGCCAGAGGGGAAACCCAGGATAGATTTAGAGTGTATTTTTGCTCTTACTGCTTAGTACAACTTTTATTTCTTGCAGGTTTCCAGTGTTTACAGTCAAAGGCATTATATTCATGACCTTGAAACTAAGTATTTTAAGCATTTGTCTGACTAACCTCAAACTTAACTTGCTCAAGCCAGGAAGTTCCCCCTTCCCCTCAGCATTTGACATCTTAGTCACCTCAGACTGACCCAATTGTTAATATACCTGACACTCAAAGGTTCTTTTTGATTATAATTTCATTTTGTGCTTTACTTCACACAGAAGTTGAGTGTAGTCAGGCACCCTACTGACACAGATTTCTCCTGAAGTGAGTCTTTACAAGAAAAAAGATTACTTAACTGACTTAGGTGTATCTTTGGTGGGGGAAGAAGGAAAAGGAAATAAGTGGCTCATTCAGCTGATCCTAGGATGCAGCATGACCTGAAGTTTTAAACTGATGTACTGTTTCTGGGCAAAAGTAGTTGCTGTGAACTTGGAAGGTTTTTTTTTTTCCCCTCCTGTTTTGAATACTATTCTATTTGTGGAGCTTCAAGTTTAACTAGAATATTGTTGTTTTGGCACACCAATGATCAACAGGAACAGGTTTACTTGGGGGAACATGGGTAGTCTCTGATAACAGAAGAGTGCTTGTAAAGTGCAAAATACAAGAGCCTGGCCTAAACCAAAGTTTGAACCATGAGAAGCTTGTCGCCAGATCATTTCACTTTAAGTTGTCCTGGCCAGCTTCCTTCCCAGAACATACTGTGGTGTGGGGCAGTCACCCAAGCCCATCCTCTGCTCCCAGACAGTAGTTGGATCTAATGCAGCTGTAAGACATCTGTACAGAACAATGGCATTGCCTGCTATTTTACTAACACTAAATACACTTCAGCTTCCCTTTAATACTACCTCTTTACACTCAGCATAATTAAAGAATGGTAGAAGTAATCAAGACAGAGGTTAGCAAAACATTGGACAGCAGCAGATAATCCTGATGGAAGATGTCTCTTGCACTAATGGAACTCAAATAATTAACCCTATTAGAACCTCATATGTGGCAGATTTTACTCTGTTCATCCCAACTACAGTCACACTTATAAATACTGGTATTGGCATGGCCTGAGAGCTACTTCTGATGAGCAGGAACTGAAGGTGACTATGGGACTCCAACACTTGAATGTTAACCATCTAATTAGCCTTTCATTCTTCATTTCTCATCTTCATTTTCAAACTGCAGACTCCTGAGTAGGCTTACTCTCTCCTACAATAATCAAACATATCTAATTCCCTCAACATAAAAGAGGATAAACCAACAGCACCAACACCCTACTTTTACTTATACCCTTTTGCAGAAACAGGGATTTGCTATTATCACCTTTAATGAGTACCCTAAAGGGAAGTCCACTTTTTAGCTAAGCAGCCTGTGACATGTGAATTCTATTGCTTTTGATTTCTCATTCTGTATTTTCAGTTAACAAGCAAACATTTGAGAACCTAACAAATGCTCATAACCTTTTTTCCCTGTGATCAAAACCAGAAATCCTTCAGATAGCCAAGAACTGCCTCATTCAGATTCAATCTTTGTGAAAGTATCATGCTGGGTCAAATTGCTCCTACCAGTAACAATGCCTTTCTGATGATATGTTAACTAAAATAGCAGGTCAGTAAAGGTAAGCCATTCCCACTAAACACCAGCATCTACTAAGTGAATTTATTTCAGTCATGTGGTTTCATAGGAATAGTAGCACCATGGTAGACTTATGACTAGGTTATCCCCTCTTGATTCAAAAGGATATTTTAGTTGCACATTGGTGACTTTCTATAGACATAGTAGCATTTAAGCTTCAGGAGAAAACACAACCCAGTGATAAATTGTCTTCAGGAACCAACACCAGAAGTCATAAAGTTGAAAGTAGAAGCTGAAATCTTGTCTTTAAGTGACATACATAATAATACTCATCTGCTTCACCTTTGTTCCAGAGAGACAATAAATCAGATGAAAACCTTAGTTAGATCTGTTGGTTTGCTCATGCAGTAGACACCGTAACAAACAAGACGCCCATTGGAACCTACCACAACACATTTCTTTTTTGAGAAGCAAATTAGTCTCCAGGATAAGTTTCAACATACATAAGCACGTAGATCAGTTTCTGCACACATTACTTGATGCAGTGTTTGACCAACATTGCTAGGGAAGAGGTTGGCCGATGTCTCACAAGGCTGATTACTCAAAGGGTTACAACACATTAATAAAGCCTTACCGTGCCTCTGTGCCACACTCTTTGCTTGCTTATCAGCTCTTTACCAAAAGTTTTATCAGTTTTTAAAAAAGCTAATCATTTGCTCCTCTCTCAGAGGAATTATTCCTCTAAATAAGTTAACAAAGAGAGACAAACCCGCTGGTTTCCAGCGGAGCAAGTCATCCAGCAGGCAGGTTCTTAATCAGTGCTGAGCACCACCACAGCCTTTGGGGTCCCAGGTTGCAGCTTTGAGGCAGGCTGTGTCACTGAGGTGAGCTTTTAACTGAACACCCAAACAGCTTGCGGTGCAATAAGCAACTGGGGTGTTCAGGGCTAGCAGCACTTGCCTACCACCAGCCCCAGAGCCAGAGGAGGCTGCCCTCTGGGAGGGCCGCCTATAAAGGGCCTGGCCAGCAGGAGGGGCCCTCCAGGTGGCTGACGAGGGAGGCCCAAGCCTGGCCATCAGCCAGGAACCAACTGCAGGCTGGTTTCTGCACCACGTGCTTCTGTGCTTCGGTGACCTCCAATAAGTGGAGTCTGGTTTTCCTCTTAGCCTAAAGGTGGCATTTTTGGCTGCCTCATGTTGTGTCACACAATGCTGGACACTGGTTCGGTACTTGCCCCCAGACAAAGCTGTTAAGAACACTACACCATTAATGTTTTGGTAGTGCTTGGGCATCTCCTGTTCAGACTGTGTGTGGTGGCTACTGACAATGAAAGGGGAAAAACAGTATCTCACCAGTTTTTTGGAACAGATCTTGCTCAAGGATAGCATGCAGTGTTATAGTTTGAGGGTTTGAGAGTGAAGATACCATGTATATTTCCACAAGCAAAGCAACTCTGTATAGGGAAAATTCCTAGAGCTCCTTTTATACAAATTCCAAATAGAAGCACCTTGCTTATATTGGTAGTGAGTGTCCTCTCATAGAAGTGTATGCTTTCATGTCTACAGTACAATATCACTGTGTACATGTGTATGAAAACACAGGACGTTGCACGGTGTAAAATCATCCAGTACTCAAATGATTTGAACAGTAACAGCAGAAAAGTTAGGTGAGGTAAGTCTAAAGCTACATTTGGTGCTAAACAAGTTGTACAGAGGAGGTGAGATATTTATTAGCTCTGAAGTAAATCATTACATCCAGCTAAAAATGCATGACTTTCTAGACTAAAACAGACTGCCATGACCAGAAGACTGGTCATCTGTCTGCAAAGTGCACGGGCTCACGTTTGAGGGATTTTATCATTGAACAGCAGGAGGTGAAGAGTGGTTCCTGGGACAAACTTCTGGAGCTTCCTGTGATGGATTGACCTTGGCCACCTGCATAGTGCCCCCCCAGCCGCTTTCTTAAATACTTTTTCACAGAAGTGCCCCTGTCTTGGCTGCTTGGCTCAGCTGTGTCCTGCCGTGGGTCACTGGGAAGCTAGTATGGGGCAGCCCAGACCTCGTCCCACAGAGGCCACCCCTGCAGCCCCACTACCAAAACCTGGCCATGGACATCCAGTACAACATGCTTTCATTTTTAGATTGTTTTGTGTGCAGAAATGTTTAAAACATAGACTGAATTCCAGAAGAATTCTCTGCTCTAGCTCTCTCAACACGATGTCTGCATATGCCGACATTTTGGTACCGAAAATAATCATCTTCACACTCAGAATCTCAAACTATGTTGAAGACAAACTGGAATATTTATTTAAAGCATCTGAATACATAAAAGAATCCCAAATCTTTCCTTTGCAGAATCTGTCCACTTGTTGGATAAGACTCTTAACATGGCTTTATCTATGTGTTAGGGTGCAGTAGATCCCGGATTTCTAGTTTAGCTTTAGGTCCTAGTCTAAACTGTAAATCAGGGGATAAGTATTTATAAAACCTTACAACTATTTCCCTCAAATGTGCTTTTCAAGCTGTTGTAACATTTAACAATATTAACTGGCAATTCTGTAAGAAACCTGAAGAAAGCAAGTATCGATTATGGTAATTTATTTGACAGTGGTCAGATCACCTGGGAGCATAAACCAGCTTCCAGCCCACAGTAAATACCAGAATTGATGCTTTCTAAAAATGATTCCATAAAGAAGCTGTAAGATTCCTTCATCCTTGGCCTAGAAGCAGTTCATTCTGTACAAAGACTGCATGCTTTGTACCTGTGTATGGGAGATACAAACATTCCTACCCTGTGTTGTTCTCTCCTTTGACATACAAGTCATCAAACACTGTGCGTGTTATGGAGAGAAAGGGAAGCCCTGCTCCCTGTAATTTTTCCTCCCCTTTCCTTTCGGAATACCATGTAAACAAACATTTCTTTAGAATGAAAATCTCAACCCTCATAAAGGCTTTTAAGGGTTTATAAAGGCTCATTGTAACAGCTTATGTATTTGAAGGAATATGTTAAGCACAGAAAGTCTCAGGCTCCCAGTACTGACTACTCGGTGTTTCATGACACTGATGCAGGGACACAGAGAGCCCAACAATCCTACGCTGAGAGGGTCTCAAGACTGTGGTAGTACACTCAGCTTTTTTTTGAGGAAGTGCTCTCAGTGACACCCCGCCCCACCAGAACACTGCTGGAGAACAAAGTACTAATAGATGAGCTGCAGACATAATGTATTGGGTGCATAGATGTGCATAAAAGGAACAGACAAATTGTTTGTACCTGAGATTCTGCCTAATTAGTCTGGGGTTCCTAAGCACATAGAAGAAACAGTGGGAAAAAAGATAGCCTTCATATACAAACACCAAATAGTAAGAAACATTAATTATGTTCTGTGTAGAGGTGATGTGATGGATCCCAGCTCATCATGGATTCTGCACAGCCTTTTCTTTGGAACCCAACTAACATACAGTGACAACATGTACGCTGCGCATGTGACTGGGAAACAGTCAACAAGAAGGGCTTATTTATATTCCTAAAAGCTTTAAAATAGGAATTCAAAAATGAAATGTCATCCGTGTATTTCTTGCTATTTCACATTAAGATTATATGGAACTATATTTGCAACTATTATCAAAGAGCATAATTGTTATTATGGTTCCCAGGGCTGAATAAATCCTTCTCCATTTAAGATTTGTGACAGACATGTTTCAATAATGTTGTTTTACAGCATCCATGGTATGTTGCTAAACCAGCCAACCAATTCTTTCTTGATCTGTAGGTGCACTGTCAGTTCAGTCAAGTGTGTGGTAATCAGAACTGACAGAGCTTTAAAAGTATTAAAATTCTGTTGTGCATAGTGGAGTTAATTTATTTGCTGTCACTCTCTTTGCAGTTTAATGTATCTTCATTATGGCTATGTCATGTTCTCTGCTTAAAGCATACTTGATCTAATCCTAGTATTTTAGGGAATAATGTGTGATTATTACACTTTTATTATGAAAGCCCTTTGGGTATTTGTTTACCCATATTAATTAATGCATTCTACTGCACAGCAACACATATTGCTCCATATTAGTTTAGCCATGCAATATAATTAGGTTTGTCTTGTCTCAAACAGAACAGCATTTATACACACGCAGGGATACAGTAAGTTTTCTAGCTACTACAGTTCTCTAGACAGGGCACTAGCCCTGTTCCCCACATCTTGGTGCTCAGGTATTCTCAGTCTGTCTTGGGTATTATTCTCTTTCCTAAAATTGTGCTTACTGCTTGGGTGGATTTTTGCCTTGTGTATATTGTCTTACCTGAGCATTAGCATTACTGAACTAATAGCTCTAATACGGCAGCTTCAGTAGCACCATTTTTTCAGCTGACTAAACATAGCTCATAGGGAATAATTTGTCTAGAGATGAATATGGAGACTTTCTTTGATCTACAGCTACATATTACATTTGAAAGTCAGAAGACAAGGAGTTATGTTCATGGGTAACTTTCATGCTGACCCTTTGAAATAATTCTGGCTCAGGGTTTGCCATTTACATAATTGTTGATACAGATTTTTATATGTGGGGCTTTACAGCGACAGTGGTATTCAGGCACTCATACATAATGGGGAAATTGAGAATAAAGGAAAGTGACATCCTAAACCATAAAAGAATGTGTCCACAAATCTGCTTGGCTTTCAAGATTTCTAACGGTGAAATTTTGTCCAGTACTGAGCATAAACACATTTTAAAATTCTGACTTTGGTTTGTAAACAATTTGAACATTTCAGTATTTGGTTTAATTTTGCATGAAATATTTGCATTGAAATAAATTCATTATGTTAATTTAAATCAGTAGTGTCACTGCTGCTTAATGATAATTGAAATGCATTATTTACATCCAACTAGATCCTTTATTATAATTAAAGAGCCTAACATTTTGATGGGAATCTCATATTTGTTACATTTAAATAGAAAATTTCAACTACTGCATTGTGTTATGGTACTTCAGTATCAATAATGAATATTGATTGCATATAAATAACTACACAGAACAGCTTCATGACAAATGACTGCTTTTCATAAAATAATAGAGAAAATGCTAAATACAGTTTCATATGTTAAAGCTTTATGGATTTTATTATTTTTTTCTGAATGTAATTTAATCTTTCCCCAACAAAACTTTTGGTTGAAATCTGAATATACATTTTTTGAATTTATTCAGTTGAAATAGCATTTTCTGGTGAAAATTTTTCTGACTATCCTTGCACCATTCACTTCCATTGAACTCTCTTCATTTTCAAGCTTTTCAGAAGAAAAAAGGCTTTGAAACCCTTTCTCTCTTTTCTTACAGATGTGCAATGGTTTAGAGCAGCCAAGGAAACAACAGCGTTCTGACCTCAATGGCCCAGTTGATAATAATAATACACCCGAGGTAGGTGCCTTAGGCCATTCTGCCACCTATCTTCCTGTCCTCAGGCTACCATGAGGGACAGCAGGGACTGAGTTGTCAGCTTTCTCCCTCTCATGCACATGTATCTAGAGTCTGTTTCTAGAGCCTGTTTCTTTTCCTGAACTGATGATAAATTCCTTGACTGTGTATTCTGCGTAGTCTTTGAACCATAGCCATGAATCAGTTGCTGCCATATTCATCCTGTGTAACTGTCCACAGTGTGTACTCAAGCCTTAAATTTTCTGATGACATAAAGAAGATGGAGAACACTTCAGAAATTCTATTTTTGGATTATTGGAGAGCAAAAAAGCAGCATCAAAAAGAAATTGGCTTCTACTTGTTTTCTTTCTCTCCAAAATGTCAGTCTTTGAAACCAAAGGACTGGTTAATTCTCATGGTTCTCTTTAAATAATCCCTAATATCAAGCACCTCATTCAGTGCCGAGAGCTCAAATGATTCACAGCTTTTTGAATGCCCTATGTGGTAAGATGTGTCCCTGCTCAGTCAGCTGTGAAAAAGACGCAGTGATAGGCAGACCTGCTCTTGTCACTGAAGACTAGAGCACAGACGACGTCTAGGAATGCAGAAGGAGGTTATGCTTGAGGTTAGACACAATGAAATTAAATTTAGACTTAAAAGCAGAAGTCTGTTATCTCACAAACATACAACAAATTTAGCCTGTAGCCTGTTCCGTTAATGAGGAGGCACATTTCTGAAGCCTTTTGCCATAATGGAGAAATCAGCCCCTTTCCTGGGAACAGCAATGCCTGAGGAGGCTGGCATAAGGCAAGCAAATGGAAGGACTCAATCTGTTTATTGAGAGTACAGACAGCAGCATGAGATGAGGTGCAGTGCAATCAGGGACAGTTCTTTCTGTTCACAAACCAAGAATCTTGCTTTCTAAATACTGTTAGATATTCCAATTGTAAGTTTGGGATATCATTAATAGGCAGTGTGATCTGGTGGTAATCTGTGTGGTTTCTATTACTCATTTGGCAACTGATTTGCTGGCTCATTTTCATTTTCTTCACACACATCCCGTATTTGTTTTGTGTGGTGTGACATGCCTTAAGTGCTTTGAGATTCCAGGTAACCAGCACTATGAAACAGTTAGGTTGGGTAACTTACTGTGATGTAGTGTGTTTCACTGTGATAAATAATGGCTATGCAGAAGTTATGCAGAGAATATTTATTTATTTATTTATTTATTTATTTATTTATTTTTAACAGTGGTCAGCTATTTATGATGTGAATTGACTTCAGTTTGTGAAAATGACTTAGTCACATTTATACCACATATTGCTTTTATTTCTCAACAGACAAAGAAAGTGTCTTCATTTCCAAGTTTTGTTGATGGTAAGTTTTACATCATCCACAATTAAGGTAATAAAAAAAGGAAGCAAATGCTTTAATTTATTTTAAAGATGAAAATTCTAAAGTCAAACCAAAGAGAATGCAATCCAGTTTAATAAATAAGCAACTAAAGCCTATTTCTGTTCAGAGTACACTATATGTGGAAGTATTTAACATTTTTATCCCTACCTGTGGCAATGGGAGCCTGGATTTATGATGATAAAAAGGAGGTGAAGATAGAGATAGCTACAAACCTGGAAGGAGGTAAAAAGGTGGAAACAGTAGGTCTCAACAGGGTAGAGATTTATGGAGGCAGAGGACCCTGTTCTTCATTGCCTTGTACAGAGCAAGAAGACATGCAAGTGTTCAGAGCTGCTCCTGTATCACTGTGCATTGATACCTGTATTGCACTCTGGGAATCTCAGCTGTAGGGAACAAACGGAGGGGATCTCCTGATCTGAGAAAAAAATGGTAATCCCAAATGAAGAAAACAAGGAACATACTTTCCTCTGCTTAGGAGAACCACAATTTCACTCCTTTCTTCAATTGTCTGTCAGTCAAAGAATGATAATGTTCAGCACAATCCCATTTTATCTGTCCACTTTCTTGTTTTAATAAACTGACATTTTTCTCCAAACAGAAAATAAATAATAGCAGTGCAGGGGGGATTGAAGAGTTTTTGTACAGGAAAAATACACACAGCTCTTTCTACAGAGGAAGTGTGTACACCAGAATGTAAGCAAAGGCAATAGTAAGCCTCTGAGGTTCTGACTTCTTAGATCTTAGACACACACATTTCCCTGCAACGTGAATCATAAATGAAGGTTAAAAACTTGACTTCTTATGCCATTCCCAACTCAAGAAAACTTACTGTGATTTAGACTAATATTAGAACATTCAACACATTTTTCCCCATTCCCTGATCTCATCACCTTGACAAGCACCTTCTGGTTTTAGTCGTTTCCTTGATGAGCTACAGCAAATGGGAAGTTCAAAGATTGCCCCTTTTACACAATTCACATCTGACAGAAACTACATGTAACACTTGGCATGTACTGGCTAACAGGACCTAAGTAAAGGTAAATTAAATGCATTCCCTGAAGGCAGAGGAGACAAGAAAGCAAGCTGATCCTCCGTAATAAGCATCTACTGATTGTGTAGTGGACATCTATAACAGGAGGGCAGCGTGAGCAGAGCTTTTAAAAAAAGGAAAAAATAGAAAATTTATCTGTCACAGTGCTTGCAGCTACAATGGCACATTTTTTATTTTATTGGGATAAAAAGGTTACATCTTTTTATTTTTTAACCAATCAGCTCACTACTACTCTGTTGGAAAGAGGTCAGGATACCTTTAGATAACAGGGTTTTTTTTTTTTAGTTCAGTCATTCTGCTTTTCCTGTTTTGTTTTTTTTTTCTTGAGTAGCACAGCATGAGAGGATAAGCTATCTATTAGGCCTTTTTCTATTGCAGGTATTATATGGCATTGTCTAACAATAAGATGTAGCTCACTAGGAGCTTATGATAGGTCAATGTATGCTTTCTGAATCAAATAAAAAAAAACAACAACACACATTTTTTTTTATTAATTTGTATGTAGAGTCCCCAAAAGAATAGGACCCCACTGCACACAAGAAAAGATTCTGCCAGCTAATGCTCTCTGCCCTTTCCTGAACTTTGTTGAGGATGCCACAACCACATTCTAGTCACCATTCAGCTGTTCAGACACTTAACTTTCAGCATGACTCCTTAACTGCAGTAGCTATGTCTATATCCCTACGCATATATAATATTTTTGCATATGAAGTATGGACATAAAAACAAACTAGCTGTCACCAAAAAAAAAAAATAAGAAAAGTGTCTCTTTGCTATTGTAGTTGTGCCACTATATGCTTTTAGTGGTAATCCAGGGGTTCTTCTTTTTTTCTACTGTATATTTGTCCTGTCACCATAACTATCATTTGCCTTGTGCAGTCACAACCACGATGAAATTGAGGAATCAGCCAAAATATAGAACTTACAGGTAGGCATTCTGCAAGGTGATATATGCCCTGTGGCCACCTATTCCTTAGGGAAAGTCTTTCTGCTGCACTGCCATGCACCCTAAGGTCTGAGTGACTTCAAGGAGTACAACGCTTCTCAGCAGGCAGTTGAAGTGGCGTCAATGCTCTAAGCACAATCCCTAAATACTCTCTGAATCATGAATTGGTTTCCATGTGGTACTAGATAAATATAAAAAAGTGTTCCTAAGAGGTTATTAAATTCAGTTATGCTGCATTATTGAATGAGTGTTCCTCTTATTATTTTATGAGTACAAAAGGTGTTCATTTACAAATCTTTAGAGTCTGTTTTGGTTTAATGAAAAGTTTAATATACTCATTGCATTAATGCAGCAGAAAATGGAGTAATCTTTAGTACACTGATAAGATGCAGAAACGGTTAATTTTTTTCAGAAAAAAATGTTATCTAACTTTTAAATATCAATCCCCAACATGAAGTTCCAGCTTGTTCGTGCCAAACTAATCTTCAACTTTCACATCTATTTCTTTCTTCTTCCCTTGCTCATTGGTACACCTTACACACACTTACAGTCAAGGGCATGCTTAAGTGGTTTGATGAGTTGGGACCTCTGCCAAAGCTGCATTTTTATAATCTTTAAACCAGTCACAGACAAGGAAAGAAAACGCAGGTAACCTAGGCTGACCCTGGCAATTTTCAATACCATTCCTTACATCCTTCCAGCAGATGTCTTATCCTATCTGACAGTTGCTTCCATTGCCCTCATGATGGGAAATATATGTTGGAAATGTTTTCTGCCCAGCATGATTCTTTTTTTTTTTTCTTTTTTTTTATACTAGCTATTGCTATAAGCATTTTATACATGCTGTTATTATATACATGATGTTGCAGAATTTGTTGCTAGTATACTAATTCTGCAAAAAGCACAATCTAATGCTCTGAAGAGTTGAGGAGACCATATCCAACAAAGAGAAATCCTTAAAGAATCAAAGTAAATAAAACTTGGATAATAAAACTGATTAAAACCATAGGATTTTTACAATTTCAAGACTTTTCAAATCAGTTAGAAACACTATTGCTGTCACTGAACTGCCAAGACATGAGAAGTTGTTGTTTCTTTTGGGAAATTAACGCACATTAATTTCACAGTCCCATAAGGAACCATGAGTACTGTTGTTTCATGCTCTGAACATATATACATACACACAGACCTCTAAACTCAGCTTTGACAGGCCTCTGACATAGTCTACCAATTACCTGGTAATCAAGACAAAAATGTCTTGCTCAAAGATGTACAAAGAACAGATGTAACCAGAAATGGTCAAATTCTACAATCTTGTAAACAACTGGAGAGAACACAAGCTTTCCCAAATTTACCCAGAGCTTTTGGGATGGTAAAAAAGTAGATTAAGGGACTGATAGATTTTAAATAACCAGCACAATTTTTAAATTTTTTGTTGACAAGTTCCGCAACCTGATAGAATTTTGGCCTTTGCTTGTTACAGTAATGCCTGTATTGGAATTTGTTGGAAGCATTCCAGTTTTGTCTTCACACACAAAATATTTCAAGAAAACTAGAAAGAAAAAAAAAATATTTCAAGAAAGGAGGTTAGTTAAACTGATTTAAACATTATGTGGTAAGCGTATTTCAGAGTTAAAGCAACCTTGATTCAATTTAGCCTGATTTACTTAGCCTGAAGTGAATGAAGGTAAACCAAATTAAGGCCACTTTAATTTTGAATAAGAGTGTTTATGCAGGTATCTAATGAAGTTTTGTTAACCAACATTAAATTCACACCTTTAATTGATTTCTGTCTTTTCTATCCTTGAAACAAGGTATCAATGTGATGCAATATCAGTGTTTTGTTGCATGCTGAAAGCGGTACAGATGTATGAAACTAAGTTTTAGGCCTGAAAAAAAAAGTGAATGACGTTGTCAAAAGCAGTACTATATAAAACATATCATCCATCTACTGAAAAGTGAAATGGTGCAAAGACATAAGCAGATAGGACCAGATATATAGTAAATGGAGTTCTTGTGGAGTTTTCTTTTATTATTTCATTCAATGAATGAATGAATTAGCAGTACAGGAACAAGGATTTTTTTTAAAAGTATTTATCTATTTATTTATTTGTTGAGGTATTGAAAGACTTGGCCTTCATGAAGAGTTTCAGTGACTTATTTAATTAGTAGATTCTCAAGGACTCTGTTAAGGTTTTTCACACTTTCAGTGGAGATTGTCATATTTTTTTAATTCCTTCCCAATATGTTGGGAATTTTAAATTCCACAGAATTCTGTTCTGATTCTAATGAAGACCCAGACCATTACTGGATTTCTTGCTGGATCTTTGCTGAAGCAAAGTATACCTTTGTGCCCACTGCACGTCAGTCCTTTTGCCAGAGGCACTGTCTGGCTACTGTGTACTTCTTCAAACATCTTGAAAAATGTGGAAAACATGCATCTATTTGAGCACGTTTAGCTTATGCGCTGTAACAATCATAAATATTAAGACAGTTACAACAAAGAAACCTATGAGCATTCAGGAAACTCACAAATAATTTCAATGTGTTTATCCATGCAGCACAGCAAGTCTTCCCGTGATTTTTTCCTCTAGAACTTCACAATCAAAACATCATGCAATACTTTATATTCGGTTCATATTGGGGGGGGGGAGGGATAATTATAGGGAATACATTGTTTACTGTCCTGGATTTCTTGTTTCATATTAGAAAAGGTGTTACAATGGTTGCTCAAGCCTTAATGTTCTTTATTCAATTTATATTCTCTCTACACTCTTCTGAGAGGCAGTAACTGTATACCTGTCATGTCAGTTCCAGGACCTTGTGAACCTGAAGACCTCATTGATGGAATCATCTTTGCAGCCAATTACCTGGGCTCTACGCAGCTGCTGTCCGAGCGCAACCCTTCCAAAAACATAAGAATGATGCAGGCCCAAGAGGCAGTGAGCCGTGTTAAGGTAGGGGATTTTTGTAATTTATAGAATACTCTCTGGTCCTTTGACAGCTGGTCTCTGAACACTACAGGATCTGCGGCTTCAAACCTATTCTGAAGTGCCCTTATGTGAGTATAGATCTAGTACTATAAATACCATTAGTTTCCAGTACTGATTATGAACATACATACAGCATTGCCAAGGAACAAAATATAAATTATTTCAAAGTCTATTCAAAGTTGTTTGAAAGCTGTATGAAGAATTAAAGACAAATTGCAGATTATAATTAGGAAATATTCCGATAACAAAGCACGAGATATTTGACTGTTTTTCCTTTTGTGTCATTAATCCTTTAATTACAAAATGTGAAAATTCCTCTCAATGTATTAAATTATTTTGAATTTCCAAACATTTAAATTTCTGTTTAGTCTTTTGTGATGCCTCAAGCAATAAGTTACTTCTGATTGCAATTAACCTTCTAAAAACAGTTTTGTTTATTAATAACAATCCTAATCTGTCAGGGATACTCGATTACTTTAGATAGTCATTGAAGGGAGTTTGAATTATGTTTTGTTCAACAGTTACATATAGACATATGACTCATATGGCTAGAACATTAATAGAAAAACTTGAGTTTAAAATAGTGCATGTACTGTCATTTTAGAGTGCTGTATTTTCAGCAGGATAAATGTTATGAGCAGCTGATAACAGAAAATGCTCTTTGGTATTTTTTTGTAGTCAATCAACAACATGCATAATGCCATTAAATCCAATTATGCTCCAGTAAGAACTTTCTCTCACACATCCTTCTCCCACTGCCCCCAGATTTTTAATTTTTAATCTGGATTCATAGTCAAAAGGTTTCCTTGACTTCACACACTGTCTTTTCTCTTTCTTTGTGTGTACATCTGTCTGCATTCTTTTTTTATGCTACTCTTCAGAGGATGCAAAAGGCGGCTAAAATCAAGAAAAAAGCGGTGTGTAGACTGTTTTTCTTGAATGCTAATGTTTACTTACATTTTTGTTGTACTTGTTCCCCACGGAGCATTGTGTCTTTCATTATGGGTCCTCATCAAGTTGTCATTTTGGTTTCTTCTTTGTTTAGTAGTAGAACACTGGATGGAATAAAATTAACTCATTTTCTTCATTGTTCACTTGCTAGAGAGCCTGTCTGCTGCTGCTCTTCTTCTGTTTAATATCTCTGACTTGTTTAGTAGAGATATAAAGTCAGTGTTTTCCAGGAGATTTTTTTTAATTGTAATGCTTATTAACCAAAGCAGTTAGGTTCATTCCTATGCTTGCGACTTATGTATATTTATTAAATTATTTTAGATATTTAAAAACAAATAAAATACATTTACCAAGTAGTAGCTGGAACAATTGAGGAGACATTGCACCCAATTAAAAATATACATTAGTTCACTAACTACATTTAACAAAAATGTCACTAAAATTAATCTTGTTCTTTATGATGGCCGTGGATAAAAAGCACCACAAGTAATCTCTGCCAAAGTATGTGCTTCTCGGTATTCTGCTGAACTAGTGTTAATTAAAATAAAAGTAATATGGATTAAATAAGACGTTTGAGCTACAGAAAAGAGCAGCAAATACATCATTCTTCCTTGCTGTCACATCAAAGAACCACAGGTGTAACCTAGAGACTAGTGCCTGCCTTTAGCATAAGGTAATAATAGAATCTGTAGCCTTTTTATCCTGAGGCTGCTAACATGGGTGCTGCTAAATTCCAGTTAGAATGGTGCACTGTGGACAAGCGGCCTGGAGGAATAAACAGGTTCCTGCTGTGACTCAGAGTATTAGGTGAGTTCTTATATAATGCTCCAGTGAGAGGTCGAAGCTGCTTTGCCACTTTCTCTCCTGTTTTCTCACCTGGGCAAAGCCAGGCCTTGCACTTACAAAACACGCAGCATTATATTGCAGCCCCTCTTGCTGTGACCTTGATTTCTGATGGCACGTGGAACCTTTTCCCTAGTAAGCAGTGTTCAGAAGTTGAGGTCTCCAGCCATCCACCCAATGTCTTTCTGCGCAATAAGAGATATTAGTTCAGCTCTCAATTCTTTATTTTCTTTAAAACAAACAAACAAAACTAAAAACAACAAACAAACAAAAACCAGGAAATAAACCCACCACAGTATTGAGCGCCAACATGAACTTTTGCTGGTGAGCTCACTGAAGACAGCAAGGACTAAGCAGCTGATGTAAGTCATTTTCTCAATTTCCCTGCTTTCTCAGTTCCAGTGCCTCAAGAGCTAATGTGCATCAGTGACAGTGGGGAAGAAGCAGCCATATTCTTTTTCCTGTTCAAGCTATAAAAAGAGAATTTTAGTACCTGAGCAGTCACTCCCATGGGCTCTGAAAACTCACTCTTACCCACAAAACAGGAATATGCTTCACTCTTTCTATGCAATAACTGTGTTTTTTCGCATGTATTTGGAAACACCTTTCAATAGTTGTCTTTGTGATGGTTTAACAACGTGATTGCCTCACATCACATTACGCTTGAATCAGAGAAATTATCATCCTAAAAGAGAGAATTAAAATTGCCCATGTAACAAAGCACGTATCTTCTAGACTTCGGAGGGAGATTCCCAGGCCTTGACCGAAGTGGATCTGTTCATCTCCACACAGAGAATCAAAGTTTTAAATGCAGACACACAGGTAAGTTATGATTAAAACTCTTCAAAAATAATGTTGATTGTTTCAGAGTTCTCTTTTGTTAGACTGTACTCCTATATAAACTCCTATGGGAAACTTCACTACATTTGGATAAATTCGCTGAGGTGAGAATATTCAGAAAGAGCACTCTTGAATCTTTGAAATGTTGTTGTTGTAACACTTGCCATGTGCCAGTGTACTAATAATGACTCTGATTTTGCTTGTTTGATGTGTTAGAAAATGTCTTGATTATTGATATGATTATCGATTTGATTATTGATATCTATAATTCAACTGAGAAAAAGATTCAAGGTTCATTTTGAATGCAAGTACCCTTTCTCTCTGTAAGTTCCAGCACCCAAATTTATGAGAAGTCATTTGCTGCTTTAAGACATTCATATCTGGTCATTTTTAAGATTTAACCTACAACTTTTCCATAAATTACATCTGAACTACCATCTTCTTTGCCTAAGCTAAATTATTAATTATTCATATTAACGCAGCATCTGAAGACTGCAGCAATGATCAGCTTCATCTTTTAGGAATTACATACATATTCAATAATAGGTGATCTTCATAAGAAGGACAGTTTTCTCAAGGAATTTTAAATTATTAACATACGCTTTATACATATATTCCAATATTAAGTATAATTAACTCACAAGATCTCTTAGACTACAATCATGCTTAAATACATGTTAATTTTCATTCTTGTGAGAGATTTCCTTCTTATAAAAGGAAATGTTTACTAACATTTTTTCTTCAGTTTTCACTAAAAGTCTCCACTGTACACAGCTAACAACAGCTGACAATGACAAGTCCTCCAGTTACAATACAGAAAGACCCATTTAGACAGTGGTTAGAAAGTTAAGGTAGATATATCCATATTAGAGGGACCCAAGAAATTCCATCTTGTGCTATTTGGGAAAATGGTTGGAGCACTTCTATGACATCCTTTCAGTGATATTTTTCCCAAACTTATGGAGGTAATATTTAGTCTTTTTTTTTTTTTTTTTTTTTTAATAGTAGCAGAACACACCAAGGATCATGGATTTTTAACCACAGAAAATATAGAAATATATGTATACTATATAATATAATAATATATAAATATATTAGAAATATATCAAAACAAACAAACCATTTGTAAGCAGTTTGTGAGTGGAGAAAAGCAAGAGTCAGCGCGGATTTGTCAGAAGTAAATCGTGTCAAATCAGTAATTTTCTTTTGTGACAAGTGAATAGATTTGTCCATGGCAGAGAAACAGAAGACATCACCTACTGACTTTTAAGTGAGGCTTTTAAGTAGTCTCATATAACATTTTCTAGATTATATGATTTAGATACAAGAAGGCCAAAAATTCTTCTGTGTACTTAGTTCTGATGTGTTGCCATAGAGTTGACAATATAAAGAGCAGACGGAGACTCGTAAGCATGTTTCTTTAATGCAGCAGTTTTCAATATTTTCATGAACAACTTAGAAGATGGAAATAGAAAATGGTTATTGAACTTGTCGCTTGATGTATAATATCAGAGTTCAGAAATACCGTGGCTAACTGAAGAAAAGATCTAGAACAATAGGAGATAGATACTTCAGTGAAGTCAAATGTAGCATTCTACATTTAGGATTTTTGAGTTGTTTTCAATTACTGCGTTATTATTTGTTTTTCTTGCAAGGTAAACTATGAGGCAACAAATTCTTCATGAAATTTAAGATAGAGTTATCATCTGTTATTGTGTGGGTAGCGGGTAGTGATAATACCTTCAGTAAATGTATTATTATTCTTTCATCGTAAGCAGATGTCCTTAACATGCTATTAGAATTCCCAAGGGATGGTGCCAGATGCAGAATAGAATAACCCATCTAACATGGGCAGCAGTATTTACAATCTCCCACCTATAATCAGTCTGAGCACTGTAGTTCATCTGTAATGACCAATACCACTACTTCTTAGGCGCCAGCCATTTTTTTGACCTCATGGTAAACATGCATTGTCCTAGAGTATATTATCAAAGCTTATGATTACTTTTTGCATTTGTGTAAAATAGTATTCTAATAATTATCAGTGTAAAGATGACTAGAGACAATTATTGCTAAATTAACGGCTACAGTTGATAATTGGAAAGTATGGCACGAAATAAGTTCTGTATGTTAAGTAAGGATTACTCTTAGTGCAGTTCACACTTTCCCTTCTTTAAATACTTCAGCATTTCAGCTGAACGCGGATCCTTTTAAAAATTAAAAAAAGAAAGTCCTTTGAGGCAGTCCATAAACGCTTTTCAAAGTAACTATTATCTTATTCTCCTGATTACCCTGAGATTTCTAATGCTATAAGATGCTATACATCATGAGGCGTAGTATGATCTGTTCAACCAGATAAAAACAATACCGGGGATTACTATAATTACAAGCTGTCTAGAGTTTGTTGTTTTTTTCCTTATTTTTTTTTATACAGTGTGTCTTTCAGAGGGCTCTGAGAAACTTATTCCCCTGACTTTTTAGCACTGCTGTTGGCATGCTTTGCTTTTTTGGCTTGGTAATATTTTTCAGAGCTAGTGAAGTTTCTTGACTGGTGTAATTACCATACGTCTATTTCAGCTGGTGTGGCAGCTGGCAGAGGCAACCTGTTATTTCGTGGCTTTATCAATTATATAAAACCTGTGTCTGCAGTGTGCCATCTATGTTTTGATCCATCTGTAGTACTGCATAGCTCACATGAGGTAGCAGCTGATTTAAAATGTAAAATTCCCAGTTAAGACATGACATGCAGCAGGGTTGAAAATGATGAGCAGCACCAGTAAGGCGTATTGCCATGTCAAAACAAAGCCAGCTCTGGTGATTGTTGCCATCAGCAACACTTGAAAATGGCGCTCCTGCCACTTTTTTAGTCGCTTGTGCATTTAGTTACTGAATATATTCAGCCCAAGGTGACCACCACTTGCATGGTAGAAGCAATCCTGTGTTTGTACGAGAATATTTCTTCCCTGACTGCCATGGCTTTACATGCACAAAAGCAGAAGAAATATCATAGCAGCCTTTCCCATCTTCTTGTTTGTTCAGTGGAAAGAAGTTGGGAGTGAAGCAATTGGGAAAGCTAGCAGAGAAAAAGACATGGAGGAGTGCAACTGTGTATGCACTGAGTCCCAGCTAGATTATTGGTTCTATAAAATTTTCTGACTTCATAAATTGACTCACACTAGCACAAGCCTGTTTAACTTGAAAGCTAAGAAGACCACTTAGGCTTTCCTTCCTCAGGTGTCTTTTGATCTTCAGGAAGGACAGCAACAAGGGATTCTAGGAGAGTTCCATGGAAGGGAAGGGAGATTTTTAAGGAAGGGAAAAGGGGACAGGAGAAAACAGAATAGAGGTTTTGAAAAAGAGACAGAGAGGACAAATTTAGGACAAATAAAAGTATAGCAAGTATAGCAAGGATGGAGCAGCTGAAACTAGACTAGGGATGAGGGAAAGAATAGAGAAGCAAATGGGCAGAGACGGAGGTATTCATGGGAAAGTTAAAAAGTGGAAATGAGATAAAGGTAATTGAAAATAGATTGGAATGGAATGTAGAGTGAAAGGAAGAAGTTAAGACTAATACACATTTACAGTCACAATATATTATTTGTCTTATTCCTAAGTGTGATTGCATTAGACAACAAAAATACGTGAGAGAATGGGGGCAATTACTGCTTTCACCCGTACAAGGGGAAAACTAAAAGAAAACCTTTGAGTAACTTCTGTATGATAAAGACAGAAAGACTTTCTTGGTAGGTGAGATTAAATGCATTTTCCCAGGTTCATGCACTCTTGTGAACACTGCATGTATGATTACAGCCTCCTGGAACACTGCAGACTAGTGCAGACTGCTGAAAAGCAATTATCTCTGCAGAGCTCCCAAGATCCTGCTGAGAGATGTCCATTATCAAGCATTTTTCCATACTGAGAGAAGTGCTATAAATCCTAATGAGCCCCTGCAAACCTTAGAGACCCTCCCCAATCATCTCTTCTCGTGTTGTAGGTATAAGTACAGAACATTTTGTTTCAAGACTGAGAAGAAATCATTTTATGGGTAGAGATTCTCTTCAGTGAGACAGGTGGTTCTAAGAAACAACTGGTATTGGTATTTTCCTCTGTCAAGTTAAATTGTACTGAAATTCTTAATTACTCATCAGCTTGACACTTCTTCAGTTAGGCCTTAGGGATTTGTTCAACTAATGGCAAACTAAAACCTAGCTGTTTATATAAATGATGATGATGTTTACATAAATGATGAAAATTGTGTATTATCTCATATCCCATTAAGGTTTTTAATGGAAGATCAGATATCAAGAGAAACCCTGCCACTACTGACATAGCAGAGAGGTACCTAAGCCATCTAATGTGATTGAGCTATGTAAAAACTGACCTCATGCAGCTCAGTGGGATATTCAGAAACGCATTGTGAGTCAATAGCAAATAAAAAAAAGAAAAAAGCCTTCTTGAAAACAGGAAAGCAGCAGCCTGAAAGCAATTGGGCTGCACACCAGAGGAACTTAAACAAAAAAACACACACAAAAACCCACAGAAAACTAACGAGCCTGTAGTGAATTTTTCTGTTTCTTCATATTAGAAATATCGGCACATATATCCAAGCAGCTGCCAAAAGCAGAAGAGACAACCTCAGTCTTAGCCAAGAACCAAAGATATTTTGGACAACAAAATACTTGGAAAACAATGTACTGACATAAAAGTAGCAAAGATCACAAAGAAAAGCAAAACAAATTGATTCAATAAGTACTTTTTTATTCCAATTCATGTAAAATTTGGTGCATGTTTTAGCTGTTCATTGGAGGACAAACATCCTCAGTGGGTGTGACCAATAAAACTATTATGGCTTTGGTTGTTTCCAGTTTGAGCAATAAATAAAAGGCTGGAAAAGACTCCAAACTGACCAGTGACCCCAGCAAGAAGGAATTTTCAAATGGTGCACTTTGTTTCTTAAAGAAAACAGTTCATCAGTACAATGACAAAATATGTAAAGAAATTATAGAAAACTAACCTAACAAAGAATGACGTGGAGGCACCAAACTCAAAACAGTAGCTTAGAAATCAGATTCTTGATATTTATTTCAAAAAAAAACCATGATCTTAAAATATGTACTTAGCATAAGGTTTTAAAGTAGGTAGCATTCAGTTTAAGAAATACATAAAGCTCAGGTTTGAAATGCCTCATAAGAATAGGATTTGGATTATTTTTGCTTTAAAACAAGGATATGCAACCAACAACAACAAACTGGATTCAGTACAGCACACCAACCATATCTGAAAGTGTAATTAATTAGCCTGGTAGCCTACTATTGAAATTATATCTTGTGAGCCTCTTGTAGCCTCCTCTTTGTCACAGAAATAGGAATGTGCACGTCACTCAATCACTGCAACAGGACACAGGCATTCTGCTCACATTATGGCAGAGAATCTGGCTTTGTTTGAAACTGAGAAGGAGCAAAGGCTACCTCTGTAAGTACAGAGGACAGGCACCTCAAGTGAGATGGTGATATGTGGCAGCAGGCAGTGAGGAGGAACAGCATGGTCACACAGTGAAGGACAACATAAGTCCTTGAATTTCTCCTCAAGGAAAAAAACATATGTCATCACTGACTTAAAATACCATTTTATGGTTTCTATGTGACTTTATAGCTATGAGACTTTTCCTAATACTTTCTCTAATTTATCTAAATATCTGCCAGAGAAGCAGCACTAACCTAAGTTAAATTACCTTGTCTTAAGAATTTCTCTTCCACCTTAATTTCACAGAGACTTTTATGTAGTAATAGTTACATTTTCAAGGGACTTAAAGAAGTACAGTCAATCAGATTACTTGGTTGCATGAGCTTTCCTAAAGCTCTCATTTTAAACATAAAAGGTTCTTCACATTATGGAACGTATTCTGTAGCAACACATCCTTCCAAGAATTTAAAAGAATTTGTGGCTTTTTATTTAAAACAAACATACAAAAAAAACAAAAACAGGGAAATCAGGTTGCTCATACAGTATCCTAAATAAGACTTGTATAAAGGTATAAAGGTATAAATAATTGGCTAAACATTAGTGCAAACAAGTGTATCCTTTTTTTTTATTTTTGCAGTCCTAAATATATCAAAATCCTTTCAAATTATCGTGTAGCAGTCACATACATTGTTTCATTAATATTATTTCACATCTAGAAGCCTTTTAATTAACATGAGACCACTAGCTGTTAAGCCACTTTTATTATTTCTGAACTCAGCATTGACTATGAATAAATCAAACTTATTACAAGTTCATACTTAATGGTACATAGAAACCGTGGTGCACAGAAAATAGTAGGCTAGGATTTCTCTGCTAATATCAGAAGGTAAAATAAGAGTTAAAACAGCTAAAGTAATTAAAAGGATGCAGGGTTCAGGGATATGAGGCAGAGGTAGGAAATTTCAAGACATATCTAGTACTGTTGAGGTGTTCACATAAGAAATGTACAGGATGAAGCTTGGACAGGTTTCCACTTGTAACCAATCTCAGGCAAAGACTCTTCTGAGATGTGTTCTCCCAGCATAATTGAATTGGCAACCTAGGGACATTGACTGGAGGAAAATTTTGAATATGAGCCCAGATAGTAGACCAAATCCATCCGAACTGATTTGAGATATGTAGATAGACTTTAAAATTCTACCTGAAGAAAAGGTAAAATACTGAGTTTGTAAGGATTCACAAAGAAAGAAAGTGTACTTTTCCTGTATATGAGAAAATGTTATCTTACATGTTATTGCTGTTGTAGGACATAACAAAAAAGAGAATCAGGAAATTACAACATTATCTCATATACAGCTGACTGCTGAGTTGTCATTGTGAAACGCATCTGCTTCGTGTAGCAGAACCAACACAAGTGAAATGTAATTTTCCAGCAGCATGAAATTGTTTGTTAGTATAGATCTTACTGCTTAAGATCTTACAACCATGTTGTACCTGCGCAGGTAACACTTCCACCAAAGTCAATTTCATGAACCATGACTTCAATCACAGTTCATGCCCATGGACTGTGTAGGGAATGTCAGATATGGGCCCATAGAAAATGCGTTGCTTTTGTCATTCTCAAGCAATAGGTCATCAAAGAGAGAGAAGATGCATCATTTGTAGAGCAATAGCAAACATGAAGAATGTCCTTATTTCTCTTTGCTTTATGTAGGAAACCATGATGGATCACGCACTGCGCACAATCTCATATATTGCTGATATTGGTAACATCGTGGTTTTAATGGCACGGCGCCGCATGCCAAGATCAGCTTCTCAAGACTGTATTGAAACAACACCTGGTGCCCAGGAAGGAAAGAAGCAGTACAAAATGATATGCCATGTCTTTGAATCAGAGGATGTAAGTAAATTGCATTAAATTTTTTTTTGAACAACATATGTCACTTAGAGAATAGAATCTCTGAAGCTACATCTAATTTCTTGAATGAATTTTTGTTGACATTTTTTTTTTCCTGACTGAAGCTGCAGATATTCTGTGGAAACACTGTCCATATTCATGTGTTTTCTGACTCTGCAAAGTCATGTCTCTTCATTCCAAAAATACGCACTTTGTCTTAACAAATGATCTTTGAATCATTTATTTTCTTTCAGCAATGGTGTTCCAAATGCCTTAGTACTTAGTTATATGGAGTTGTCTGAAATTCTATGGCCATCCATGGCCGAAATGAATTTATGAATTTGATCATCCTGGATTGGATTCCCCTAGTCCAGCAGATTAGCACATAATGATACATGCAAGCCTCCAAGATGGGTGGCAAGGGAGTGGAACCATTCTGGTCCTCTTTCAAACTGAAGCCAAGTTGATGAGAACATCTTCTACAAACAGTCATGAACAAGGTCACCCTCTATCCAGTCATTATTCCCTTATGGCTTCCTTACCTGTGGTCAGTTGATGTACTCCTTCTCAAAGAACACATCAGCTGTTTATTTTATCTGTTCTCTTTATTTTTTCATCCCCCAAAAAATTATGAATTAGAATGTTTTGCATAAATGCAATAGAGCTAAGAAAGCTTAGTTCTCTGTATTTATAAAAAAAAAAATTCATGACCAGAAGGGTTTAGCAATTCTTCAGTAAAAGGGTAGAATATGCAAGAACTTCTCTCACTATTCTTTCAGAACGTCTGTACAACAGAAAGCATAATTTAAGCCATTTCGTGCCATAACATACTCTGAGATTCAGTTCTGTAGTAGCCATAAAACACTTTTTGGTAAAATTCCATTTAAAAAAAATGGAGTGACCACATTTCTGATGCAAGTGAAAATTAGATGAATGTACGTACAACCAATCTTAAAATAGGACTGCAGAAGTAGTGGTTGCAGAAGAATTCTGTACATGCCTGTTTCAGCCTTGTGAAAATTGCTGTCATGCTATATTCTTATCTCTTGTGGCAGAGGAAGATAACCTTGCTTTGCTGCTATTGTCTGTTCAGATTTGGTTTTGTAGCTAAATAGAAGATATTTGTGTCTAAAGCAGCAGACCTGAGGACTTCAACATCTATGGAAAATAATACCCAGCTAGTAAAACAGAAGAGAGAAAGTTTGTTGTGTTTCTAACTTGACAGTTGAAATACAGGTATGAGTAATAGGCAGAACTAACCGTTTCCAACCACTGTTGTATAGGAACAGCTTTAAATACAATTTGTCATACCAGTAAAAAAAAAAGCATCCGGTTCTTTAGTTCGAGTGTAACTCCCAGGTTTCATAGTTTGTGAGCGAAAGCAATCATTTTCTTTATTTTAAAGCATTTAAGCCTATGAAGGAGAAAAGGCGTTGTCTAAAGGTTAGAGCACTAGACTGAGATTGTTTTCAGACCTATTTCTCAGCTTTGCCACTGCTTTGCTAGGGTGACCTTTTCAAGCAACTTATATTATCTGTAAGCTGTACATAATGCTGAATGTTTTAAAAAATCATGCATAAGAACTTGGAGATACAGATGAAATTAAGATGTGAGAACTGGCTATTACAGGCAGTAACAGAATAGGACATCTAGGCAAGTTGGTTTTGAGAATGTAAAATGGAGAGGAAAGCAAAGGACAGGACAAACTACAGAGAAAGCACTACAGTAGCATTGGATTTAGGAAACAGAAATCAGTAAGTACTGGTGATAAACTAATAATGGAATGAGACAAGTGTTGTTGATGGCTTCTGTACTACTACAAACATCTTGGTATCGATTATTCTAGTTTGACAAGAGTTGAGATGTTGTTTTAAAATATGAAGAAATGGTGTGTGATTGGCTAGGCTAATCATATCCCTAATTTTCTAAAATATTTTTCCAGTCATGCAGATTGGTGCTTTTGTATATTTAAGCACAACTGAAGTAAGAAAGCCACCTTTCAGCATCACAGAAAACACTGTGTATCTGATCAGTAGATTGTGAAAAGACTTAGATTTACAATGTTATCCAGAAAAAAACCTGTGCATTCATAATGTGCTTAGCATGGGCCTACTGTCTAAGAAATTGTGTTGCATTCCCAGAATAGTTTTATAGTTTTGATTAGTATTTTTAGGGAGTTATGTTGTAAGATGCAATTAACTCCTTTTCAGATCTTTAGGAGTTACTCATATTCCCTGATGACAGAATACAGTTCCTGAAAACCAAAAATACACAAAACCCAGCTTGGCATTCTCCTGTGAGCTACAGTAGACTCGGAGTAGGAAAAAAAAAAAAAAAAAAAATCAGGTGAAAAAAAAATGTCTATAAATTCCTTTTACTTACCTCTGCTCTGTTTTTCAGTGTTCCAGTGCCATCTAGTGGAACAAGAAAGTAAATTTTATGATAGTTCAATAGTTCCTTACTTTAGTTGACTACTGCAGTATGGTGAATGTGCAAAGTAATTAGTTACCATCAATTTCTGTCGATTTCTTTCTAATACATATGTATTTCTGACACATCTAAATACTGGTAACTACAATGTTAGATTGATTATACATACTATATAGCCCACCGTAACGTGAAGTCATCTCATATTACATACTGTTGTGAAATGCATGCCCAGATAAACGCTCCAAAAATCAATGAAGACACAGGGGATTTGAAGAGTTGTACTTAACGTGAGAAAGATATAGTTATGGCTCTGGCTGTGGTCTTGAAATCACCCCTAACATTGCCCATCAAAAGGCGGTAATGGGAGTAGCTATTGTAGATGTCCAGTCTCTAAAGAAGGGCTATTACTGGTTTGCTGGCAATGTGAGACAGGTATCATGGCAGTAATGAGAGAGGAGATGGTTTTATTAAAACAT
This sequence comes from Cygnus atratus, assembly GCF_013377495.2. Taxonomy (NCBI): domain Eukaryota; kingdom Metazoa; phylum Chordata; class Aves; order Anseriformes; family Anatidae; genus Cygnus; species Cygnus atratus. The sequence continues at coordinate 5,495,341 of NC_066372.1, read as the reverse complement.
TGTTTGGTAATTGGGGTAATTGCCACAAGATAGAGCACAGGAAATTCCGCACCAACATGAGAAAGAACTTCTTCACAGTGAGGGTGACGGAGCAGCGGAACAGGCTGCCCAGGGAGATTGTGGAGTCTCCTTCTCTGGAGATATTCAAGGCCCGTCTGGACACCTACCTGGGCAGCCTGCTCTAAGGAACCTGCTTTGGCAGGGGGGTTGGACCCGATGATCTTTCGAGGTCCCTTGCAACCCCTTCAATTCTGTGATTCTGTGTTTGCAGTCATATAAAACCAAGGTGGAGAAGCATCAGGGGACACTGCAACCAAAATCATTGGTGCATACATGTCTGTGAAAGCATGTGCAAGCTTAGCAACAGCTCTTATCACTCTTGCAAATACACGGTGGTCAGAAGCTCAGTCTGTGACAATCTCTTCTGTAAGCTCTTCCGTGTTGGTACAAAGCCAGTACTCTCCAGTGTTCATTGGAACAAGTACATAAATAGCATATGGCTGCTCGCTACTGCAACGTACTGATGAAAGGAAATCAGCACATTTTTTTAAATGGAGTTTGCATTTGATTTTGGATAAAAGGGATATTTTCTGTACAACTGACCTTAAAGTGACTTTATATACATACTAACATAGCAAGTATATAGAGTATTTTATTTTGACTTTGTCTTCAAATCCAGTCTCCGTTTCTTATGGTTTCAGGTGTAAACGGTATCAGACCTTTCTCTCAGCTGTGTTTTGTTCTACATTATAGGCACAGCTGATAGCTCAGTCAATCGGTCAGGCTTTCAGCGTGGCTTACCAAGAATTTTTAAGAGCAAATGGAATTAACCCAGAGGATCTCAGTCAAAAAGAATACAGTGACATCATCAATACCCAAGAGATGTACAATGATGACCTCATACACTTTTCCAATTCAGAAAACTGCAAAGAGGTAATTTTCAAATTGATCCATCTCTTTCAGAGGAAAGTAGTTCTCAGAAATATCTTTTGAAATTTTAAGGATGGTTTGACATCTCAAGATGCATTGTTTCATCAATACTCTGCTACCAAAATCAGCTTTGTGAGCTTTTAGATTTTTTTTCCCCAGGTTCCTTCTGCTTCCTTTCATCCAACCAGTAAAGTACATTTACATCTGAATTAAATAAGCTTTGTGCTTACACTAGTTGCAGTACACAGTGTAAGGCATTTTTATTTTTAAAAAAATGTATTGATACAGAAAGAGAGATGGCAATCCATTTTCATGCCCACTGTAAGTGATTTCTTGCTTAAAAGATACAAGAACCATGTGTCCAGGATGCTGAGGCACTGAGCAAGCTAATTTCTCTTCCCCTAGTAGAACACCAGCAAAAATGCCCCTTGAAATGGAGTTTCACACTTATAATGTGTGAAAAGGCAAGAATTTCTTTTAAGTACCCCTTAATTACCTAAGTGTAAGTCTTAACACGTATGAAATAGCCATATATTTCACATTTCATACATAAGGCACTGTAATACTGAGCATTCTAAACGAGAACATGGTAGGTGCAGCTGTGCCCAGATTCTGCTGTCGTCTTACACTGCTACAGTGTGATGGGGGTTTGGCCCATGTTCCAAAGGCAGAGCATTTCCATGCTGGGTCCTAAAGCAATCTTATTTTAAAATGAATTGCATTTGCTTACTCCTTCAGTCACAACTTTCCTAGTTATACTCATTTTTTCTAACATTACAGATTCTCATACAGAATGTGTGTTCTTGGGAAGAGAGCATTTTTAATCCATACTTGCAGATAGGAAAGTTAGGATTTGATGTGTACTTTAATATGACTGCAATCACTAGCTATCAATAAAGGGCGTTTTTGTGCATATAAACATGAGAAAATATTTCTCTTGTAGCAAACAAGGTAAAATTTAATTGGACAAATCTTGGTTTAACTAAAAATCAGAACAAAAAATATATAACATTTCAAAGTGATTCAAATCTGTTGTGTTTTTTTTGGTATTTTTTTAAGTGTTAATCAGGAACAAATGAGATGCTGTTGCTCAAATTTAGACGAATCAAAGCAAAAAGTTATTTTTCTTTTTTCCTTCTCTTTTAATTGCAGCTCCAGCTAGAAAAACAGAAGGGAGAAATTCTTGGCGTAGTGATTGTGGAATCTGGATGGGGATCCATTCTACCCACCGTTATCCTGGCTAACATGATGAATGGAGGCCCTGCTGCCCGTTCAGGAAAATTAAGCATTGGAGACCAAATTATGTCTATTAATGGGACCAGTTTAGTTGGTCTACCTCTTGCAACATGTCAAGGGATTATAAAGGTACCCCAAACTTAAAACTATATGTTGTAGATTGTAAGCCATTAGAGATGTGATATTCTGGCAAGCAACCCTGTAGATGTCCAGCAGATATGGTTTTTCATATTGCTATGAAAAATAAGTAAACCATGACTAATAAGAAGCAGGCTTAGAAAGAGAGATTTGGGGGTGCTAATGTACAGAAAATTAAGACTGGAAAATTTAGCTACAGCTCTGTTACTGGACCAGCAAACAAGGCCAGGTCTGAAATACCTTCCCAGCATAAGTTACTTAACTGTCTTCAAAGTTTCAGGCTTCCCCACATACTCCAAATTAAAATCTGAGGATTAAAATCAGTCATAGAATGGCTTGGGTTGGAAGGAACCTTCACAATCATCTAGTGCCATCCACCCTGCCATGGGCTGGGATGCCACCCACTAGATCACGCTGCCCAGGGCCTCGTCCAACCTGGTCTTGAAAAACATATCTACTATGCTTCTCTTGGGCTTCATGGAGTTGAATTGATGGGAAGCTGAATGGGGAGCTGGTAGACTGCAGGACAGTTCAAGTGAGTGTGTGAAGATTCCCCAGACACGACTGAATCTCAGAATGGATTATCTTTAATTGCTGAGGCTAAATCTCTCTTCAGACACGTAAAGATCAGCAGCAGGACATTAATTAGCCAGAGGCTGGTAAAGGGCAGGCATTAGTCAATTTTAGTCATTCTTGAATTGAAAGATTTTATAGTAATTAAAGCTAAGGCTTTGATACATTTTGTTGGGCCAAATAACTTAGGAAATACAGTACGGTTAATGAAATAGGGACACGTATCTCAAAGTTAACAACAGATTTCTATTAATTCTAGCTGTTGTTTCCCAACTACATTCTGGGAACACTCTCGTTACACTTTTGTAATTAGAAAAACACTAATGAAAGAAAAAATTATGATCTCTTCCAGAAATACTAACTTTTGGGATATTTTACAGGGTCTCAAGAATCAGACGCAAGTCAAACTGAACATTGTCAGTTGTCCTCCTGTCACTACTGTCCTCATAAAACGGCCAGACTTAAAATACCAGCTGGGCTTCAGCGTACAGAATGGAATTGTAAGTTTTCGTGTTCACTGATTTTATTTTTGAGTAAGAAACACACCAAAATACTGAAAAAAAATCCTTGCATGTGTTTGTCCATGCATTTTGAGAACTTATTTTTCCTGGTTAAGGTATAAGCTTGCAAACACTTGCTGGCCTGCTATAGTAGACCTTTATGTTACATCCATACATCAAGGAGATGTATACAGCATAAACATATGGGCATAAACCTTTTTGCTGACAAAGATTTCTTCATTTGTTAGCTTTTGGAGGTTGGATATGTCAGTGTCTGCCAACTGTCTCTAGCAGCTACTGCCTTTACAGCCATTTATCTCTACCTGGAGCTTCTATACAGACCCATAACATTTGTTATTTTATTCTGTGCTTTCATTTAATTAACTGGGAGTTCAGTTCACATTGATATACATCCACATTCCAAGACCTTAGTATTTGTACTCTGATCCCTTAATTAATCAAAACTTTAGAATCAAGTCTTTGAGTAATATATTGGAAATGGACAACGCCAGAAAAACAAGTACTGCCATTACTGCCATTCTTGAGGAATTCTCCTACATAATAGTTAAAAGATTTGTAGTCCAGATTGCTTGGTGCAATACCTGGATCAGTTTGTACATGTGTAACTCTCTCATTAGCATGCCAGATTTGCAAGGAAAGCAGTTATGCAGAAATAGAGTTTTGCAATTATAACTTAGCTCTGATCCTATTACTTTTTTTTCTCCCTTACTAAAACTTCAATCGTTCTTCTGGTATGCAGAATTTATTTGGATCACATGATGGTAGGCAGCATCCTAAAAAGCAAGCAAGAAAATATAATTGTGACAAGCTAAAAAGAGGATTGTGGCCTAGGTATCTCTTCTCTGCATGTGGCTGTTTCCCCGTAACAGCAGCATATAGCAGGATGAATGTGACAGATAACACTCACCTAGTGCTCAGAAGCCTTCTCTCGTAGTTCTTCCTTCACAAGCCATTCTCTGGTACCTTTCCAAATCAAACTTCCAGGACACCACTAGCTCAGTAGCCACCCGGCCTTATTGAGAGCTGATATTAGCATTAAGGACTGCCTGTAGTGCAGGACCATCATCATCTCCTCTTCCTCCAGTCTACAAAAGAAAATAATTAGGCTACCTGCACAGAAAACCACATTACAAAGGACTGTGGGCTCTGGTCCCCTGTTCTGTCAAACCCATCCATTGAATTTACCAGCTTTCTGTTTGCCACCCATATAAGAGCAGCATGTATCTCTAAAGGCTATCTTTTATGTCTTACTGCACTTTGGGAAACAAGTGGCTCCTTACTGGATTCTCAGCTATGGTAGCTCTCTCTAAGTAACTACTGTACTTGCTTTAATTGTTCCTACCTAAGATCATATATCATGGTGTAGTCACAGCAGAGATTGGTATGAGGAACACTGCTACATGCCTTTGTCCAGCTGGAAGCACTCTGAAGTGATACCTCCCCCAGGCTGACATCCTTTAGAAGCACAGGCTTAAAGCATTTGTCATGTTTGGGATTAATGCTTTGACACTTGAGTAGACAGAGGTCTGTAAAAAAAAAAACAAATGAAAACAAACAAACAAAAATCAAAAGTGTGTGGTATTTCTGTCCTTTGCCTTTCCTTAATCCCCTTTTCACCTACGTATATGTTTAGCGGGTTATTGCTGGTAGTGCACTCAGTGTTAGCAAATCCCAAGTGTTGGGATAAAAAGGATGATTAGGATGGGATCTGGTTTTACAGGACATCACAAAAGATGCTGAGAACTGCATATAACAGTGTGAGAGGCAGAGATTTATTTCCTAATTGGTACCCTTTAGGAACCTCGTATATACAGCTGGTGCTATGATACAAAGAGAAAACATTTAAGGAACAATGAGCAATATTATGGTCTGTTTATCCGCTATTTTGGGAGCACAGCATTACCAGGGGTTGGGGTCAGGGCTGCAAGAAACAATCAGGCCAAAGTGGATTAAAAGAATCGTATCGCATGTCCTCACATGGACAGAGGCAGTACCAGCCTGTGAGACGATAATCGAGTCCTCTTGCCCCAGCTAATTATCTGCCATGTACTTGGAGCCTCAGTTTAGTTATTTCTACAGACCATGGCCATTTCCTTTCCTGGTGTGTTCTGTCCAAGTACTGGTCATTTGTCATATTCACCACTGCGGATGGTCACAGTTCATTGTGGTTACATTAGCAACATTTAGGTGACATCCAATGTAAAGTTTTACCAAATTCAGCATAAAAATCCTTCACAGAAAACAAAGAAAGCCTTGTAATACATTCCATTTATGAAGAGTCTGTTTGAATATAAAAGCCAATGAACAAGAAGGAGAGATTAAACACCTTGTGTTAGGCTACTATGTAGACGAGTTTTTGGTCCTTTAATTCCTTCCTCAGATACAATCTCCTGTACTTCACTTAACATTTTAAAATACGACTGCAAAGTATATCTCTTTAGTAGTTTGACACCAAACTTTTAAAAAGCAGTTTTCTAACTGCTGGCAATTGTTATAAATGTTGATGGGAAATAATAACCTTATTCTTTTTTTGGCGCAGCATTAGCACAGTGAAGAAATAAATAGCTTGCCAGATAGGGTATAATTAAATGCTTCCTTTTGTTATGATATTACCTCATTATGCATGCATCTGGTACTTATTTCTGTTCCTCTTCTGATAACAGTTTTGTGGTGGTTCCTTTTCACCCTGCTTATCTCCTCTCTGCAGGGTGTACGGCTATTGTATTTGTGAATAGCCCATCTGAGCTGGGTTTTGTCTTCATAGGTTATCAGGAAGATGCAGAGACAGCAGAGCAGATGACTGCTTTGGTTTGTGCGTTCTGTATAGTCTAATTAATGCAAAGCCTGAAGTTGTGTTTCGGGGAGCGCTCGTGGAGCCAACTTTGGGAAGTTTTAGTTAGGGGACAGCACAACTGTATAAACCACTGTTACGTTTGCAAAATTTCTCTTGCAGTAATAACACAGGTTTTCTACATGGCTCTTGAAAGTTACTTCTGTAGCTTCATTGCACATTTATAAAAGGAAATTGAAATTTCAACTCTAAAGCATTAAGAAAAAAGTAAAGTACTGTGCGTGTATATGAAACAAGCAGCAGAAATGTTGTATGATGGGGAGGTGAATGGAAGAATCTATCAGTCATCTTATGAGAATTATTAAATCAAATTTCCTTTAAAATTGGTTATTTAAATGCAAATTATCCTCTCATACCACATCATTTTCTTGTTTTCTAGATTATGAAAGATGTGTACCACCAGTTGTGTTTTTACTGCCGGTAATCTACCACTTCTCAGTCAAGATCTGACTGCTCAAAACACTTCCTCCGAGAAATATATCTACCCATCCCTAACCCAACAAAATTCTATCTAAAAATACAGTAATACTAGGTAAAATTTAACAGAACAGATAGTTAGCTTATTCTGTCTTCCTTGCCTTCATTTACATTTGTTTAAACTGTCTGGGGCAAAAAAAAAAAAAAAAAGGGCTTAAATAGAGTAGCATAGGAGTGAGACAAGGAGAAACCTGGTTAAATAGGTTGTATTTAGGTATTTACTCAGAATAAACAGTTAATTTGCCTTGTACTGATCTATACTTAAGGTTCTGATATAAAGTGGGCAGTTGCATTAAAACTGATTGAAGCTACTGAAGTTTCACGGGTGATTCACTGCAGCTTGTATACAACATTGCAGAATATCTAACAGCTGAATGGATTCACTAGTATGGTTTACTTGTTTTTTTTTTTGCTTTCTGTTTACACAGTAAATAGAGCATAGGCTCTTGCTTACACAAGATCCAGATCAGTCATGCTTTATTTAATCATCATCTAGCTGATGCCATAATTCAACAAGTATAATAGCAAGCTAAACAATCCTGGCTAAGAAGAATCTCGTCTACCACTAGTACTTAGTGGTACTGCTCATCTTAAACTTGCCAGCCTAACCTGTCTCATCTCCAGGAGCTGGAGACAGAAGCCATAAGGCTGCTTTCAGTCAGTCACTTGCAAATACAGGAGTCACATGAGTCTGTGCTGTAAGTACAGTATATTTCTTTACATCTGCACTGTATCTAGCTTAACATGATCTGTGAGGCTAAGCAGAGCCACTTGTGATCTGCATCTGTTTCTCTTTTTACCTCATTAAAATACTTAACACTTACAAAAAGGAAGCTGAATCCCTTCCCTGGGGAGGGATCACATTCTTGAATGAGGGTAAGAGACCCCTTCCTATATCTGAGACTGTTAAAAAGACTAAATTTACTGATAGTATTAAAAGTGCTTTGAGTGCAACTGAACAAAAAGTACTCTGGATGGATTCGCAAGCCATTATCTTTTGCTTTATGCCAGTGGGGTTAAAGGTAACATTTCCATTTGCTCTGAAAGCTTTTATTTCATCTGGTTGTATGGTCTCCGTATTTTATATTATACGGTGAAAAGTGTATTTATAGCGTTTCTTTTGGCACAGTCTGCTTTTGTCCTGTCAGATGACTGACTGTATTGTATGACAATCACCAACATCAAGGAGCAAACTTTCACAGTGAGTTAAATAGTTACAGTAGAAAGTACATATAAAGAGTCAGGTGAAGATCTACGTAACACAGCTTGTCTTGTTACCTGTACGATTAAAAGGTAGACTACCTGCAAAGCAATACACTGAAAATCAAGCTGTAGTTCTGTGAAGACTCCTGTTGGTTCCTCTAACCCTTATAGTCCATCCGAAGAATGGTTTATGAACCACAGTAGGTAGAACTCAATCACTTATTTTAGACTGGATGCTGGAAGATAAGTCTTACTGCAGGATAAACTTTGTTTTCTGAATGCTAAAGAAGGTTGTGTGGTTTTGTTTATTTTTAATTCCAAAAAATATACATATATTTCCCATCCCTGTATCAGACAGCATGACCTTTGACTAAGAAAGAATTTCATTTTTCCTAGCACTGTTAACTGTGAAGAGGAATTTAAAGGAAACTGCTAGTGTAATACAGGAAGATATTGCTCATCCACAGACATAACGTGCTTATCCACATTGTTTTCACCTTCATTGTATTCTAGTTTGGCCATCTCCCCACATACTATGTTAGTTACAGAATTAGATTATAAACTCACTGGGACATGAGCCACATCTTATCATACTTATATTTAGCTTTGAGCAAACTATCAGATCTCAGCAAATAATAATTCTTGGCATATGATTATAACCAATGACAGTTACTGCAGAAACAGCCATCATCACGTGATATTCCTCTAGTAGTCATTTTTTTTCCCTCCAAGAACAGGTTTTTCTCAGTAAACAAAACATAAATCTCAGCAGTGCTAAGCTCTGCTCAGAGATTCAGACTATACATTATCTGCTTTATTTTGAAGGACTTAAGCTCATGCAACACAATTCAGCAATAATTTCTATCCAGTACACATCTGTCTTGTCTGTCAGGGGCCCTGTTGTAGGACAGATGTTGCTGAGAAGACAATTTTTTAATGAAGATCTCCATGCTGCATTGAGCTTTCTTCCTTCTATACACCATGCATGTTGTAACCTCAGAAAATTTTAAATATCAGTGTCTGCTAGGACTGTGCCTGATAAATGCAGTTTTTGTAGAATTATTCCTCTATTGTAGCGGGGCATAAAAGTCAAAACCTGTGGTTATTTCTCTACTGCTACCTGTGGCTGCCAGTTGGAACAGCAGCCTGATCTGCCTTCTTCGTCCTAAGCTCTCTCTAGTCAGCAGCACTATAAAATGTGAAGAAAAGCAGTGGCTCTGGAGAGCAGAGTTCCCTCTTCCAACCTGCAGAGGTACAGGAAACAAGCTGTCACACTACACTATTCAATTAGCTTGCTGAGGACAGCCTGTAAAAAGAATTAGAATGTTCACACTTGAGACCCTGCTGTCAGCTCACTGCCTTTCAATGCAGAATGTCTGTATGGAATCATCCTTTCCTTCAGACTAAACCAGTGTTTCTGCAGAATTAAGGATTATGGATTAAGCTTTATGTCATTTTTTTCCACATACATGAAAAATTTGCTGTTATAGATGAATTTTTACTCTAGTACTTTTTTTACTTGCCATTATTCAGAAAGAACAATGTGTTAGTTTGCAGAAAGAGTCCAGATGGAACAGCCAGAAATATTTAAATCACTTTCTTCTCCTATCCCAACAGTATGTAAAAACTTAACTCTTCCCACAACTCCATTTTTGCATGGCTGCTAGCTGTATCACTGTACTAGGTAATCGCATGTTACCAAGTCATAAGAAAGAAAGTAAAAATTGTAATTTCCAGAAATTTTGAAAAACAACAAACCATTTAAAACCTCACAGTACTGCTTATTACCTTCCAGTACTATCTTCTGGAGCCACCATGATATCACCTCTCAATATTATGCATTAAATAGTAACTGCTACATTCTGACATTTCTAAACTTTAATAACCTTGACTTTCTCTTGGCAGATTTGCAGCTTGATGCGAGGTGGAATAGCTGAGAGGGGAGGGGTAAGGGTAGGTCATCGTATTATTGAGATCAATGGACAAAGTGTTGTTGCAACTGCTCATGAGAAGATAGTACAAGCGCTGTCTAATTCAGTGGGAGAGGTAAGAAAACTATTAAATACTTATCAAAGATTTAAAACTGTTGAAAGAATATATATTTCAGTTGGGAAAAATAGACAACATACTATTAATACCGCCACCTCAGTAGATTGGAGTTGAGCACTAATAACAATTAACAAAACATCTTTGAACAATTATATATATATTTAGTATGTTTTTACACCTGTTTTCAAAAGTTCATGGCATGATTCTGAACCTCAGCCTACTGTTTGAATTAAACCAGTCAGTTAAGGGAAGAAATCACTTAAGCACATTAACTATGAAAATGTCTCTTAGCTAACAACTACAGCATCTGCCATAAAAATAAATTAATATTCAAAGACCTGAGATTAAAATTTATATGTATTTTAATCCTTTCACTTCTACTGAACATTTCCAACTTACCTTAGAAATAATTTAAGACATCTCTCTCCAGCACTTTTAGAGAAGTCAGCGATGGATGAACAAGATCCTTTAGTTTATCAAAATCCCTACTGATTTTAGTGGTAGGATCATACACAACCCTGGCCAGATCTTCCACTAGGCTCCTTTGCCATAAATCAGAGGTAACTTGTTTTCCTGTGGAAAGTGATACTTGAAAAAGAATACAGAATACATGCATGTTGGCAGGAACAAAGCTATATAGGTTTCAACAGAACCTACATACCTTTGTGATACCTGTTTGTTGCACATTTCACTAAACATGAGGACATCATGCAACTTGTTTTTTGCAGCATGAAGAAACCAAGTTATCAAGGCAGCATGTGTCTGGTGAGGTTCTATAGGTACTTACAGCTGTTACTAAGTTTCTGACAACACCGATTACCTGATGTCCTATTTATCTGTAAAATCCCTCTGATGCTCATCACAATACTCTCTGCAAAAAGAACTTAAATATGCTAGTCATGAGAGAACCTGTTTCACCAAACCCTTAACTGACGTTTAAGTGTTGGGTGATAAAGATCAAGTTGTGTGTTCAAATGTTCATCAACAAGGAGAAAACACACATAAAATTACCCTCCCACAGGGGAGGAAAGTACAAGAAAATCCA